>NC_141874.1:216364684-216667715 GCF_056163025.1 Triticum urartu
GACATGACGAGGAGTCTCGAAATGGTCGAGAGGTAAAGATTCATATATTGGAAGGCTATATTCGGACATCGGAAAGGTTCCGAGTGATTCGGGTATTTTTCGGAGAACCGGGGAGTTACGGGAATTCAGCGGGGGAAGTATTGGGCCTTATTGGGCTTTAGTGGAAAGGAGAGAAGGGCCACAAGGGGAGGCAGCGCCCCCCCCCCAAGGGCTGGTCCGAATTGGACTAGGAGGGGGCAGCGCCCCCCTCTTTGCTTCTCCCTCTCCTCCTCCTTCCCTCTCTCGACCTCTTGGAAAAGGAAAGGGGACTCCAACTAGGATTGGGAATCCTAGTTGGACTCCCCCTATAGGCGTGACCCTCCTAGGTCGGCCTCCTCCTCTTCCCTCCTTTATATACGGGGGAGGGGGCACCCCAAAGACACTCCAAGATTTGTCTTAGCCGTGTGCGGTGCCCCCTCCACAATTTTACACCTCGGTCATATTGTTGTAGTGCTTAGGCGAAGCCCTGCGTCGGTAACTTCATCATCACTGTCACCACGCCGTCGTGCTGACGGAACTCTGCCTCAGCCTCAACTGGATCAAGAGTTCGAGGGACGTCACTGAGCTGACCGTGTGCAGATCGCGGAGGTGCCATACGGTCCGTACTTGGATCGGTTGGATCGCGAAGACGTTTGAATCCATCAACCGCGTTACTAAATGCTTCCGCTTTCGGTCTACGAGGGTACGTAGACACACTCTCCCCTCTCGTTGCTATGCATCTCCTAGATAGATCTTGCGCGATCATAGGTAAAAATTTGAAATATTGCGTTCCCCAACATGCAGTTTTGACATCCATTTGCCAAATTTCATAATCATAAAATGCGGCAATTGCTAACATGATTCAGACAGACTTAAGCATCGCTACGGGTGAGAAGGTCTCATCGTAGTCAACTCCTTGAACTTGTCCAAAACCTTTCACAAAAAGTCGAGCTTTGTAGACAATAATATTACCGTCAGCGTTAGTCTTCTTCTTGAAGATACATTTATTCTCTATGGCTTGCTGATCATCGGGCAAGTCAACCAAAGTCCACACTTTGTTCTCATACATGGATCCTATCTCGGATTTCATGGCCTCAAGCCATTTCACGGAATCTAGGCTCATCGTCGCTTCTTCATAGTTCGTAGGTTCGTCATGGTCAAGTAACATGACCTCTGGAACAGGATTACCGTACCACTCTGGTGCGGATCTTGCTTTGGTTGACCTACGAGGTTCGGTAGTAACTTGATCAAAAGTTTCATGATCATCATCATTAGCTTCCTCACTTATTGGTGTAGGAATCACTGGAACTGATTTCTGTGATGAACTACTTTCCAATAAGGGAGAAGGTACAGTTACCTCATCAAGTTCTACTTTCCTCCCACTCACTTATTTCGAGAGGAACTCCTTCTCTAGAAAGGATCCATTCTCAGCAACAAATATCTTGCCTTTGGATTTGTGATAGAAGGTGTACTGAGGGAGCCCGGGATTAGGGGGTCTCCGGACAGCCGGACTATCTCCATTGGCCGGACTGTTCGACTATGAAGATACAAGATTGAAGACTTCGTCTCGTGTCCGGATAGGACTCTACTTGGCGTGGAAGGCAAGCTAGGCAATACGGATATGGATATCTCCTCCTTTGTAACCGACCTTGTGTAACCCTAACCCTCTCCGGTGTCTATATAAACCGAAGGGTTTTTAGTCCGTAGGACAACAACCACAACATACAATCATACCATAGGCTAGCTTCTAGGGTTTAGCCTCTCCGATCTCGTGGTAGATCTAATCTTGTACTACCCATATCATCAATATTAATCAAGCAGGACGTAGGGTTTTACCTCCATCAAGAGGGCCCGAACCTGGGTAAAACATCGTGTCCCCTACCTCCTATTACCATTCGGCCTAGACCCACAGTTCGGGACCCCCTACCCGAGATCCGCCGGTTTTTACACCGACATTGGTGCTTTCATTGAGAGTTCCTCTGTGTCATCGCTGTTAGGCTTGATGGCTCCTACTATCATCGATAGCGATGCGGTCCAGGGTGAGACTTTTCTCCCCGGACAGATCTTCGTGCTCGACGGCTTTGCACTGCGGGTCAATTCGCTTGGCCATCTGGAGCAGATGGAAAGTTACGCCCCTGGCCACCTGGTCAGGTTTGGAAGCTTAAACTACACGGCCGATATCCGTGGAGATTTGATCTTCGACGTATTCGAGCCTCTGCCTTGTGCGCCACGCGGTCACGATGAGCATGACTTAGCTCTCCCATCGAACAATGTTAAGGAGATCGCACCGGCAGCCGCTCCGACCCTCAATTCAGAGCCAGTCGCGCCTTCCGCGGACGGGTGGATGGACCCCGCCACGGAGGCCTTACCCTCAGCGGCGATCGAGCCGAACATCGACCTTGCCTTGCACGAGAGCCGTGTTTTTAAACTGCTGGATCCTTCTCCGGCCACGGACTCCGAACCGCCTACGCCCATTCCTATCGAATCCGATTGGGCGCCGATCATGGAGTTTACCTCCATGGATATTTTTCAGCACTCGCCCTTTGGCGACATACTGAACTCATTAAGGTCTCTCTCCTTGTCAGGAGAATCCTGGCCGAACTATGTCCAGCAGGACTGGGATGCGGACGACGAAGAAATTCGAGGCCCACCGACCACCCAACTGGTAGCCACTGTCGATGACTCAACCGACATGCCCGACTTCGACTCCGAAAACATCGACGGTATGGACGACGATGCGGGAGGCGAAGAGGAACCACCGCCCACAGGGCGCTGGATGTCCACCTCATCATATGACGTATACATGGTGGACACACCAAAAGAAGACAACGACAAGGAACGGAAGGACGCAACGAAGGCTTGTCCCCTCGAGAAGCAGTCAAAGCGGCGGCGTAAGCGCCGCCCCAAATCCCGCCTCGGCAGAAATAACAATCATACAGACCCAGCGTTGGAGCAGGCGAACCACTGCCGGACCACGTCAATACGGAGAATCAAACCGAACAAACCAATTCTGTCAAAGGTAATAGTCCGGATGACATAACGCCGGACAGGCACTCGGAGCAGCAGAATGCCCGTCAAAGGCTTGTTGCCACTGCAAGGAGTCTGAAAAAGCAGAAGCAAAGGCTCAAGGCTGCGCAGGACACACTCCAAATCAGATGGAGTAAAGTACTCAACACAGCAGCGAAGTATGGTGGTAATCGCCCCACCAAGAGCTACCCGAAGCGGAAGTTGCTACCCGAATTCGATGAGGAGGCCCTAGATCCCCCACAACCAAAAATCAAAACGGCCACCTGGCCGGATAGACGACCTCACGGCCAACATGGAGCGGCAAACAACTCCACTCACAAGCCAATAAGCGATCCACACGAGGGCTCGCACCAAAAGGACGGCGCAACCAGATCCATCTATGGACCACACAAGCGCGCCCCAGCATATGATGTAACACAACAAACATCAGAACAACGCGGTACACCCAGATACAGGGGTGCTGCACACCCCCTATGTTTCACCGATAAGGTGCTGAAACTTGAATTTCCAAAGGGATTCAAACCCGTAAACATAGAAGCATACGACGGAACAACAGACCCTGGGGTCTGGATTGAGGACTACATCCTCCATATCCATATGGCTCGAGGAGATGATCTCCACGCCATCAAGTACTTACCCCTCAAGCTCAAAGGGCCAGCTTGGCACTGGCTTAAAAGCCTCCCCGAAAACTCCATTGGAAGCTGGGAAGAGCTCGAAGACGCTTTTCAGGCAAATTTTCAAGGGACTTATGTCCGACCCCCGGATGCGGACGATCTGAGTCATATAACTCAACAGCCCGGAGAGTCAGCCTGAAAGCTTTGGAACAGGTTTCTTATTAAGAAGAACCAAATAGTTGACTGCCCGGACGCCGAAGCCTTGTCAGCTTTTAAGCATAGCGTCCGCGACGAATGGCTTGCCAGACACCCCGGCCAAGAAAAGCTGAGAACAATGGCAGCATTAACAAGCCTCATGACCCGCTTTTGCGTGGGTGAGGACAGCTGGCTAGCCAGATGCAGCACCAGCGACCCAAGCACATCCGAAGTTAGAGATGAAAACGGAAAATCCCGACGCAGCAAAAATAATAAGCGTCGGAATAAAGAAGACAGCCCGAAGAGCACGGCGGTACACGCCGGATTTCGAAGCTCTCGGCCAAGTCAGCAAAAGCCACCCTTTAAAGGCGCTAGAGATGAATTGTCCAGCCTGAACAAAATTCTGGACCAAGTATGTCAGATCCATAGCACCCCTGGTAAACCCGCTAATCATACCCACAGAGAATGTTGGATCTTCAAGCAGTCCGGCAAGCTCAACGCCGTACACAAGGGGGAGGATACACCAAGCGAAGATGAGGATGAGCCTCTCAAGCAAGACACTGGGGAACAAAAGAAGTTTCCATCAGAAGTCAAAACAGTCAACGTATTAAACGTGATCAACGGAAGCAAAGCGGCCCTCCCAGATAAATATGCCCAAGGGCCTATCACCGCGAAACCCTGCCACTGGTCGTCTCAACCGATCACTTTCGACCATCATGATTACTCAGCAAGTATTCGGCGGGCAGGATGGGCTCCCCTAGTATTAGACCCAATAATTTACGGATACCACTTTGCACGAGTCCTGATGGACGGTGGTAGCAGTTTAAACCTGATATACCAGGATACAATCCGCGAAATGGGGATAGACCCAACGAAAATTTGCCATAGCAACACTACCTTTAAAGGAGTAATGCCAGGCCCAGGGGCTCACTGAGCGGGCTCCTTGCTACTAAAGGTTATATTAGGCTTCCCCGATAACTCCCGTAGCGAACATTTAACCTTCCACATTGCTCCGTTCCAATGCGGTTATCAAGCACTACTTGGACGCGAAGCTTTTGCTCGCTTTAATGCAATACTGTATTACGCTTCCCTCATGCTCAAGATGCCCGGTCCACATGGCATCATTATAGTGAACGGAAGTATTAAGCGATCTTTGCGCGCCGAAGAGAATGCGACTGCCTTGGCAGCCGCACACTAAAAATGGCCTCACCAGCTAAAGCATTTGATAGGTCGTCAAGACCATGGATGCGGTTAGACGAGTCCGGCGCTGCTATATGTAATTTGTACCGGATTGATGGCCACACCCCTATTACAAATACAAGGGGCTCAACGCGTGCAGACAAGTGGCAAATTCTACTCATTTCTAGTTATACATGGTTTCTTTAAAAAACCAACTTTTTGCACGACAACTTTTTCACCTAAGTTCCTCTCTTTTACAGATGACCATCGTGCTACGCCCGTCCAGGATACGGCACAATGGAGACACAGGCGCAGACGTGCAGCAGGGACCCACTCCAAGGATTCTTTTTAGATTAAGACCATGCGTAAACCTTTTTTACTGTCTCTTATTGATACACATCCACCGAATTCTCAGCCCAATTGAGAAGGATGCTGACGTCTTGGCATGTGGCCACGTCAGAATAATGCACGTACCTAGACACAAGGGGCTTCTTACAAAGGGCACTATTTAGGCCCGGTTTATACCATAAAGACCGAATACCTTAGGGAGTGTTCGGCGTCACGAGTTTGGCCTTATATGCATCAGCTCCGAATCATTGTCTTTGGTCAAATGTCGGGTTTGCCCGGCTCCTGTGTTTTTGTGCCTTACGTTCCGCTTTATCGGCTAAGGCAGCACCAAGAGAACTACTGCGATTGTGCCCTGGTTCGTCCGGACGAGCACCTCAGTAGAGAAAGCCGAAAACTGGCTGTCATGATATAGCGTGAGACTGGCCAACCACTCGATGACCTATCGGAATTTTAGAATTCCTCCGCCTTAACGAAGGGCCGTTTTCCGGCCAGGCATGTATGCACCCCGAGATCGGGAGAGTGCGGAGCCACCAGGGGCTATCTAGTAGCCCCACTGTCAAACTCCTATGGCTAAGTGAAAGTGTTAAAGCATTATAGTCCGGTTGCCTCGTTCGCTGCGCTATCACCTCCTTAATAGGACCAAGACGTTGGGTTAAGTGTGAACACGCATTTTTTGCGAGCACCTCCGCATTATATGCGTGGGGGATGAAGCCAACGACTGCAATCTTTTAGGTTATACACATGTATACATAAACGGCCACACAGGAGGCATCATATTACTTTCAGGCAAAAGTATAAACAAAGCCTTATAAAATTTCGTAAAAACATTGTGTTTACAATGGGAACACATATCACTCAAACATAATATTCTTCGAGCACTGGGCCTCTATCAAACGAGCACCCTCGAGAACCTCCTCGAAATAGTGCTCGGCAGCCACTCGGCCTATGGCCGAACCCTGCGCCGCAACAGTGGTAGCGTCCATCTCCGCCCAGTATGCTTTAACACGGGCAAGGGCCATCCGCGAGCCTTATATGCATGCCGACCTCTTCATCGCATTAATGCACGACACCGCACCAAGGAACTGCTGCACTAAGCTGAAATAGCTATTCGGCTTTGGCTTTTCCGGCCATAGCTGATCCACGACAGACCTCATGGCGAGTCCGGACAACCTATTTAGTTTAGCCCATTCGGCTAGCTGATCAGTCAATGGAAGCGGACTCTCTGGAACGTTGAATTGCGACCAGAACAGCTTGTCCACCTCACGATCTGTTTGACCTTGGAAGTATTTGGCCGCATCGGCAGCGCTCGCTGCCAAGTCCATATATGCATCTGCCGAACTCCACAGCCGATCCAGAGGGGCATACCGTGGATCTCCGAACTTCCTTCGTAGCATGAAGGGCTTCCTAGCCGCAATATCCCCGGCTTCCCGCAGCTCCTCCTTCTTCGCTCTCATAACAGAGCGAGTGTCTTTGTCCGCCGTCGTGGCCTTCTCAAGGTCCGTCGCCTTCGCTCAGTTTTCTTTCTCAAGGAGCCGGCAACGGTCGGCAGTGTCTTTTAACTCTACGGCCATCTTGGCCATCTTCTCTTTGCTCTCGCAATGTGCGGCCTTCTCGGCTTTCAACTCTTTGGCCGCCTTCAAAGAAGCCGCATTACTAATCCTCGCTTGTTCCTTGGCTCGGGCAAGTTCTGCCCGCAAGGTTTCCATGGTGGCAGCTCCATCTGCAGTCACAACATATTAAAGATACTGGCATCATGCTGCTCTTACTATGTGGCATTCACCAGAAAATAACACTTACCCTGTGCCTCGTCAAGCCTCTTGTTAACAAGCTCGATGTCGGTGTCTGCCGCATCCAGTTGCCGTTTTAATTCGGCAAACTCACTAGTCCGGCTAGCCACCGGAGCTTCCAGCACCTGCACATAAAGGCAGTCTGGTTATTGCCTGGGACTATGATCCTCTGTTCTCCACCGTTCTCGACGACAACCAGAGTCTCAGGGGCTACTATCTACACAGGGCACACCTAACATGTGCGATACTATCACATATTATGTCACGTACCTCAAAGCCTGTCAGTAGACTCATAAAGGCTTCATGTAATCCGCTTTCGGCGGACGAAATTCTCTCCATCACTGTAACCATCAGCGTACGGTGTTCTTCTGAGATGGCCGCTTGCCCCACCAGCTCCCTCAGAACGTCCGACCGCATACCAGACGGTGCCGGACTCTTTTGTTTGCTCTTTTTGAGAGCCGGACGCTGGGGACTTCGGGGATCTATGGGATTATCTTCTGGCCTCACCGGATCCGGAGAGGCCCTCCGTGACGACACTTCGGGGTCGCCCGCTTCTTGAGCGGAGGAGTCCGGGGGAGGCGTTTCGCTCTCCATCATCTCCGGAAGAAGATCCCCCGAAGACGAGCTCAGCTGAGAGGGGCTAAGGCCCGAACTGCAAGATATATGCGGCGGTCATTTTCTCAGAAGAAATATAGTATACCTTCACTATTAAAGTATTTTTTGGATCACTTATGACTCGTTGGAGGGCTGATCCCCCCGCGGACTTTGTGCGGCAAGAGCACCCTCCGAGGCAGGACCCTCTGTTGGAGACTTCTTCTCCCGTTTGGAGGCCTCGACTTCCGAATCCTCGGAAGCAGTCATTTTCCTCCCCCGGTTATCCTCCTTCATGGAGGCGCTCATTCCCTCAGTTGGAACTGGCGGTGATGGGGGCCCGCGTCTACGTGTATTATTTCCCCTGTATCTTCCTTCGAGGGCTCCGGGCAAGGTGTGAGCTCGAGCATCTTTTCCAATACCGGATTTTTCAAACCCTCAGGAAGGGGGGCCAAACACCAAATCATCTTCGCCTTTGTTAGCTAGTCCTGGTCAAAGAGCGAACTCTCAGAAATAACTTCATGATGAATAAAAGACGGTGTGTTCGGCTAGACAATTTCTTACTTGTTCGGCGGCGCGGTTACTGCTTAGGCCCACGTCCTCGGTAGTATCCGGACACTCTATTTGAGGTCTGAAGAATGACTTGTACATGTCCTCGCGCGTCAGGCCGAGGAAACTTTGAATGGCATGCGGTCCTTCTGGGTTGAACTCCCACAAGCGAAGGGGCCGGCGTTTGCAAGGCTGGACTTAACGAACCAGCATAACTTGCATTACCACAACCAAATTAAAATCTTCCTCGAAGAGATCTTGAATGAGGCTTTGCAGTATAGGCACGTCCTTGGCTGGACCCCAGCTCAGACCTCTGCTAATCCATGACATCAGTTATGGTGGGGGGGCCGAGTGGAAGGCGGGGGCAGCCGCCCACTTGGCACTTCTGTGAGCCGTGACATAAAACCACTCCCATTGCCATAATTCAGACACCTCTACAAAGGAACCTTTCGGCCATGAAGCTCCCGCCATCTTGCCTATTGATGCGCCTCCGCACGCTGCATGTTGCCCCTCGATCATCTTTGTCTTCACTTCAAAGGTCTTGAGCCACAGGCCGAAGTGAGGGGTAATGCGGAGGAAGGCCTCACACACGACAATAAATGTCGAGATGTGGAGAAAGGAGTCCGGAGCTAGATCGTGGAAATCTAGCCCGTAATAGAACATCAAACCCCTGACGAAGGGATCCAGAGTGAGGCCTAGGCCTCGGAGGAAGTGGGAGACGAACACGACGTTCTCGTTGGGTTCGGCAGTAGGGACGACCTACCCTCGAGCAGGCAGCCAATGTGAAACCTCGGCGGTCAGGTATCTGGCCTCCCTCAACTTCTTGATATCCTCTTCCGTAATGGAGGAGGGCATCCATCGGCCTTGAAGGCTGGATCTGGACATGATTGAAGATCCGGAGCACCTGACCTAGGCTTTGGGTGTTAGAACTCGAGGCGGGGGAGGGGTTCAATTGAGCACGAGAGGGAAAAAGCGAAAACCTTGTCCCTTTATAAAGAGGATGAATATCAAGCGTCCTCTCCGTAGCCATTTGGGACTTGCCTATAATCTAGGAGTCCTAGACACGGTTGGGTTACCCACGACCGTATTAATGAGAATCCTGTAATTGGGGGGACACGATCTCTGCTTTGACAAGACGTGTCAAGAAACCGCCTCGCGTTATGTGTGGAGCTGGTTGAAGAAAACGGTTCGAATAATCACCGGGCCATGACATAACGTCATGCTGCCAAAACAAGCCAGCAAATTAGATCTGCGAAAATATTATTCTCTCTACAGTGGTATGTGGAACTTATTTTGCAGGGTCGGACACTATCCTCGTTTTCAAATTCTTCTATGATGTATTCGGAGAAGGAACCCGCCTTGCAATGCCGAAGACAATACTGCACGCCGGACTCATCGTCATTGAAGCCTGGTTCAGGGGCTACTGAGGGAGTCCGGGATTAGGGGGTCTCCGGACATCCGGACTATCTCCATTGGCCGGACTGTTAGACTATGAAGATACAAGATTGAAGACTTCGTCTCGTATCCGGATAGGACTCTACTTGGCGTGGAAGGCAAGCTAGGCAATACGGATATGGATATCTCCTCCTTTGTAACCGACCTTGTGTAACCCTAACCCTCTCCGGTGTCTATATAAACCGAAGGGTTTTTAGTCCGTAGGACAACAACCACAACATACAATCATACCATAGGCTAGCTTCTAGGGTTTAGCCTCTCCGATCTCGTGGTAGATCTACTCTTGTACTACCCATATCATCAATATTAATCAAGCAGGACGTAGGGTTTTACCTCCATCAAGAGGGCCCGAACCTGGGTAAAACATCGTGTCCCCTGCCTCCTGTTACCATCCGGCCTAGACGCACAGTTCGGGACCCCCTACCCGAGATCCACCGGTTTTGACACCGACATGTACCCAACAGTCTCCTTTGGGTATCCTATGAAGACACATTTCTCCGATTTGGGTTCGAGCTTATCAGGTTGAAGCTTTTTCACATAAGCATCGCAGCCCCAAACTTTAAGAAATGACAACTTCGGTTTCTTGCCAAGCCACGGTTCATATGGTGTCGTCTCAACGGATTTCGATGGTGCCCTATTTAATGTGAATGCAGCCGTCTCTAAAGCATAACCCCAAAACGATAGCGGTAAATCAGTAAGAGACATCATAGATCGCACCATATCTAATAAAGTGTGGTTACGATGTTCGCACACACCATTACGCCGTGGTGTTGCAGGTGGCGTGAGTTGCGAAACTATTCCGCATTGTTTCAAATGAAGAAGAAAATCATAACTCAAATATTCACCTCCACGATCAGATCGTAGAAACTAAATTTTCTTGTTATGATGATTTTCCACTTCACTCTGAAATTCTTTGAACTTTTCAAATGTTTCAGACTTATGTTTCATCAAGTAGATATACCCATATCTGCTCAAATCATCTGTGAAGGTCAGAAAATAACGATACCCGCCACGAGCATCAACACTTATTGGACCGCATACATCAGTATGTATTATTTCTAATAAGTCTGTTGCTCATTCCATTGTTCCGGAGAACGGAGTCTTAGTCATCTTGCCCATGAGGCATGGTTCGCAAGCATCAAGTGATTCCAAAAGCCCATCAGCATGGAGTTTCTTCATGCGCTTTGCACCAATATGACCTAAACGGTAGTGCCACAAATAAGTTGCACTATCATTATTAAACTTATATCTTTTGGCTTCAATACTATGAATATGTGTATCACTACTATCGAGACTCAATAAAAATAGACCACTCATCAAGGGTGCATGACCATAAAAGATATTACTCATATAAATAGAACAACCATTATTCTCTGATTTAAATGAATAATCGTCTCGCATTAAACAAGATCCAAATATAATGTTCGTGCTCAGTGCTGGCACCAACTAACAATTATTCAGGTCTAATACTAATCCCGAAGGTAGATGTAGAGATAGTGTCGTGGTTTTGTCACGATAGATGTCCTAGAGAAAGGACTTAGTCGTGGAGCCATCGCGACGGGTTAGCTTGAAGGGGTTAAAGCGGACACAAGGACGCAAGAGAGTTTATACTAGTTCGGCCCCTTCGATGAAGGTAAAAGCCTACGTCTAGTTGTGATGGAATTGATGGGTGTTTCAATGACTAGGGAGCAAACAAGCTTCGCCTATGTCTCGAGTTGTTGTCTGTTGTCCTTGAACCGCCGCCGGGTCGTCCCCTTATATACATGGGTGACGCCCGTCGGTTTACAGAGTCCCAACACCGGCTCATAGATGTGTCCGGTTTGGTCTCTACTTATTCCTAACTTACAATACAAGTTACATATTGATGCCAGTTTACGGCTACAGGCTATCAACCGATTATGGGTCTTGAGCCCTCATCTACCTTCATGGGCTTTAACATACTTAACTACTGATGAAGTTAACCCGGCCCAGATAGGTCGGTTTACGCCCAGTAGTAATATCCCCAACATTAGGCCCCAGATTGATTTGAACAGGTTCATGTCAATCCTTAGCAAAAACTTCATCTTCAACATCTTCTTGTAGTTTGGTGAACCGCCGTGATGTCATCTTCTCTGATTGCTGTAAACCGGCGTGACGTCATCTGTTTAATAGAGGCGACAGCTCTGTTTCCAAACTTGCAGCCCCTTGATTTTCGTGCCTGACCCATGTCCCTTGCTTTATAAATAGGACCGAAGGGTCATTTCTTTTTCCCCTTCGTGCCCTTCTGCTTCATCTTCCTCGCGTCGCCCAGCTTCGGAGCTCCGCCGCCGCCGTCGACCTCTGCACCAACTTTGGCCGCTGCATCACCCTGAGCGTACCAGAGCACCGCGGCGACCTTCCGCTTCTTCCTCAGCTCCGGTAAGTCTTATATCCTTTTCATCATAGATCTGTTCTAGGGTTTCCATGTTCTCTAGCGTTCATTGCTTGCTTCTTGTTCATATGATAGATCCTTAGACGAGTCTGTGAATCTTCGCTCTGTGTATCAGTAGTTTTTATCCTCCGTTTTCACTTTCGCATATTAAGACCATAGATCTTATCCGTACCTTCGCTTATTGATTCGGCACTGCTCCTTTTGGGCCTTGAATATTTATCTCCTTTATAAACATGTTCCAGATCCGAAGCTGTAGTATAATCTTGTGAAATCTGTTTTTGTGTACTTACTCATCTGCAGTCTTGACTGTTCAATGCTTAGACCAGGCGGTTTAACTTTGTAGAAAAAATTGATAAATTGGTATATACCATTAGTCCCCTTGTTGAACCGCCAGATGTTGGTTGCTTCATGAAACTTTGGTTCAGATAGTTCTGTCTCCGGTTTAACAGTGCCCATACCAACGTACCTTGATCAAATGCATTTTTGAACCGGGATCTTCTACCTTGTAGATTCCATCATGGCCAAGCAAGTATATGAGTGCAATTGGGTTCCTTATCGCGTCACAGAGGATCAACTGGACGATTTAGTCCTGATTGGCGCCTTAGGCAGCAAAGATACCATCCATTGGAGGGCTCCTGGCAAAGAATGCCCTCCCACACCTCGAGAAGGAGAGGTTGTTGTTTTCGTAGATCACTTAGCCCGGGGCTTTAAGCCGCCCGGTTCTAAATTTTACCGGGATGTTTTAGCCGATTTCCAACTCCATCCGCAAGACACTGGCCCCAACTCTGTTACAAATATGTGCCACTTCCAAGTGCTCTGTGAGGTGTTCTTTCAAGAGGAGCCCACAGTGGAATTGTTCAGAGATCTTTTCCATCTAAACCGCCGTACTGAGTTTACTGATGGCTCTAATACGGAGTTGGGTGGCATGGCGAGTCAGAAAAGGAAAGAGGTCACATACCCTCACGCCAAGCTGCACAGTCACCCCAAGGAGTGGAATCAGACATGGTTCTACTGCAAAGACACCTCCCCTGCTGGTGAGAATCCCTTGCCTGGCTTTCGTCCGGAGCGGCTCAGCAATACACACCCTTTTCCTCAAATATTGACTGCCCAGGAGAGAAGCAAATATGCTCCACAGCTGTCAAAGCTCAGAGCCTTTATGGCCAACGGTTTAACAGGGGTTGATCTCGCTCGCTGTTGGATATCATGGAGCATACTGCCCCTTAATCAGCGCTCCGGTTTGATGTGCGAGTATACTGACAGTGTTGATGACCCACTGCGACATTCAAAACTCCAGCTCTCCAGTGAAGAAATCACAGAGGCTGTGCATAAGATACTGAATGAACCGGAACACGTCTGCGCTAGAACCGGCCTGCTTCCCTTCTGTGCCACCAACAAACCGCCAGCTGTAAGACTTTGATTTTTCTCTTTGCTGAATCTGTTATTGATATGTCTGGTCATTGTTCTTAATATCAGTGTCTGCATAATCAGGGCGATGATCCATTTTGGAGCAAAAAACTGCGCAGGAGAAACCAGAAAAACCAGACAAACCGGAAAGAGCAACCCGGCAAAAGACTAAAGCTGTGAACAAGACTGCCCACAGGAAAAGAACCACTGCATCTTCTAATCCGGCCCCTGATGATGAGGTGGATAATCCGGACTTTGAGGTAGAGCTTGACTCACTTGGTTTATTTTTCATGTGTCTTATTGATGATGATATTTTTCAGGATGATGCCGAAGCCATCCACGCGGATGTTGCAGAGGTAATTATTCTCTCTTCCGATTCAGAAACTTTGCCTTCACAAAAAATCCGTCAGGCAAACCGGAAAGTTAAATTTTCTCATCCTCTTTCTTATTTGGATCCTAAACTTCTTATGAAGACCCAACAACACGAAGCTCGCCGCACCACCCGGCACAGCGGCCAGGTAGTTACCTCCGCCGGTTTACCGAACAGTCCGGTTCGGAAACGCCATTCCGAGGTCTCTAATTTGCTTGTCAGTGCTTGTCCTAAAGCGGGCTGCTTTCTTCAACCTCTTAATCCGTCTGACTCCGATTACGAGGTTATTTCCCAATCATCTTCTGGCGAGTCATCGGCTACTCAGCTCCCACCGCTCAAAACGGTGCTTGGGTAAGCTATACTTATTGTGATGTTTGCAGTACATTGCCTTAGAACATATGTTGTATTTAATTTTGTTATTCTTCTCAGGGCCAAACCTAGGCCAAGCAAGAAGGCCCGCCTGGACAAAGCGGCCGAAGAAGGTGTCATTCTTGAACCAGGCAAGACACCCAATCTTGAAGCGGCTATTCCTGAGGATATTCCCAACGATCCACCGCAGCCATATGATGATCTTATTGCTGAAGAGAGACCTGCTGATACCTCAGATCCTATCCATCAGCCCACAGGTTCCATCCGGATTGAAAGCTCCACCGGTCCAGCAAAACCTACTGACAAGCCAACAGCTCCAGTGCAAACCGGCGGTACCAAGGATGATGAGGTTGTCATTACTGGCACTGGCCATACTGAGCCAAGCAATCCTGTCGCTTTATCCAAACATTCTGCCAAGGAAGAATTTGCTGCTTTTGGCAAAGGCAAGTGGAACGCTGATCTGACGACTTACGCTGCTCTGAACGCCCAAGATATCCATTCTGGCTATCTGAACCGGCTGTATACCAGTCGTGACTACGAAGCCGGTCTGGTTAATATGATGAAAGATAAATATGAGGTAACTTCCATATGCTCCTTCCTGCTTGTATGCTTCCATTCTTGCTGACTCTCCTAGCCCCCAAGGGCCGGTTTGAAATATTATTTCAAACCGGGACTTAATAATATAAATCTTGATGCTTTGAAATTTGCTGATGTAGCCCCCAAGGGCCGGTTCAACTTAGCGTAGTTAAACCGGTACTTTAAGTAATTGAAACTGCCGCATTAGAATATATATGATCAAATAGCCATTAGCCCCCAAGTGCCAAGTTGAATGCTTGTATTGATCTTGGGACTTTGTAAACAATTGAAAAATGAAGATTGAATATGCATTAGCCCCCAAGTGCTAAGCGCATAACTTGATGTGTGGTTGGTACTTGAATCCTTCTACCGATTTGTTGAAACATATATCTGTATGCCTGCAGGCAGAGCTGAAGACGAAAGAAAACCAAGTCATCGATCTTCAAGAAAACCTGAAAACCCAACAGGCTGAAACCTCCAAAGCAAAAGAGGAATTGGCCAGTGCTTTAAGCGCCATGGAACAACTTAAGGAGAACTTCAAGAAGAAACGGGCGGATTGGGCCACTGAAAAGTCCGCTTTGATCAAACGAGCAGAGGATGCCGAGGCTGCACTAAAACCAGTGACGGATGAACTGACCAGCATAAAGCGGCACATTCATGCCATGACCACTGCTATCTTTGGTAAGCCAGCTTGCCTTCTGAATTGGCTCTGCCTTCTTACAGAGTCGCCAGTTTATTAACCCTTTATGGTATTTCAGGGACACGCATTGGTCACTTGGGGTCAGATGTGCGGAAGAAATTGAAAGCCGCCTATACATTGGTTGAACAATTGTATACTGGTGCCCAGCGGATCATCTGTACCGCGTCTCATAACAAACCGGCGCCCACTTTGATTCAAGATACTCTAATGAAACTGTCAGTGCTTCCTGCCCGGGTTGAAGAGCTGAAGAAATCTGCTGCTCGAACCGGTGCAATCAATGCCTTAATCCGGGCAAAAGCCTGGGTGCCGGATTTTGATCCTATTGAAGTGGCTCAGGGCTATCCCAGCTTGAAGGAAGACGGGTCAGAATTTGGTGAAGCGGATTTGCGAGCAATAAACCGGGAGGTACGTCCGCTAGCTTGTCAACTGGCTCAGGAAGCAGACTTGTCTCATTATCAAGCCCAATATGATAGTCAGAACAAGCGAATAGCTGCACCAATCCATGAATCAGAAAATCTGATCCCTCCAATCCGTAAGCATACTTACGCTCCTGATATTGACCCATCATTGCTGATCCATGATGAAACTGTTTTTCAAGCATTAATGGGAATTGACTGGACAACTGTGGATTTCCAGCCACTGGGTAGAGAAACGGAAGCTGAAGCGGCGCAGGATGACCCACAACCATCAGGCCAGGCTGGTGGCCAAGCTTAAACCGGAAGCCGGTTTTAAAACTGCCTCTCCTTTGTGAAAAACAATTATGTTATTATGGGCACCATGTTGCCTTGTAATAGGCTAGCTGATACTTTTGATGTTGATATGCCTTCGTGCATAACTTGTTCTTCCTGTGGTAATGAACTTTCCAAAACACTTTCTGAAATAAGAAATTCGTCAAGTGCCACCGCGGTTGTACCATCAGGCGGAATATGATGTCTGTATATATCAAATCAAAACATCCAAAACAAAATTTTAAGTATATGATCAAATTTTTGAGATACATAATACCTGCCATCGTTGAGTGTGAAGTTGGCTTGGCCAACCTTGAAGCGGAGTTTTGCAAACCCACACTGTTGGAGGAAATAACAGCTCCTGTATATATATATGACGCTGGTTACCATGTAAACCGTGCCGGGTTATAATAAACACCGTGTTACTCCATAAGAGGATGTTAACAACAAGGATCAAACCGGACAAATAGTCTCCGGATTGACATGAACTGTGTTCCGTCAATTGATTGGTTAAAAAAACTTTGTCGGTTTAAAAAACACAATGAAAAGCAAAAAACCCCCTTCAAAGAAAAGTGTGAAGCAAAAGCAACGACAAAAATGTTTGCCAAAAAAGATTTATTTAAGCTGATGAAATGGCGTTGCCATGGTCAAACACGACCAAGCTCCCGTTAGGTGTAACTATGGTTCTAGTCAGCCAGGTCCCCAAGTGATTCTGTGGCATTTATGCCGACCAAATGGCGTGGTCATGGTTTGGGTTCGACCAAGCCCCCAAGTGATTCTGTGGCCTTAGGCCGATCAAGAGGCATGACTGGTTCAGACATGACCAAGTCCCCAAGTGATCTGGTGGCTCTCGCCTATCAAGAGGCATGGTATTGGTTCGGACACGATCAATCCTCCAAGTGATATAACACGATGCTTTTAGCAAAGTGAACTCAAGGGGTAAACCGGAGGCCGCTTTAGAGAAACTCCGTGTAACCTCACATGATGTAAAAGAACAGATACCCCGCTTTAGCTGAGGTTCCGGTTTATTATATTTAATCATAATATATACATTGTCGTAATATGTACATAAGTATAGCCAATGGCTCAGGTATAGTAAGGCCGAAGATGAGCTATATTCCACGGCCTGTTAGTCTCCTCCTCTGATGTACGTGAGTCCTTATGCTCTTGAATATCGATCAGATAGTACGACCCGTTGTGCAGATTCTTGCTGACCACGAAAGGCCCCTCCCAAGGTGGGGATAGCTTATGCATATCAGTCTGATCTTGGATGAGCCGAAGCACCAAATCTCCTTCCTGAAAGGCTTTGGTTCTGACCCGGCGACTGTGATAACGACGAAGATCCTGCTGGTAAATCGCCGATCGGGCGGCTGCAATGTCACGCTCTTTATCCAACCGGTCCAAAGCATCTTGCCGTGTTGTCTCGTTGTCCGCTTCAATATAAGCCATGACACGAGGTGAATCATGACGGATATCACTGGGGAGAACCGCCTCCGCTCCATAAACCATGAAGAACGGTGTGTATCCTGTTGATCTGTTGGGTGTTGTATTGATGCTCCATAACACAGATGGTAATTCTTCTACCCAACAACCCGGTGTTCTCTGCAAAGGAACCATGAGCCGGGGCTTGATGCCTCTCAAGATCTCTTGATTAGCTCTTTCTGCTTGACCATTGGACTGTGGATGTGCCACTGATGAAACGTCGAGCCAGATGTGCTCCCGTTCGCAGAACTCCTTCATAGCACCTTTGGACAAATTGGTACCATTATCTGTGATAATACTGTGCGGAAAGCCAAACCGGAAAATCACCTTTTTGATGAACTGAATCGCCGTGGCCGCATCACACTTGCTAACAGGTTCTGCCTCCACCCACTTTGTAAACTTGTCAACCGCCACCAGGAGGTGGGTCTTCTTATCTTTGGACCTCTTGAAAGGCCCAACCATATCCAGCCCCCAAGTCGCAAAAGGCCAAGTAATTGGAATCATTCTCAATTCTTGAGCCGGTACATGAGCACGTCTTGAAAACCTTTGGCAACCATCACATCGTCTGACAGATCCTCCGCATCAGCATGAGCAGTTAACCAATAGAAGCCATGGCGAAACGCTTTAGCCACCAGAGACTTTGAACCGGCGTGGTGACCACAATCTCCTTCGTGGATCTCACACAAAATTTCGCGGCCTTCTTTAGGAGACACGCAACGTTGAAAAGCTCCTGATACACTGCAATGATGCAACTCCCCGTTGATGATAGCCATGGACTTGGATCGCCGGATTATCTGCCGGGCCAGAATCTCATCCTCTGGCAACTCGCCCCGGTTCTTGTATGCCAGGTAAGGAAGCGTCCAATCTGGAATAACATGAAGAACTTCCACCAATTGAGCCTCCGGATCAGGAATAGCCAAATCCTCTTCACCAGGGATCTTCACCGACGGGTTGTGCAGCACATCCAGAAAAACATTGGGCGGGACCGGTTTGCGCTGAGAGCCCAGCCGGCTTAAAGTGTCCGCCGCTTCATTTTTCCGCCGGTCCACGTGGTCCACCTGATAGCCTCTGAAATAACCTGCAACAATATCCACCTCACGACGATATGCTGCCATGAGTGGGTCCTTGGAGTCCCAAGTGCCAGACACTTGTTGAGCCACAAGGTCCGAGTCACCGAAGCACTTAACTCGACTTAGATTCATCTCCTTAGCCATCCGGAGACCATGGAGCAAGGCTTCATACTCAGCTGCATTGTTAGTACAAGGAAACATTAAACGGAGAACATAACAAAACTTATCACCTCGTGGGGAAGTTAATACGACTCCAGCCCCCGAGCCTTCCAACTGCCTGGATCCGTCAAAATGGATGGTCCAATACGTATGATCTGGCTTTTCTTCAGGTGCTTGCATTTCCGTCCAATCATTGATGAAATCAACAAGTGCTTGAGACTTAACCGCTGTCCGAGGCACATACTTCAAACCATACGGCCCCAGCTCTATGGCCCACTTTGCAATCCAGCCAGTTGCTTCCCGGTTCTGGATGATATCTCCCAAAGGAGCAGAACTGACTAACGTAATTGAGTGCCCTTGGAAATATTGTTTAAGCTTCCGGCTTGTCATAAAAACTCCATACACCAGCTTCTGCCAATGCGGATACCTTTGCTTGGACTCAATGAGCACCTCGCTGATATAATAGACCGGACGTTGAACCGGATGCTCCTTACCTGCCTCTTTTCGCTCCACCACAATAGCTACGCTGACCGCCCGAACATTAGCAGCAACATATAGCAGTAACGGCTCCTTGTCAACGGGAGCGGCGAGCACAGGCGGATTGGCCAATTGCCTCTTTAAGTCCTCAAATGCTTCATCAGCAGCAGAACTCCAGATAAACTGATCCGTCTTTTTCAACATCTGATACAAAGGGATTGCCTTCTCACCCAGGCGACTGAAAAACCGGCTTAGCGCAGCAATCCGGCCTGCCAGGCATTGAACATCGTTGATGCACTTCGGTTTAGCCAGGGAGGTGATAGCCGTGATCTTCTCCGGATTAGCCTCAATTCCCCTGTTGGACACTAGAAAACCCAATAGCTTGCCCGCCGGTACACCAAAGACACACTTGTCCGGATTAAGCATCATCTTGTATGTTCTCAGGTTATCAAAGGTTTCCCTCAAATCATCAATCAGAGTCTCCTTCTCCCTGGATTTAACCACGATATCATCCACGTAAGCATGTACATTACAGCCAATTTGCTTGTGAAGACAATTTTGTACACACCGTTGGTAAGTTGCCTGGGCACTCTTGAGCCCGAAGGGCATAGACACATAGCAGAAGGCTCCAAAGGGAGTTATAAATGTCGTCTTCTCCTGGTCCTTAACTGCCATTTTGATCTGATGATAGCCAGAATATGCATCCAAAAAACTTAAACGCTCACAACCCGCCGTGGCATCAATAATTTGATCAATACGGGGGAGGGCAAAAGGATCTGCTAGACAAGCTTTATTAAGATCTGTGTAATCCACACACATGCGCCAGGTGCCGTTTTTCTTGAGGACCAGCACCGGATTGGCAAGCCACTCGGGGTGAAAAACTTCAACAATAAAGCCAGCTGCCAAGAGCCTGGCTACCTCTTCTCCAATCGCCTTGCGTCTTTCTTCGTTAAACCGGCGGAGGAACTGTTTCACCGGTTTATATTTAGGATCCACATTAAGTGTGTGCTCAGCGAGTTGCCTCGGTACACCTGGCATGTCGGAGGGCTTCCATGCAAAAATGTCCCGATTCTCACGATGAACTCGATGAGCGCGCTTTCCTATTTAGGATCCAAGTTGGCACTGATGCTTAACTGCTTGGACGAATCGCCAGGTACGAAGTCAACCAGCTTAGTTTCTGCTGCCGATTTGAACTTCAGGGCTGGATCATGCTCCGTAGTTGGCTTCTTCAACGGAGTCATGTCCGCCGGATCAACATTGTCTTTATAGTACTTCAACTCCTCGGTGGCACAAACCGACTCTGCATAAGCCACATCTCCTTCCTCGCATTCCAAAGCGATTTTGCGGCTTCCGTGAACCGTTATTGTCCTCTTGTGACCCGGCATCTTGAGCTGCAAATACACATAATAGGGCCGAGCCATAAACTTGGCGTATGCCGGTCGCCCGAACAGGGCATGATATGGACTTTGGATTTTCACCACTTCAAACGTCAATGTCTCCAACCTGGAATCATGATCATCCCCAAAGGCCACTTCGAGAGCTATCTTACCAACGGGATATGCTGATCTGCCAGGCACTACACCGTGGAATACTGTATTAGACGGTTTGAGATTCTTATCTATTAGTCCCATACGACGGAAGGTCTCATAGTACAGGATGTTAATGCTGCTCCCTCCATCCATGAGCACCTTGGTGAACTTATAACCTCCCACCTGAGGCGCCACCACCAGAGCCAACTGACCCAGATTATCGACCTGGGGTGGGTGATCCTCTCTGCTCCATATGATTGGTTGTTCAGACCAACGTAGAGAACAGGGTATGGCCGGTTCAACAGAGTTGACTGCCCGCCTCTGAACCTTCCGGTCTCGCTTATCCAAGCTAGTGGTAAAGACATGGTACTGCCCACTACTCAACTGCTTTGGGTTGCTCTGGTAACCTGACTGTTGCTGCTGTTGGTTGTAACCACCCTGGTTGTTCTGACTATTTTGACCATTATGTCCGCCCGGATTACCATTAAATCCTGAACCGGAACTTCCTCCACCGTAACCCGGCCCGGACCTGAGCCACCGCCAGATCCGTGATCATACCGGAAATTATTAGAATTCTTGAATTCCTGCATAATAAAGCAATCCTTCCAAAGGTGGTTTGCTGGCTCCTCCTTCGTCCCATGTCTTGGACAGGGCTGGCTTAGCAGATAGTTTAGGCGGTTTGGGTTAGGGTTGGGTGCTCCACTACGATTTTTCGGCCTACCCTTGCGTCGCTGGCTATTGTCCTGTGCGTTGGTATTAGCCACAAAATCCATGTTACCATCCGCTTTACGCTTGCCTCCTCCGCCATTGCCTACCCAGTGATGCTGCTGACCTTTGGAGCTGTTGTTCTTCTTCCCTTTCCCTGTCTTGTCATCATCAAATTCGGGATCCTTGGTACTATCAGAATCAGCATATTTCACCAAAGCGGCCATGAGGGTCCCCATGTCGGTGCAATGACGCTTCATCCGTCCCAATTTCAACTTCAGGGGCCCAAACCGGCAGTTGCCTTCTAGGGTTAATACTGCGGTGTCAGCGTTGATGCGGTCTGAGGAGTGCAACACTTGTGAAACCCGGCGCACCCAATGAGTCGTTGATTCTCCTTCCTCCTGAACGCATGCAGCTAAGTACACTATCGACATAGGCTGTTTACAGATATCCTTGAAATTGCTGATAAAGCGGGCTCGTAATTGGGCCCATGAACTGATAGAATTAGCTGGTAAGCTTTTTAACCAAGTACGGGCCGTTCCTTCAAGCATCATGGTGAAGTATTTCGCACACGCCGTGTCATCCACATCAAGCATCTCCATGGCCATCTCATAGCTCTCCACCCATGTCTCTGGAGGTTGATCCGCCGTGTAATTTGGTACCTTGCGCGGGCCTTTGAAATCCTTGGGCAGGCGCACGTTGCATAAAGCGGGGATAAGGCAAGGCACCCCCAAAGAACTAGAAGTAACACCAGGTTCAATCGAGATGGTTGGACGAACCGGCGTGAGCTGCCGAGCCTGATGCTGTGCGGCTAACTCGGCCTCCCTGCGCGCTCGGGCCCGGTTCACCACTTCCTGAGCGTCATCAGCACCACCCGTCGGGTTGTTGCCACGGGGTGCTCCACGTCGTTCATTACCCGACACTGCTGGTTCATCCATATGTCTGCTATAGCTCCGGCTTGGACGGGGGGTCGAGTGGATCCGGTCGCGGCTGTACGAGTACGCTTCCTGTTGGGCCAAAGCTGTCCTCAGAAGTTCCTTGACCCGTCGCGTCTCTACTGCCTGCGGCGAGTCACCTTCAATTGGAATGGCCTCCAGCCGTGCAGCAGCGGCAACAAGATTGTCCATTGGGTTGGAGTAGTGACCCGGAGGTGTTAAAGCATCCTGAGGTATAACGGTGTTTTGACGAGGCGGGTCCATCCGACGAGGCTGAACCGGTGCACCGGTCCCAGGGGCTTCTGCCCGGTTCCCCTCCAGCGGATTGCCGGCTCTTGGTCCTGGAGTGTTGAAAAGGTCTCTGGCCTCGAAAACCGGAGGTAAGCGGGATCGGTGCTTCCTCCTCATGACTTCATGCGACGCACTCTGGTCCAACATAAGCCTGTAGGCCTGTGCGTCTAAAGCGGCCCGCTCTGCGGCCATCCTGGTGTCCTCAGCCGCCAGATCCGTCTTGGCCTGGGTGATTTGTTCCTTTACCTTTGCAATCTCCGTGTTGTGAACGTCCTGATCTGGCGGATTAACTTCCGCCATAAGCACAGCCAATGCATCAAATAGTTCTGATAGAACCTGAGCCGGCGAGCGCACAGGGCCTCCTGCCCCGGCAGCCGTCGATGCTGCTGAACCGGAGATCGTTGCCGCGGCTGTCGAAAAATGAAGTGCTGCTTGTGTTACGGTCATGAATATTCCAACCCGGTTAGGCAGATCAGAGGGGTCCGGAATACTGTCGCCATCGGAACAGCTCTCAATCCGGCCATCTTGTAGCTGATAAAGAGATTCGGTTTCTCCGGTCAAAGATTCGTCACCGGAACAAACGACAGTCGCCCTGCGAAACTCCGATCCGTCCTTATAACTTCCTCCATGGATCACTCCCACGAAGGCACGCTTCATGGCTGGTTTAACCTGGGCGGATTGCGCACGCTGAGCCATCTCGACGAGGTCGGTGCAGATGTCCGGCTCAGGGCCCGCTTCATCGATCTTGCCAATGAAAACGTGAATGCTACCAAAGGGGACCCAGTACCCGTACTCAATTGAGCCGGCCTCGGGGCCCCAGCCTGCGTCGTCGATGTAGAGCTTGCCGCGACGACTCTTAGTCATCCGGCCTACAGCGTAGCCCTCGAGTCCTTCAAAACGGCCCTCCAAGAACCGGAAACCATCGTGCGATAGCCCCACGGTGGGCGCCAACTGTCGTGGTTTTGTCACGGCAGATGTCCTAGAGAAAGGACTTAGTCATGGAGCCATTGCGACGGGTTAGCTTGAAGGGGTTAAAGCGGACACAAGGACGCAAGAGAGTTTATACTAGTTCGGCCCCTTCGATGAAGGTAAAAGCCTACGTCTAGTTGTGATGGAATTGATGGGTGTTTCGATGACTAGGGAGCAAACAAGCTTCGCCTATGTCTCGAGTTGTTGTCTGTTGTCCTTGAACCGCCGCCGGGTCGTCCCCTTATATACATGGGTGACACCCGTCGGTTTACAGAGTCCCAACACCGGCTCATAGATGTGTCCGATTTGGTCTCTACTTATTCCTAACTTACAATACAAGTTACATATTGACGCCGGTTTACGGCTAAAGGCTCTCAACCGATTATGGGTCTTGAGCCCTCATCTACCTTCATGGGCTTTAACATACTTAACTACTGATGAAGTTAACCCGGCCCAGATAGGCCGGTTTACGCCCAGTAGTAATATCCGCAACAGATAGCGTGCTGACCGCGATCACATCGACTTTGGAACCATTTCCCACGCGCATCGTCACCTCGTGCTTAGCCAATCTTCGCTTAATCTGTAGCCCCTGTTTCGAGTTGCAAATATTGGCAACAGAACCAGTATCAAATACCCAGGCGCTACTACGAGCATTAGTAAGGTACACATCAATAACATGTATATCAAATATACCTTTCACTTTGCCATCCTTCTTATCCGCCAAATACTTGGGGCAGTTCCGCTTCTAGTGACCAGTCCCTTTACAGTAGAAGCACTCAGTCTCAGGCTTAGGTCCAGACTTGGGCTTCTTCACTTGAGTAGCAACTTGCTTGCCGTTCTTCTTGAAGTTCCCCTTCTTCCCTTTTCCCTTTTTCTTGAAACTAGTGGTCTTGTTAACCATCAACACTTGATGCTCCTTCTTGATTTCTACCTCCGCAGCTTTTAGCATTGCGAAGAGCTCGGGAATTGGCTTATCCATCCCTTGCATATTATAGTTCATCATGAAGCTTTTGTAGCTTGGTGGCAGTGATTGAAGAACTCTGTCAATGACACTATCATTAGGAAGATTAACTCCCAGTTGAGTCAAGTGGTTGTGGTACCCAGACATTCTGAGTATATGTTCACTGACAGAACTATTCTCCTCCATGTTGCAGTTATAGAACTTATTGGAGACTTCATATCTCTCAATTCAGGCATTTGCTTGAAATATTAACTTCAACTCCTGGAACATCTCATATGCTCCATGATGTTCAAAACGTCGTTGAAGTCCCGATTCTAAGCCGTAAAGCATGGCACACTGAACTATCGAGTAGTCATCAGCTTTGCTCTGCGAGACGTTCATAACCTCTAGTGTTGCTCCTGCAGCGGGCTTTGCACCTAGCGGTGCTTCCAGGACGTAATTCTTCTGTGCAGCAATGAGGATAATCCTCAAGTTATGGACCCAGTCCGTGTAGTTGCTACCATCATCTTTCAACTTAGCTTTCTCTAGGCACGCATTAAAATTCAACGGAACAACAGCACGGGTCATTTATCTACAACAACATAGGCATGCAAAATACTATCAGGTACTAAGTTCATGATAAATTAAAGTTCAATTAATCATATTACTTAAGAACTCCTACTTAGATAGACATCCCTCTAGTCATCTAAATGATCACGTGATCCATATCAACTAAACCATGTCCGATCATACGTGAGATGGAGAAGTTTTCAATGGTGAACATCACTATGTTGATCATATCTACTATATGATTCATGCTCGACCTTTTGGTCTCAGTGTTCCGAGGCCATATCTGCATATTCTAGGCTCGTCAAGTTTAACCTGAGTATTCTGCTTGTGCAAAACTGGCTTGCACCCATTGTATGTGAACGTAGAGCTTATCACACCCGATCATCACGTGGTGTCTAGGCACGATGAACTGTAGCAACGGTGCATACTCAGGGAGAACACTTATACCTTGAAATTTAGTGAGAGATCATCTTATAATGCTACCGCCATACTAAGCAAAATAAGATGCATAAAAGATAAACATCATATGCAATCAATATAAGTGATATGATATGGCCATCATCATCTTGTGCCTTTCATCTCCATCTTCAAAGCACCGTCATGATCACCATCTTCACCGGCTTGACACCTTGACATCCATCGTGGCATCATTGTCGTCTCGCCAACTATTGCTTCTACGACTATCTCTACTGCTTAGTGATAAAGTAAAGCAATTACATGGCAATTGCATATCATACAATAAAGCGACAGCCATATGGCTCCTGCCAGTTGCCGATAACTGTGTTACAAAACATGATCATCTCATACAACAATTTATATAATCACGTCTTGACCATATCACATCACAACATGCCCTGCAAAAAAAAGTTAGACGCCCTCTACTTTGTTGTTGCAAGTTTTACGTGGCTGCTACGAGCTTAGCAAGAACCGTTCTTACCGACGCATCAAAAACCACAAAGATTTTTCGTCAAGTGTGATGTTTTAACCTTCAACAAGGACCGGGCGTAGTCACACTCGATTCAACTAAAGCTGGAGAAACAGACACCCACTAGCCACCTGTGTGCGAAGCATGTCGGTAGAACCAGTCTCATGAATGCGGTCATGTAATGTCGGTCTAGGCCACTTCATCCAACAATACCGCCGAATAAAAGTATGACATGCTGGTAAGTAGTACGACTATTATCGCCCACAACTCTTTGTGTTCTATTCATGCATATAACATCTACGCATAGACCTGGCTCGGATGCCACTGTTGGGGAACGCAGTATTTCAAAAAAATTCCTACGATCACGCAAGATCTATCTAGGAGATGCATAGCAACAAGAGGGGAGAGTGTGTCTACGTACCCTCGTAGACCGAAAGCGGAAGCGTTAAGCAACGCGGTTGATGTAGTCGAACGTCTTCGCGATTCAACCGACCAAGTACCGAATGTACAGCACCTCTGCGATCTGCACACGTTCAGCTCAGTGACGTCCCTCGAACTCTTGATCCAGCTGAGGTCGAGGGAGAGTTTCATCAGCACGACGGCGTGGTGACGGTGATGATGAAGTTACCGACGCAGGGCTTCGCCTAAGCACTGCAACGATATGACCGAGGTGTGTTTCTGTGGAGGGGGGCACCGCACACGGCTAAGATAAACTTTGGTGTGTCTTTGGGGTGCCCCCTCCCACGTATATAAAGGGGGGAGGGAGGAGGAGGCCGGTCAAGGGGAGGAGGCGCGCCATGGGGGGGAATCCTACTCCAAGTAGGATTCGCCCCCCCCCCTTTCCTATTCCAACAAGGAGAAGGAGGAAGGTGAGGGAGGAGAGAAGGAAAGGGGGGCCGGCCCCCTAGTCCAATTGGCGCGCCCTTGCCTTGGCCTACCTCCTCTCTTCCACCAATAGGCTCATGAGGCCCAATAACCCCTCGGGGGGTTCCGGTAACCCCCCAGTACTCCGAAAATTACCCGATACACCTCGGAACTATTCCGGTGTCCGAATATAGTCTTCCAATATATCAATCTTTATGTCTCGACCATTTCGAGACTCCTCGTCATGTCCGTGATCTCATCCGGGACTCCGAACTACCTTCGGTACATCAAAACACATAAACACATAATACCGATCGTCATCGAACGTTAAGCGTGCGGACCCTGCGGGTTCGAGAACTATGTAGACACGACCGGGACTCATCTCTGGTCAATAACCAATAGCGGAACCTGGATGCTCATATTGGCTCCCACATATTCTACGAAGATTTTTACCGGTCAAACCGCATAACAACATACGTTGTTCTCTTTGTCATCGGTATGTTACTTGCCTGAGATTCGATCGTCGGTATCATCATCCCTAGTTCAATCTTGTTACCGGCAAGTCTCTTTACTCGTTTCGTAATGTATCATCCCGCAACTAACTCATTAGTCACTTTGCTTGCAAGGCTTATAGTGATGAGCATTACCGAGAGGGCCCAGAGATACCTCTCCGAAACACGGAGTGACAAATCCTAATCTCAATCTATGCCAACTCAACAAACATCATCGAAGACACCTGTAGAGCATCTTTATAATCACCCAGTTACGTTGTGACGTTTGATAGCACACAAGGTGTTCCTCCGATATTTGGGAGTTGCATAATCTCATAGTCATAGGAACATGTATAAGTCATGAAGAAAGCTATAGCAATAAACTAAACGATCATAGTGCTAAGCTAGCGGATGGGTCTTGTCCATCACATCATTCTCTAATGATGTGATCTCGTTCATCAAATGACAACATATGTCCATGGCTAGGAAACTTAACCATCTTTGATTAACGAGCTAGTCAAGTAGAGGCAAACTAGGGACACTTTGTTTGTTTATGTATTCACACATGTACTAAATTTCCGGTTAATACAATTCTAGCATGAATAATAAATATTTATCATGATATAAGGAAATATAAATAACAACTTTATTATTGCCTCTAGGGCATATTTCCTTCTAATTCACGGGTACCAAAAAGTCGTTATTACTCAGAGGCATGGTGGTGAAACTCTCCTAAACTATGCAACCACTTGGTGTTCTTGGCCTAAAGTGTACATCCATTTTAATCAAATAAAAAAGTTATATCATTAGTGAATTGTTTCACTAGTCCATTAACTCAAAGTGGTTGCACTCTTTAGGCCAATGACTTGAGAACTGACCAAATTTAGTTCATAAACTCGTTTATTCGGTCAAATAAAGTGGGAACCGATTTGCAAGGAAAAAAACTGTCAACATGGCGACAATGTTATTGTTTCTTGAACCGCTCGTCAATGGATAATTCTTATATGCGTCTTTTTGCAAGAAAGACAACTGACCTAATCGCCTCGTGTCTACAATACAGACTCGAAAGCCATGCCCTGAGGTTGAGGGCCATGCACCTGCTAACCAACAGAATCATGAGATATTCATAGGGTGGTTACTATTGGAATCCATTATGCCACATGTACACTGAACATAAGCTTGAAGCCATGCCCTGAAGTTCAGGGCAACACATCCTAACCAAAAGACTCATGAGGTATTTGTGTAGGTGTTGATTACTCTTGTGGATTGATTTGGGTGGGATTTGAACACGTGCACTGAAGAGGCACCAAGCGGCTTGCTTGCCACTAGAATATTAAGGGGCTGTTCGGAATCCCCCCAGCTCCGTGAAATCCTAAGAGTTGTGGAGCTGCTAAACAGGCGCTCCGTGAATTTTAACTATTAACTCCACCTGCTCCCGGAGTGGAGCTGTGGAGTGGAGTACATCCGAACAGGGCCTAAGTAACCTGTGTCAATTGAGTTACAAACTACATTAGTAATATATATTGTGTGCTCGAGAGCTTACATGCGCCCAAATATTAAAACCTAAAAATATAGTAAATACAATATAAAAATCTGATTTTTTGTGTGAATAAACATCAATAAATGTTCTAACAACATGTAAACTTTCACCTAGAGAGGACATGTGTGGTGGTCTTTACAAAAAAAATCTTAATGTTCATCCATTAAACAAAATCTGGCACAGTGCACCACGGATGTCTTCTCTAGATGAATCTGTACATGATGTTAGATATTTATTGATGTTCATCGACAAAAAATGGACTTTTTAAAATTCTAT
Organism: Triticum urartu; assembly: GCF_056163025.1. Lineage (NCBI taxonomy): Eukaryota > Viridiplantae > Streptophyta > Magnoliopsida > Poales > Poaceae > Triticum > Triticum urartu. The sequence goes on from NC_141874.1 coordinate 216,394,228, forward strand.
TTACTACTCTACCTTTGTTTCTAAATATAAAACGTTTTGGTAGTTTAAACTCCCTTCGGTCCTTTTTACTCCGCGTATTAGATTTGTGACCAAATTTATATTAAAAATATCAGCATCTACAAAACCAAATATATATATATACATTATGAAACTACATTTCATAATGGATCTAAAAATATTGATTTGGCATTGTGAATGCTGATACTTTTTTTCCATAAGTTTGATCAAACTAGAGATACTTTGACTCTAGACAAAACTTATATGTAGGCTAAAAAGGACCAGAAAGAGTATTTTCTAAATTTACTACTATTCATGCACATGTATTTAAGCTTGAGAGCAGAAAGTATAGGATGTTGTAACACAATAGTGGTCAGCTAGCCACTTGTCCCTTTTTTTAGCATCAGTACAGACACAAGCGCTCATATTAAGATTTACGAAGTCACCGTAGGCGCTTCATCGTCGACGGGAACGTCTCTTCCCACTGAAAGCGCATCGCCGGAAATCCTGAAATAAATTTAGGAATAATGCGAGCACCAGGATTTGAACCCTGGTGGGTTGGGAATACCACTATCCACCTAACCAACTCAACCACAGGTTGATTCGCGTCACTTGTCCCTTCTTAGGGCGTGATTTTGAATCCCACCCACCCACCCAATGCAACGTGCCAACGTGTGGCATTGCGCAACCCTTATTTTTGTATACATGGCAACCGCGATGTTTATGTTCAGTTTAGAATAATATGGCAAAAAAGCCCATGCAAAAATTACTTACTTTGATCAGTTTTGTGTCTTATATGATCAAATAAACGAGTTTATGAACTAAATTTAATCAGTTTTCGAGTTCTTGGCCTAAAGTGTGCAACCACTTTGAGATAATGGCAACCGCGATGTTTATGTTCAGTTTAGAATAATATGGCAAAAAAGCCCATGCAAAAATTACTTAGTTTGATCAGTTTTGTGTCTTATATGATCAAATAAACGAGTTTATGAACTAAATTTAATCAGTTTTCGAGTTCTTGGCCTAAAGTGTGCAACCACTTTGAGATAATGGAGTAATAACGCATTTCATTCCGAAATAATCCACCACTGAAGTCCAAATCAGTTCCCAAACATTTGGAGACAAACAACTGCTACTGGGTAAAGAACGACATAGCAGCGGTTAACACAGCAGGTACCGATGCTTGCCAACAGGATAAAGATCGCTAGGACTAACAATTAAACATAGAAATTAGAAGGACAAGATTCGTCCACACTGCAAATTACTCGCAAAACAGAAAGCATTGATCCTTTTCCTTTCACTGGCTGGTGAATGCACTGCTCCCCTTCATGCCTTGACTGAATCTTTTCCTCCCTGCTTCTTGGCTGTGAGAAACTCAACCAGCCCGAGGAGCGCAATGTCGGCGTCCTCGTTCCGCAGCAGCATCTCGGACACCTCGGCTGGCGTCACCTCCACCTCGGCAAGCAGCTCCTGTATCTCCGGGAACAGAGGGTGGTCGTCGACGAGGAAGTAGTTCCGGGCTAGCGTCCTGAACGCCTCCCAGCCACAGTAGCCCATGTAGACGTGCATGTCCATGCGCCCAGGACGCAGCAGCGCCGGGTCGAGGCGATCCTTGTAGTTGGTGGTGAAGATGATGACGCGCTCCTTGCCGCTCGTCGACCACAGCCCGTCGATGAAGTTGAGCAGCCCCGACAGTGTGATACTCTGCCATTCCATGTTGGCATTCAGAGGCAGAATGTTCAGACACTCGTCAGAAGAAGATACTACTAATGTGTGTGTGTGTGTGTGTGTGTGTGTGTTCACCAATCAAAGATCGATGCTTGTTTTGTTCCTATGCAACGTACCTTGTTCGAGCAGTCGTCAGAGTCATCGTCGCCATGGCCATAGTCGGCCCGCGCCAGCGTCTTGCGCTCCTTGCCACCTTCCCTGGACGTGGCGCTGAAGCAGCAGTCGATGTCCTCGATGACAAGGATGGACCTGTTGGGCATGCCGATGAGCAGCTTCTGCAGCTCGGCGTTGTAGCGCACCTCGGAGAGGTCGAGGTCGTAGAGGTTGAAGCGGAGGTAGTTAGCCACGGCGGCCACCAGGCTGGACTTGCCGGTGCCGGGCGGGCCGTAGAGAAGGTAGCCGCGCTTCCATGCCTTGCCGATCCGCCGGTAGTACTCCTTGCGCTTCAAGAACCTGTCGAGGTCGGCGATGAGGGCCTGCTTGGTGGGCGGGTCCATGGCGAGCGTGTCGAACGTGGCCGGGTGGTTGTGGCTGATCCCGCGTAACGACGAGCCCTCGTTCATGAAGATCTTGAGCTTGCAGTCCCGACGCCGCGCCTGCTCCACCGCGGCCGTGATGGAGGGCACGTACGTGCCCAGCGCCATGTCCGTGTGCTCCGCGTCGAAGGTGAGCTCCAGCGAGTCCGGGCCTTTGCGGCCTTCCCCCGAGACGGACGTCCACGTGAACCGGACGCCCTCGAAGACGTCGGTCATGGAGTCGCCGGTGTCCATGGACATGACCTTCCTGGCCCCGGCGCCGCTGAGGCAGAGCCGGCGCATGGACTGCGGGTCGATCCTGGTGGCGAGGTAGTCGTTGACGTCGTCGTAGAAGGAGTTCAAGTTGGCGCAGCTGATGGCGCAGCCGTCCAGGCGCTTGACGACGACGGTGCGGCGCTGGGCGGGCGGGGGCTGGAGGTGGCCGCGCACGAGCGAGGCGGCCCAGCTGACGACGGCGCAGAGGTCGGGCGGCAGGAGCTCCCGCGCCATGCCGCGCGCCAGCACGGCGTAGGCGGTCACGGACGCCGCCGTGGCCGCCGCCTTCTTGCACGTGTCCACCAGCTTGTAGGCGGAGGGCGAGGAAGCCGCGGACGGGAGCTCCATTGGCGACGAGCAGCCAAGAGAAGAGGAGGCAGTGTAGGAAGTGTGCGCGTGTAGCTTCCTCTGCTCTGCCGAGAGGTCTCTAATTTTATCCCCACAGCGCGCTCACTGCGGTGTCGTTGTTCCATTGACCGTTGAATTTACGGCGCGCGGCAGTAAAAACAAGAGGGGGCGGACGGACAGGTGGCTAAAAATGGGAAGCGATTCGATTCAGATGATAGTTTGCAGGCCTTCCAGGGTTCCGGTTTGGTGATTGGCCTCGTCGGCGAGCGCGAGGAAAGCAGGAGGAACTCTGGAAAGCATGCATGGGGTTCATGTCATCTTCTATCAGCTCCCCTCTGGAGGCCTGCAGCAGCAGCAGCGGCAGCAGGCTGAAACTGTGAAAATAAAAAAGCAAGGGCAGGCTTTTCTTGGTGCCATATTGTCGCGTTCTGGAGGCATTGGTGAGCGGTGCACGCTACCCACATCTCTCTCTTTTCTCGCAGTCTCCTTGCCAATGAATTTTAATTAATTACAAAAAGTCAGGAAACCAAAAAAACACGAAGCAATTCTCAGAAATCCCACTAGGTACTGACCTACGAAATGTAAAAAAACCTTTGGATACAGTTTTGCCTTCTCACCACTAGTTTTTTTTAGGGGATTCTCATCACTAGTAAAGTAAGTAGTATATGTTGAAACCGTTGGGCCAGATTTTCATTTTGCACTTTAGTCCTTGTTTCCGATTCTTACGTGACTTTAGTTATCTCCGGCCCCACATGCCAAACTTCACCGCGGTAGATTTTTTTTTTGAGACAATCTCGCATGCTTTATTCATCGTCCATAATGTTTACAAAAAGAAAATCAAGATTTCCTAGTTGTCCTAGCCATACATGACGACCAAAATCTAAGGATATCTAGCAAGATTGTGAGCCTCGAAATTCAAGCTTCTAAACTCATGAACTACTTTACATGAAAGGAAAGAGTTTGCACGAAGTATTATTTCATGCACTATAGCTCCATAGCCAGCCGCCGAGTTCTTCTGCACATCTTCAACCACCTTCTTGCAATCTGTAGCAATTGAATAGAGTTCTCATATAAATCCTCAGCCAGAGATTGGCCTTCCCTTACTGCTATTGCCTCTAGTGTGCTCACATCCGTGATAAACTCGAGTTTTAAGATCGAAGCACCCAAGAAAACTTCCCTGTGGTCTCGGCACACTGCTCCCACGGCACCAAACTCCCCTTGCTGGGATACAGCCGCATCTACATTCATCTTTGCATGACCCTCTTGCGGAGGCATCCATGTATGCTGTCCCAAGCTAGCACGCTTCATAACACTGCCCGCTCCTCTATCGATCATCTCCAAATCCCTCAAAAGGAGAGTATAAAAGAGTTAGTAGTAAAAGGACTATCAAATATCTCTTCATGTATAGCTCTCCTTCTTGCTCGCCAGATTGCCCAAAGTGTCACCACCATTCTTATGAATTCCCCCTGCGGCAACGATTCATGCAATGTGAAGATCCAGTTTTTTGCATCCATAGAAAGATTGCCCAGCATAGTCTCCACCATATCCTCCGAGCACAGTGACCATATACTCCTGGCCATCACGCAATCTACTAGTGCGTGCTTCCAGTCATCTTGAGCAGAACAGAAAGCGCACACACTCGTAGCAGACATATTCCGGTGGTGTAGCACCCCGGCTGTTGGAATTGTTTCATGGCATAGTCTTCATAAGAATACCTTGATTTTTGATGGGACTTTAATGTGCCACAGGGACGTCCAGGCTACTTCTTCATCTGCCTCATTTGAGTGTCCTCCAACCGGTTGCAGTAATGCTTCGCCTTGCAGTTTCATTTTCAACAAAAATTTGTAGACTGACCTTACTGAGAAAACGCCTCGTTCGTCCTCCCCCAAGCCCAAAAATCATCAACTCTTCTAGTACACAGCGGGATTTTAAGTATCACATTTGCATCAACTGGCAGAAAAGTCGCACGAACCTTGTCCTCCTTCCACTTTGCCGAGGTTGGGTCAATAAGTTCAGCGACACGTGCTGGTCTATCCGCCGCCAGACACGCAATTGGTCTCATTAGGCCCGATCGGGGTAGCCAGTTTTGGTCCCATATTCGTGTCTCCTCTCCTGTTCCGATCCTCTGGATCAAACCTTGCACTAAAGCTCCTCTCCCGTCCAAGATAGATCTCCATATTTGTGAGGGCCTGCTGCCTAGCTCGGCCTCAAGAAAGGACGAGTCAGGGTAGTACTTGGCTTTCAAAATCCTGGCACTTAATGTAGAGGGGGTGTGTATGATCCGCCAAGCCTGTCTAGCCAGTAAAGAGAGGTTAAAAAGATCAATGTATCGAAAGCCTAGTCCTCCCAAATACTTCGGTTTAGTGCATACATCCCAAGATATCCAGCATGGTTTCCTCTTCCCTCTTTTACTTCCCCACCAGAATTGCCTGATCAGCGATGTGATACTTTCACAAATACCCCTAGGGAGCCTGAAACATGACATAAAATATACGGGTATAGCCTGAGCCACTGCCTTGATTAACACCTCTTTACCCGCATATGACAAAAGTTTCTCCATCCATCCTTTGATTTTCTCCCACACCCTGTCCTTTAGATACTTGAAAGTACCATTCTTAGCCTGCCCAACATCCGTTGGCATCCCTAGATACCGATCAGTGAGTTGCTCATCAAAAACCTGCAAAGTGTTTTTGATCCCGTCCCTTGTAGCCTGTGGGCAACCTTTGCTAAAGAAAATTGACGACTTTTCATTATTCACTCGTTGCCCCGATGCATTGCAGTATGTATCCAACAGGTTTGACACCACTTCTGCCCCTTCTGTTCTCGCCTTGAACAGCAAGAGGCTATCATCAGCAAAAAGCAAGTGGTTAACAACCGGAGCTGTCGGTGCCACTTGGACTCCTGTGAAAGCTGACGACTGAGGAACTGATTTCAGTAGGCACGAAAGGCCCTCCGCTGCTATCAAAAAGAGATAAGGGGAAATAGGATCTCCTGCCGAATACCTCTGCTCGGTGTGAACTCCTCCAACTTTTCTCCATTAAATAGAACCGAGAAAGAGACTGACTTGATCATATTCATTACCACATTAATCCACTGTTGAGCAAAACCAAATCTCTCCATCATTGCTTGTAGATAGTCCCATTCTAGCCTGTCATAGGCTTTCATCATATCTAATTTCAGAGCACAATGACTATTCTTCTTGGATTTACTCCCCTTCATAAAATGCAGACATTCATATGCCGTGATTATATTATCACTTATCAAATCTGCCCGGCACAAAAGCCGATTGCTCCTCTGAAATGATCTCCGGCAGTATTTGCTTCAGCCTGTTTGCAATCACTTTCGAAGTAATTTTATACAATACATTACACAAACTTATAGGCCTGAACTGAGTTAACAAGGTTGGGCTCATTACCTTTGGTATAAGAACCAAGAAAGTATCATTGATACACTCTGCATCCTCCTCCCCTCTGACTATCCGGAGAACAGCCATTGTAACTTCTGCTCCACACACATCCCAATGGCATTGATAAAAGTGAGCTGGAAAGCCATCCGAACCTGGGGATTTTGTGGGAAACATCTGGAAAAGAGCGGTTTTGACCTCTTCATCCGAATAATCTGCACAAAGTATACCATTCATCTCCGGGGTAACCTTTCTTGGAACATGGCAAAGAACAACCTCCATGTCCGTCACTCCCTCTGTTGTGTACAGATTCTTGTAAAAAAGCGTGACCATCTCCTTTAGTTCCTCCGGATCATCCACCTGTACCCCCAGTGAACTCATCAGGGCCTTTATCATGTTCTTTTTTCTCCTCATGCTCGCTCTCATATGAAAGAATTTCGTGTTCTTATCGCCCACCGAAAGCCACTCTATCCTTGATCGTTATCTCCATAGTAACTCTTCTCTGTGGTATAGTTCCACCAACCTTTCATTCACCTTCTTCTCCTCGTGACTTGGGCCCGAACGCCCCTGTTCATTGCGCATTTGCTCTAGCTTCTGTTTTAACTCCTTGATCTCCCTACGAACTGACCCAAAGGTCCTTCTGTCCCATCTCCTCAGATTATTTGACAGGTCCGCTAGCTTGATTTTTAGGTCCTCTACTCTCTCCCCGTCCAAAGAAGCCGCCCAGGAAGTAGCAATAGTGCTCCTCAGCTCCTCATGGGTCTCCCGGGCAATTTCATAGCGGAAATTTTGTCCCGTATTTGATCCCGTTGCGCGGCCGGGTTGAGCTCGAGCTGGATCAGGCCATGGTCCGATGTCGCGGTAGATAATCCTTGATCAAAGGGCACCCTAGTACTTGACCATGCAGCCCATGTAGGCTCTTAAGATGTTTGCTAGTCTGTGTTGCATCGGATTCTAAAACCGATCAAATCTTAAAGGCCAATTCTTCTTTGGTGTTTTAGGCACCGCTTATAGGCATTTTTGCAAACGACGCATATCCACCTAGCACACATAGTACGTAGGAACTCGCTGACTCCTTTAATTTTTTTGTTCTTCCCTTTGCACTGCGTGCGTATCCTGCATGCAGTCTTCTCGGAGAGCTCCTAGTTGCATCCGCATGCGGCAGATAGTGGCGACTACACACAGGTTGCAGCTGCAATGGGCTGGCCCAATAGCGTTCACTCGCACTGTAGCAGTCAGTTCACTGTAGTTAACCGTTTCACTATAGTGAACCCTTTTTTCGTTGTTTTCGTACCTTTTTTCCCTTCCTGTTTTCTTTTTTCACCTCTTTCAGTTTTGGGTACTATAATTGTTTTTTAAATGTACAGTGAACATTTTCCAAAATACAGAATGAATATGTTTTCATATACTGTGAACATTTTTCATACAGTGAAGTTTTTTTAGTATATGCTGAATTTTTTTGTAAAACACACAGAACAATTTCTTAGTTCTAGTAAGCGTGCACGTGCAAATGCACGTCTCAACTAATATATATGTAAGAATTAACATACCAAGAAAGATATTTTGATTGCACTAAAAAGTACTATTATAAATCAAGAAGACACTTCAATGTATCATCGACTCATCATATTCATAGAGCCAAAAAATTATAGCAGTATTTCCTGATGAAGCTGATCAATTCTCTTAAACATCCGAAATGTTGTGTGTAGCTTCACTGTTGATGTAGTTGAGTAGGTGCACCAAAAATTGCTTCCTTATCTGGTCACCATCCTGAATGAAAATAGCAAGTCAATCTAAGTTTTTGCATAGTAGAACATAAAATCATGAAATAATGAATATTGACCCTGCAAATTGGTTGATTTAGTTCCTTCGCATTCCATGAGTGCAATAAACTAAAAGCAAAATAATCAGACCAGTTCTTGTAGATATATGCATTATCATTATCTTGAGCGTTAGAAAAACTAAATAATATGCTTTAGTGGTTTGAAAGGTAGTCAGTTGTCTTTGTTTTTTGGAACACGAGCTGGTAATCGACGACGGCAGAAGAAAAAAAGACATCATCCCATTCAGGATTTGCTACTTGGGGTGTGCTTTAGGTATAATGAGATGCACATCTTTCAGAGTTGGAACTCGGTGGGCATCAACTCTCTTGCGCATCATACTAAACACGAGCAAGAAACTTAAGCATGCGATAAGAGAGGAAAGAATTCATACAAGTTGATTTAATTTGGAAAGGCTTATGCATCACATTGATACTATAGACTCCATATACCAAGCATCATGTCGAAACCACAGTGAGTACTTACAACATCTTAACATTAGAACATTGTACGCAATATCCCATTGATGTCACAATCAGTATAATAAAACAGAAAATCACATCTAATCCCATAAAAGATTACATTTGCTAAGTGCAATGTCTGAACGGATAGCAGCATATGATTATTCAAGAGGGACATCACTTTGCTAAACAAAAAATGTAAGTGATACAGAAAAATAAGTATATCAAAAATATGAATGGAACTATGCTCCAACAAAAGTATAAAATGAATGAATCAAAAGCAAAGCCTGCTTATGAGCTTGTTCATTTAGATTGATACCGGTAGCTAGTTCCTTACGTGCAGATGTATTCTCTTGAGAAACATGACACCTTAAAAACTATACACGGGACACTGTATATTGAACTCAACAACAAAAGTTTGGGTTCTATTAAGTTGAATATCATCAACCTAACTTGGAAACATAAAATTGTTACTGCCAGAGTTCGTACTTCCATATATGTTGTGCCTCCTTTCGTCTTCTCTACAATTGGGTACTCGATATTGAAGCTGATTCTACCTCCAACCTTTACTGGGACAAAAAAAGACCATTTCACTGTCGAGAATTACAACAGTGCTCAGTTTCATCAACTATTCATTTCTCATATTCATTACTCTAGTAATGGTTACTTTGCTCCTAAACTGGCAGTACTCCCACTGTACATGTTTTGGATGTTTTTTGGCTTTCAAAATCGATTGCTGCTTGTGGTGTTATCAAATTTCCAAAAAAAGCACCAGCTGCAATCAAGAATAGTACATCATCTATCCACTTTTTTAAAAGGATATTACATATCCACTTAATCCACAAGACAGTCCTACAGAAATCAAGTCATTTTTTCCTCTACTAATGTATACAGGAAGCAGCATTTTTTCAGGTTCAATCATGACTACCTCTTTGTGAGGCAGGTAAGCCAGGAACCCGTCGGCTGCTCCGCTCCCACTGCTGGGGAGTGGTGAGGTGGAACACCGAATGAGGAGGGTAGCTGTAACGCCCGGGTAATCTTACTACAGTAATCCCACGCTAATCATGCCTTGTCATCCCAATTACTGTTGCTAGACGTCCGTTAGTTCAAACCGCGTCAAATTCAAATTTAAAATTAATGTCGGAAATAAAAGTTTTCAAAAATTGAAACAAAAATGTTCGGTGGTTGCCAAATATTACAAAGGTAATTATGGTGCAGCAAACACATTTTTATAAAATGTCTAAATAATTTAAAATGTTTAAAAACAGAAATGCAAATAGATGAAAACAAAACAGAAAAAAAAAAGAGAAACCCCCCCCCCCCCCGGGCCGTGGCCCAACTGGGCCAACCCAACCGGCCCAGCCGGCCAACCAACTGACCAGGCCGGCCCATGCCTCTAGCCTACATAGGCCTCTCCCACTCCCACTCCCTCCAAACCCTAACCCACGTCGCCCGTAACCCCCCACTCCTCCCTCGATCCACCTCGTCTCCCCACCCCGCCCCGAGTGGATCTGGATCGGGCCGTTCCCCCCTTCCCCCGCCGCGTCCCCGACGGCACCGTCGCTCAGGCCCCCCCTCGCCGGAGCCTCCCGACGCCGCCACACGCCGTTGCCTCGCCCCTCTTCCCTCGAAGCCCTCCCTCGCGGCGACACCCCAAAACCGCTGCCCCCTGGCGCCGCCCCAGCTTCGCCGCTCGCCGTTGCCGGACCGCGACGCCTTCGCCACCCGTCACGTCGTCGCCACTCGTCACCACCTCGTCGGCGTCGCCTCCCCACCTCTCCCTCGACGGCTCCATCGAGCCTCGCCGACCCTGATCCCCTGCAAACGGGGGTGAGAACCCCTCCTATCTCCCCCTTGTTCCTGTCATCGCCGTGCACGCCCCGCGGTCCCGGTTGTCGCTGCTCACCGCAGTCACCCCGCGCCCTATCCCTCGAGCGCTCGCGCTCACCGTCGTACTGCCGTGCCCGCGGCGCGCGTTAGGCGTCCTGCCACGCGCCCGTGGTCGTCCCACGCACGCTCTACCCGCTGCCGCCTAGCGCTGGTGCGGCTCGCGCTCCGCCCACCCGTGCCTCTACGGCAGTCGCCGCGCCGCCCTACTCCGGCCAGCTGCCGTGGCCGGCACCCCTCTGGTGGCCTCGGGCGCACACGGGCGCCCACGCCCGCACCCGTTCCGCCCGTCCCGCTAAGGCCCCCTGGGCGACTGACATTAGGGGCCCATGCCCCTGTTAAAATAAATATAGATATATATAACATTAATAATAATAATAATGTTAATTAATTAACTAGTTTAATTAATAACTTAACTTAATTACTTCTGTTTAATTTACCTAATTAACTGGTTTAGTTAATTAATACATGTTAATTAAACTATGACTATGACAGTGGGACCCACACATCAGTTTGACCAGTCAATGCTCTGTTGACTGCTGACATCATGATGACCTCAGGCTGACGTCATAATTCCAAAATTTTGAATTAATAATAATTTCAGAAAATGTTTAACACTTTGAAAGATAATATAAAATAATCCGTAGCCCGGATGAAAATACTTTGTACATGAAAGTTGCTCAGAACGACGAGACGAATCCGGATACGCAGCCCGTTCGTCCACCACACATCCCTAGCATAGCAAACACGCAACTTTCCCCCTCCGACTAATCTGTCCGAAAACGTGAAACACCGGGAATACTTTCCCGGATGTTTCCCCCCTTCGCCGGTACCACCTATCCCTACGTTAGGTCACCTCTAGCACAACGTATTGCCGCTTCTTGCTTTTTGTTACATTTGGTTGCTCTGTTATTTATTGTGTTCCCCCTCCATTACTTCTTTCCGGTAGACCCTGAGACCGATGCCGGTACCCCTGTGATCGACTACATCGACGACCCCTCCTTGTCTGAGCAACCAGGCAAGCCCCCCCTTTTGATCACCAGATATCGCCTACTCTTCTCTATACTGCTTGCATTAGATTAGTGTAGCATGTTACTGCTTTCCGTTATTCCTATCCTGATGCATAGCCTGTCCTTGCTACTACTGTTGTTACCATTACCTGCTATCCTAATGCTTAGTATAGGATGCTAGTGTTCCATCAGTGGCCCTACACTCTTGTCCGTCTGCCATGCTATACTACTGGGCCGTGATCACTTCGGGAGGTGATCACGGGCATATACTATATACTTTACATAGTTACATTACCTGTGGTACTGTTCGGAGATGGGGGCTAAAGGGGCAGGTGGCTCCATCCCGGTAGAGGTGGGCCTGGGTTCCCGACGGCCCCCGACTGTTACTTTGAGGTGGAGCGACAAGGCAGGTTGAGACCACCTAGGAGAGAGGTGGGCCTGGCCCTGGTCGGCGTTCGCAAATACTTAACACGTTTAACGAGATCTTGGTATTTGATCTGAGTCTGGCTACTGGCCTATACGCACTAACCATCTACGCGGGGACAGTTATGGGCACCCGACGTCGTGGTATCAGCTGAAGCCTTCGTGACGTCAGCAACGGAGCGGCGCGCGCTGGATTGGACTGGAACGCCTACTAGGCTAGGTCTGCTTCCGGCCGCCCACGCAACGTGCAGGTGTGCTAAGGGCGATGGGCCCAGACCCCTGGGCGCTTAGGTTTAGACCGGCGTGCTGACCTCTCTGTTGGTCTAGGTGGGGCTGCGACGTGTTGATCTTTCGAGGCCGGGCATGACCCAGAAAAGTGTGTCCGGCCAAATGGGATCGAGCGTGTTGGGTTATGTGGTGCACCCCTGCAGGGAAGTTAATCTATTCGAATAGCCGTGATCTTCGGTAACAGGACGACTTGGAGTTGTACCTTGACCTTATGACAACTAGAACCAGATACTTAATAAAACACACCCTTCCAAGTGCCAGATACAACCGGTGATCGCTCTCTCACAGGGCGACGAGGGGAGGATCATCAGTTAGGGTTATGCTATGCGATGCTACTTGGAGGACTCCAGTCTACTCTCTTCTACATGCTGCAAGACGGAGGCTGCCAGAAGCGTAGTCTTCGAAAGGATTAGTTATCCCCCTCTTATTCTGGCATTCTGCAGTTCAGTCCACATATGATACCCTTATTCCATTTGATACCCATGCATATGTAGTGTAGTTCCTTGCTTGCGAGTACTTTGGATGAGTACTCACGGTTGCTTTCTCCCTCTTTTTCCCCCTTTCCTTTCTTTCTGGTTGTCGCAACCAGATGTTGGAGTTCAGGAGCCAGACGCCACCGTCGACGACGACTCCTACTACACCGGAGGTGCCTACTACTACGTGCTGCCCGCTGACGACGACCAGGAGTAGTTTAGGAGGATCCCAGGCAGGAGGCATGCGCCTCTTTCGATCTGTATACCAGTTTGTGCTAGCCTTCTTAAGGCAAACTTGTTTAACTTATGTCTGTACTCAGATATTGTAGCTTCCGCTGACTCGTCTATGATCGAGCTCTTGTATTCGAGCCCTCGAGGCCCCTGGCTTGTAATATGATGCTTGTATGACTTATTTTATTTGTAGAGTTGTGTTGTGATATCTTCCCGTGAGTCCCTGATCTTGATCGTACACGTTTGCATGTATGATTAGTGTACGATCGAATCAGGGGCGTCACAAGTTGGTATCAGAGCCGACTGCCTGTAGGAATCCCCCTTCCACACTCCTTGGCCGAAGTTGAGTCTAGACATTACAAATTTTTTTACTAACATGGCTGTGTGCCTTACGGGCCCACATCGCCATCTGGGTGGTATTAGGCTCTTTTACTCCTCGATCCTTACTCTGGGACACTGAACTCTCTCCTACTCGGGTTAAACGATTTTACTAACTCTAACACTAGGATCCCGTGACCACGTTCACCCCAAAGTTGGATAAGCCCTAGTTATTCTTTGGAGTAGTATTTGAACATTATCCACATTGTCATTTAACTCCTGTGAAAACATCTTTGTTTTCAGATGGAACCCATGAGGCAGGTCGTGCGCCACACAACGGCCATTGGTGCCTTAGGATCACCTGCTGTGTTGGTTGAGATGATGACCTATCTGGGTTATCGCTGGCACCCTGAGTACACCGTCTATGAGGAGTATCAAGACTTCAACCAGGAGCAGTACCGTGCCATCGTCCACCTCTACTCTCGGGAGTATGACTCCACTACTGTGTTGCACACTGCTCATGGTGTTGGAGTGACTATCGATATGGCGGTCCACAATGCTGCTTATGCTGCTCTAACACGTCTTCGTGGAGAGTATCAGGAGTTGGACACCTCCCCCTTCAGGCACATTGCTATCGCATCCGATGTTGGTGCGGAGGGATACTACATTGCTGCCTACTCCACTGTCACCCGAGAGCCCTTCTACCATCAGAACCTGGTTCTGCATGCTGATGGGCTGGATAGAGCTAACCGAGCTCTTCGCCACGAGTTGTACACCACCTGTCAGCACCTGTATCGTGCTCTGACGCTGTTGCACCTCTCTGTCCGCTCTAGGGATCTGTCGCGTTCTGCGATCTACCCTGCCCGGACCGTGATGCCCCAGGGCGTCGGCTGGCCAGATGTGAGAGGCTACTCTCCTGCATTGGGTCCTCTCCTGCCACCTACGCATCGAGTTCCGCACCGGAGTATCCGCGGACCCCAGGCTACTCGCGTGGAGGTCTTCCCTTCGCGTCACTACCAGCTGTCGGGCTACACCTACCTCCGCAGTACCGCATGGGACTGACGTAGACTTGCTTATTAGTGTTAGATGCATTCGCCGTGAGCCTGCGTGCCGCCTATGATGTATTAGTCTATGTACTGAACTCTGTGTACCGAACTCTATGCATGATCTCTTTTATAAGATATGCCGTCTACTATGTAGTATCTATCGTGCTGCTTTCATTGTGCATGTTTCATCACGAATGATTCTTGTCCTTGCAAAATTTCTCGATGCTGAACTACCCCTGTTATATATTAGCAGGATGGTTAGACCAGGTGGTCGTGGACGTGGTGGCAACCGCCCACCGCCGCCTGAGTACATGGCTGGTATGATCCAACAGCTTGAGATGAATCGCCAGTTCATGGAGAATATGATGGCTCAGTTTCCTCGCCCCAATATGAACCAGCAGCCAACCCTAGTAACTCTGCAGGATTTCATGCGCCTGAACCCAACTGTGTATCGCAGCTCAACTCAGCCTCTGGATGCTGATGACTGGCTCCGTGACATCACCTATGAGATGGAGTCTGCTGATGTAGCCCCTGCCAGCTATGTCACCTTTGCTTCCTTCTTCCTGAAGGGACCCGTGGCTCAATGGTGGGATAGCCACAGGCGTACTCTGCCAGCTGGAACAATCATCACCTGGCCAGACTTCCAAGCTGCCTTCCGTGCTCGCTTCATTCCTCAGGGAGTCATGGACCGGAAGAAGCGTGAGTTCCGCAACCTCACCCAAGGCAACAAAACTGTGGAAGCTTACCAGCGGGAGTTTCTTGACTTGTCCCGCTATGCTGAAGAAGACATTGCAACTGATGCACGCAGACAGGAGAAGTTTCGTGATGGCCTTCAAGCTGACATCAAGCTCGCAGTTCTAGTGCATGACTTTGCTGATTTCGCCACTCTGGTAAACAAGGCCATCAATGTCGAAACTGGTCTGCAGGAATACCAGAGTTCTCACAGGCGCAACCGTGACACGGGCTCATCTTCGGGCCCGTCCTCGCAGAAGCGCAAGATATGGATTCCCAATAGCTTGTACCAGCCAGATGCACCTACCCCAAGGCAGACCTATGCTGCACCTCGTCTGCCTGCTCCTCCGACTAGGCAGCCAAGACTCCCAGCTCCACCACCACAAGCTCCTGTTCCCATTCCCAATAATGGGTTGTGCTTCAGGTGTGGACAACCAGGGCACCGTGCTAGGGAATGCAACCAGAACCAGAATCGACTGGCCCTTCCAACAACCGGCCGTGGAAGCAACCAGCCCCGCAGCAACAATGCCAAGTCTTATGGTCGTGTTCATGCCAACCACGTTGATCTGAGCGAAGCTCAAGACCAGCCTGCTACTGTGATGGGTACCCTCCTCGTAAATTCAGTACCAGCATCCGTTTTATTTGATACAGGTGCGTCGCATTCATTCATGTCAGAAGGTTTTGCATGCTTGCATGACATTAAATGTGAGGACATGAATGCTTCACTATTAGTACACACCCCTGCGGGCCAATGTCGAACCTCCATGATTTGCAATGACGTCCCTGTAGAAATCGAAGGACTGGAATTCCTTGTCTCTCCCATCGTACTGAAGTCATGTAGCATTGATCTTATTCTGGGAATGAATTGGTTAAAAGCGCATACTGCTTCTATAGTTTGCGCCACTAAGACCGTCCATCTGCTACACCCTTCAGACGAAATAGTTACTTACCAAGCTCATCTGGTGCAAAATGCCGAGGCACGGCTTTATGCCTTGAATGCGTTGAACGCTGCACCACTTGAGGGCATTGAAAACATTCCCGTCGTTCGTGAATTCCAAGATGTCTTCCTAGAAGAACTTTCAGGGATTCCCCCTGCTAGAGCTGTCGAATTCATCATCGACTTGAAACCCGGCACCACCCCTATAGCTAAACGACCCTATAAGATGCCGCCGCATGAGCTCATTGAGCTTAAGGAGGAAATCGACAAGTCTCTTGTCAAAGGTTTCATTCGCCCAAGTTGCTCTCCTTGGGGAGCACCTTCTCTCTTTGTTAAGAAGAAGGATGGGACAAACCGATTAGTCCAAGACTACTGTCCTATAAACCAAGCTACCATTCAGAATAAATATCCTCTTCCCCGGATCAATGATCTTTATGATCAACTGGCTAGCTCATCGGTGTTCTCCAAACTCGACTTGAGGTTGGGTTACCACCAGATCCGTGTTCGTGAGGAGGACATCCCAAAAACCGCCTTCGTGACTCGGTATGGATCATACGAGTACACCGTCATGTCATTCGGCTTAACGAATGCTCCCGCCACCTTCTCTCGTCTGATGAACTATATATTCATGGATTACCTCGACAAGTTTGTCGTGGTTTATCTAGACGATATCCTTGTATTTTCCAAGAACGAAGAAGAACATGCTGCACATCTTCGTCTTGTGCTGGAAAAACTTCGAGAGCATCAACTGTATGCTAAGTATTCCAAGTATGAATTCTGGCTCCCCGAAGTAACCTATCTTGGGCATGTCATCTCCAAGAATGGTATTGCCGTCAACCCTGAACGAGTTCAGGCTATTCTCGATTGGACTCCTCCGAAGAATGTGAAGCAAGCCCAAAGTTTTCTCGGCCTCGCCAGCTATTGCCGTCGATTCGTCGAGAACTTCTCCAAGATTGCCAGGCCTCTGACTAATCTGTTGCATAAGGGTGTCAAGTTCGAATGGACAGACAAGTGTCAGGAAAGTTTCCAGGCGCTCAAAGACAAGTTGACTTCTGCCCCCGTGCTTGCACCACCTGATACTAAGAAGGACTTCATCATTTACTGCGACGCTTCCCGTCAAGGATTAGGCTGTGTCCTAATGCAGGAGCGCAGAGTGATTGCTTATGCCTCTCGTCAACTGCACCCTCATGAAGAAAACTACCCAGTTCATGACCTCGAGCTTGCTGCTGTCATTCATGCACTAAAGCAGTGGCGACACTACCTTCTCGGTAATCGTTGCGAGATCTTCACCGATCACCAAAGTCTGAAGTATCTGTTTACTCAGCCAGATCTGAACCTCCGTCAGCAAAGATGGATGGAGACTGTTGCAGACTTTGACGTGGGTATATCCTATACCCCCGGCAAGGCTAATGTAATGGCTGATGCCTTGAGCTGCAAGTCTTACTACAACCACCTCCAGGTTCACAAAGTTCAGCCCTCGCTTGTCGAAGAATTTAGAAAGCTGAACCTCCATATTGTTCCTCCTGGAGCACTCGCTCCCCCTCCCCCGGAGTTCCGCAAGATGAATCTTCTTGTTGTTACTAAGGGTTCTCTAAATACCCTGGCTGTCGTACCAGATCTCGTAGCTGGTATAAAGACTATTCAAGGTTATGACTCTGAAGTCCATAAGATTAAACGCCATCTAGCAGAAGGAAAGCCCTCATTCTTCACTATCGCCGACGATGGCGCCTTGTATTTCAAAGGCCTCCTAGTGGTACCATGTTCGAAGAAAAACCTGGATAAGACTAAAAGGGTTATGCAAGAAGCCCATGATACGCCTCTGTCCATCCATCTTGGTAGTACAAAGATGTACCAGGATATTCGTCAAAGATTCTGGTGGTCTAATATGAATCAGGAGATTGCTCGTTATGTTGCTGAGTGTGACGTTTGTCGCCGAATCAAAGCAGAGCATCAAAGGCCTGCTGGAACTCTGCAACCTATCTCTATTCCTGAATGGAAATGGGACCATGTTGAGATGGACTTCGTCACTGGATTTCCCAAGTCGCAGAAAGGTAATGATGCTATTCTTGTCGTCATTGACCGGCTTTCTAAAGTTGCACATTTTCTGGCGGTCAAAGAGACAATCACTGCTAGTCAGCTTGCTACTCTCTACATGGGCAGAATTGTTTCACTTCACGGTATTCCACTGGTTATCAGTTCAGACCGTGGCAGCTTATTCACTTCAAGATTCTGGGCAAGTTTCCAAGAATCTATGGGGACTCATCTGTCGTTCAGTACTACGTTTCATCCTCAGTTGCAGGGACAGGTTGAGCGTGTCAACCAAGTTCTCGAAGACATGCTTCAAGCTTGTGTAATATCATTCGGCAAGAAATGGGAGGAATCTCTTCCATATGCCGAGTTCTCTTATAATAATAGCTATCAAGCTAGTCTGAAGATGTCCCCCTTTGAAGTGCTATATGGACGAAAGTGTCGAACCCCTCTGAACTGGTCAGAAACGGGGGAACGTCCACTCTTTGGTCCGGATATTATCCAACAGGCCGAAGAACAAGTTCGCATTATTCGCGAGAATCTCAAGACTGCTCAGTCACGTCAGAAAAGTCAGTATGACCGTCATCACCAAGACATGGTCTATCAACCTGGCGAAAAGGCTTATCTTCGAGTTACACCAATGAAGGGTGCACACCGCTTCGGGATCAAAGGAAATCTAACTCCCCGCTATATTGGTCCTTTCACTATTCTCGAAAGGCGTGGAAAGGTGGCATATCAACTGGAGCTTCCGCCGAACCTTTCTCAGGTTCACGATGTGTTCCACGTGTCACAACTCCGACGCTGCTTCAAGGACCCAATCCGAGCAGTGGATCATGAAGTGCTTGAATTGCAACAAGACCTCTCCTATAAAGAGCATCCGGTCCGCATTCTCGACCAAGCTGAACGCCGCACATGTCAGAAGGCGATCAAGTTCCTCAAGGTCCAGTGGTCGAATCACTCTGAAGACGAAGCCACCTGGGAACACGAGGATCGTCTTCGTGATGAATACCCCGCACTGTTTCCTTCTACCTCCTAAATCTCGGGACGAGATTTCTTGTAGTGGAGGAGATTTGTAACGCCCGGGTAATCTTGCTACAGTAATCCCACGCTAATCATGCGTTGTCATCCCGATTACTGTTGCTAGACGTCCGTTAGTTCAAACCGCGTCAAATTCAAATTTAAAATTAATGTCGGCAATAAAAGTTTTCAAAAATTGAAACAAAAATGTTCGGTGGTTGCCAAATATTACAAAGGTAATTGTGGTGCACCAAACACATTTTTATAAAATGTCTAAATAATTTAAAATGTTTAAAAACAGAAATGCAAATAGATAAAAACAAAACAGAAAAAAAGAGAAACCCCCCCTGGGCCATGGCCCAACTGGGCCAACCCAACCGGCCCAGCCGGCCAACCAACTGACCAGGCCGGCCCATGCCTCTGGCCTACATAGGCCTCTCCCACTCCAACTCCCTCCAAACCCTAACCCACGTCGCCTGTAACCCCCCACTCCTCCCTTGATCTACCTCGTCTCCCCACCCCGCCCCGAGTGGATCTGGATCGGGCCGTTCCCCCCTTCCCCCGCCGCGTCCCCGACGGCACCGTCGCTCAGGCCTCCCCTCGCCGGAGCCTCCCGACGCCGCCGCACGCCGTCGCCTCGCCCCTCTTCCCTCGAAGCCCTCCCTCGCGGCGACACCCCAAAGCCGCTGCCCCCTGGCGCCGCCCCAGCTTCGCCACTCGCCGTTGCCGGACCGCGACGCCTTCACCACCCGTCACGTCGTCGCCACTCGTCACCACCTCGTCAGTGTCGCCTCCCCACCTCTCCCTCGACGGCTCCATCGAGCCTCGCCGACCCTGATCCCCTGCAAACGGGGGTGAGAACCCCTCCTATCTCCCCCTTGTTCCTGTCATCGCCGTGCACGCCCCGCGGTCCCGTTTGTCGCTGCTCACCGCAGTCACCCCGCGCCCTATCCCTCGAGTGCTCGCGCTCACTGTCGTACTGCCGTGCCCGCGGCGCGCGTTAGGCGCCCAGCCACGCGCCCGTGGTCGTCCCGCGCACGCTCTACCCGCTGCCGCCTAGCGCTGGTGCGGCTCGCGCTCCGCTCACCCGTGCCTCTACGGCAGTCGCCGCGCCGCCCTACTCCGGCCAGCTGCCGTGGCCGGCGCCCCTCTGGTGGCCTCGGGCGCACACGGGCGCCCACGCCCGCACCCGTTCCGCCCGTCCCGCTAAGGCCCCCTGGGCGACTGACATTAGGGGCCCATGCCCCTGTTTAATTAATAACTTAACTTAATTACCTCTGTTTAATTTACCTAATTAACTGGTTTAGTTAATTAATACCTGTTAATTAAACTATGACTATGACAGCGGGACCCACA
Source organism: Triticum urartu (assembly GCF_056163025.1). NCBI lineage: Eukaryota > Viridiplantae > Streptophyta > Magnoliopsida > Poales > Poaceae > Triticum > Triticum urartu. The sequence goes on from NC_141874.1 coordinate 216,414,522, forward strand.
CATCAGTTTGACCAGTCAATGCTCTGTTGACTGCTGACATCATGATGACCTCAGGCTGACGTCATAATTCCAAAATTTTGAATTAATAATAATTTTAGAAAATGTTTAACACTTTGAAAGATAATATAAAATAATCCGTAGCCCGGATGAAAATACTTTGTACATGAAAGTTGCTCAGAACGATGAGACGAATCCGGATACGCAGCCCGTTCGTCCACCACACATCCCTAGCATAGCAAACACGCAACTTTCCCCCTCCGGTTAATCTGTCCGAAAACGCGAAACACCGGGAATACTTTCCCGGATGTTTCCCCCCTTCGCCGGTACCACCTATCCCTACGTTAGGTCACCTCTAGCACAACGTATTGTTGCTTCTTGCTTTTTGTTACATTTGGTTGCTCTGTTATTTATTGTGTTCCCCCTTCGTTACTTCTTTCCAGTAGACCCTGAGACCGATGCCGGTACCCATGTGATCGACTACATCGACGACCCCTCCTTGTCTGAGCAACCCGGCAAGCCCCCCCTTTGATCACCAGATATCGCCTACTCTTCTCTATACTGCTTGCATTAGAGTAGTGTAGCATGTTACTGCTTTCCGTTATTCCTATCCTGATGCATAGCCTGTCCTTGCTACTACTGTTGTTACCATTACCTGCTATCCTAATGCTTAGTATAGGATGCTAGTGTTCCATCAGTGGCCCTACACTCTTGTCCGTCTGCCATGCTATACTACTGGGCCGTGATCACTTCGGGAGGTGATCACGGGCATATACTATATACTTTACACAGTTACATTACCTGTGGTACTGTTCGGAGATGGGGGCTGAAGGGGCAGGTGGCTCCATGCCGGTAGAGGTGGGCCTGGGTTCCCGACGGCCCCCGACTGTTACTTTGAGGCGAAGCGACAGGGCAGGTTGAGACCACCTAGGAGAGAGGTGGGCCTGGCCCTGGTCGGCGTTTGCAAATACTTAACACGTTTAACGAGATCTTGGTATTTGATGTGAGTCTGGCTACTGGCCTATATGCACTAACCATCTACGCGGGGACAGTTATGGGCACTCGACGTCGTGGTATCAGCCGAAGCCTTCGTGACGTCAGCAACGGAGCGGCGCACGCTGGATTGGACTGGAACGCCTACTAGGCTAGGTCTGCTTCCGGCCGCCCACGCAACGTGCAGGTGTGCTAAGGGCGATGGGCCCAGACCCCTGGGCGCTTAGGTTTAGACCGGCGTGCTGACCTCTCTGTTGGTCTAGGTGGGGCTGCGACGTGTTGATCTTTCGAGGCCGGGCATGACCCAGAAAAGTGTGTCCGACCAAATGGGATCGAGCGTTTTGGGTTATGTGATGCACCCCTGCAGGGAAGTTAATCTATTCGAATAGCCGTGATCTTCGGTAGCAGGACGACTTGGAGTTGTACCTTGACCTTATGACAACTAGAACCAGATACTTAATAAAACACACCCTTCCAAGTGCCAGATATAACCGGTGATCGCTCTCTCACAGGGCGACGAGGGGAGGATCATCGGTTAGGGTTATGCTATGCGATGCTACTTGGAGGACTTCAGTCTACTCTCTTCTACATGCTGCAAGACGGAGGCTGCCAGAAGGGTAGTCTTCGAAAGGATTAGTTATCCCCCTCTTATTCTGGCATTCTACAGTTCAGTCCACATATGATACCTTATTCCATTTGATACCCATGCATATGTAGTGTAGTTCCTTGCTTGCGAGTACTTTGGATGAGTACTCACGGTTGCTTTCTCCCCCTTTTTTCCCCCTTTCCTTTCTTTCTTGTTGTCGCAACCAGATGCTGGAGTCCAGGAGCCAGACGCCACCGTCGACGACGACTCCTACTACACCGGAGGTGCCTACTACTACGTGCTGCCCGCTGACGACGACCAGGAGTAGTTTAGGAGGATCTCAGGCAGGAGGCCTGCGCCTCTTTCAATCTGTATCCCAGTTTGTGCTAGCCTTCTTAAGGCAAACTTGTTTAACTTATGTCTGTACTCAGATATTGTAGCTTCCGCTGACTCGTCTATGATCGAGCTCTTGTATTCGAGCCCTCGAGGCCCCTGGCTTGTAATATGATGCTTGTATGACTTATTTTATTTGTAGAGTTGTGTTGTGATATCTTCCCGTGAGTCCCTGATCTTGATCATACACGTTTGCGTGTATGATTAGTGTACGATCGAATCAGGGGCGTCACAGTAGCGAATGAACCACCGTGAATTTTTAACATCATAAGATATTTATGTACTGCAAATATTCTGAAATTTGTACACCGGCCAGTATGCACTCTCTAGCAAGCAACCAAATATTCTGAAATATGTACAACAGCCAGTATGTACAACAACCAGTCTTCAGGGATAGCTAGCACCCAATGAACTATTTTATGAAAAAACAATCAGTGAATATGATACCCAATTGTAGCCTCAAACAAAATCACTAAGTTGTAGTTTACAAATTATGATGCTATACATGTCACCAATTATCTAGCTTCCTACGGCACTAACTTCTTACCAATTGACACCGAAGCGCCTAGTTGAGTTTTGACACACCCTCGTCGGAGGACCTCTTTGAACTCTAACTGTACCAACAACTGCCTTTTCAGTTAAAACATGGTGCGCTCAAACTGCAGTGCAAAGGAAAAAATCAATCACTTTGCCAAAAGGTCGGAATAACTCTGGCAAAAATGATTCCAGTTGTAAAACGTGAATGTTGCTGAACTAACTTGTTTATTTGTAATCAATCTCACTTGTTTTAATACCAGAAAAGTTTATGCATTTAATATAAAAAATACACAATATATGCACAGCCATACATTATCCACCCTAAATGAAGCTTAATTCCACAAAAGGATTATCTTCATCATTAGCATTAGAAAGGGGATAAAAATCTTACATGTAAAGCAACATCCTATGACAGAGTACACGCCAATGAATTATGTATTATTTAAACTTCCTGACAGGACACAAAATAACTTGGTATGAATGTTCATGATATTCATTATGTGATCGAGTGGCGGAAAAAATGGTGTACTAAATGTTAATGGAATACCTTATGTGGACTTTGGAACTGCAATATGATGCAGGCAACGAACAAGTATAGTAGATAAAAATTCTCCAGCTTCCATGGCACCGATATGGTCAAAATAATAACCATGTATTCCCTCATGTGCAGTAACAATAGCATCAATCTGGAAACCTACTGCATCGCTATGGTGATTCGCAACAGAACCACATGTTTCTTCTTGCGTCATGCAACATCAGTCTCTGCAAATCTAACATATTGAATTTGAGAGTACGCCCATGGAGCGGAGGTTGATGATAGCAGCCGCATCCTCCCATGGGAGGAGTGGGGTGGCGACGACGGATCACGCCTTGCCGGCGAAGTCCAAGGAAGGCGGCAGATCCCGTTGTTCAAGGGCGTCCTGCGGCTTCAGTACATGTTGCATCTGACACAACGCAGGAGACAAACCTCCTAGCAAAATGAGTAAATGGTCATTCAATAATTATGATATGCAGAGTATGAACATACCATTTGTGTGTGTGTTGGTTATGCTTCTCAAAGATGTACATTCCTTGGATCCTAACGGAGCATGTGCCTCAACTGTTAGTTGACCATTAACAATATTCAGAGCCTGAGACTTCTTTTCTTGTCGGGACATACGACGTTTTTCAAGGAATGCTGCTCTCTTCTCATCAGACATTCGGGCATACAATGTATTCTTTTTTGCTTCTTGACTATTAGTAGTGACATTTGCATTCTCAATCATAGACGAGTTCGTTATGTCTTTAAATGGGGAGCGATGCATAGTCGTTCATGAAACTTTATCTGGATTACTCTTGCTCATCCTTTAGGAAAAACACAAATGTTAAAGAAAAATCAACAAAGTACAGAAAGAGGTGAAAAAGCATATGTAATAATCAGACATTGGAACAGTATGTACAATGTGCGACTACAGAGTTCAGAGTAAGCAACCTTGATAAAGTGCAGGAGCCTCAACATAGATAGACGGATCGGAATCATCTTCTCATTATGTACAACTATCCCATTATGCAGTCCACTACCGCAATACATATGTTTGCATCTGTTTTAACTATGGCACTCTATGAAGCAAGCCTAGAACTGACAGCAAGCCTAGAACTCACAGCAGCAGAAATTAGAAGGCAGTAGTATTGAACATGCGTACAATTAAACCAAAAATTGTCACTGCAACCAGGAAGAATGTGAGGGGAAAGCACCTGCAGTGTGGAGGACCGGCGGTGCGCCGGTGCCTGTGTCCGGGCGGTGCGTGGACGCGGCGGCCCGAGCGGCTGGAGCGTGAGCGTGGCGGTCCGGGCGCCTGGAGCTATGGCGTCGTGGTCCGCCTGGAGCATGGACGGGGCGGCCCGGGAGCCTCGAGCGTGGGCGCCGCGGTCCGCCTGGAGTGTGGACGGGGCGGCCCGGGCGCCTCAAGCGTGGGCGTGGCGGACCGGGCGCCTGGAGTGTGGGCGGCAGTCCGGGCTACGCGTGAACGCGGCGGTCCAGCGGCGCATGCAGATGGAGGCAGGCGGTGGCTGGCGGGGAGGGAAGAGGTGGGGTGAGGTGTGGGGCGCTGGGCAATGGAAAACTGCCCTGGGGGCGTGGTCGCGAGAGAGCAGAGGGTAGCGACGTGTTGGTGAGGATGTTAACCCAATGCTATGGTGGGTAATTAATTATGATGGGTAATTAATTAACATAATGGCATGATGGGTAATTAAAATATAAAACGCGTTTAGTATGCTGGAGGATGTAGACCATCAGATTGCAGGTTTCGATAGATAGAATGATTTGGTTCTCCGTCCTCTCGTGCTTTTATAGTGGTAGTAGATAGGTAGTAGATACGATGAACATTTTATAATGCACGGTGAACTTTTTCTTAATATATGGTGAACATTTTCTGAAGATATGGTGACATTTTTGTCATACACAGTGAACTTTTAGAATGATACATAAGAAATAGAAAATAATAAAAGAAAAATAAAAGTAAAATTAAAACTACAAAATAAAAATATAAAAATGTAACAAAAGGAAATACAAACAAATATAGAAGAAACAGCGGCCAGCATGGGACGGCCCAACTGGGGTCATCTAGTGGGACGCTCTCACAGCAATGCCATTCCTATTTGCCGCCTGCAGGTGGTAAATAGAATTGCCCGTTCTCGCGTCCCGCGCGTGTATTATGAGTATGGAAGCTTCTAGATGTTTCCCAGACTTGTTTTCTTCCCTTTTCTGGTTTACTTTTCGGGTTATCTTACGTGTTTATTTTCTCTTCTTTTTTTGGTTTTCATTCTTGCATTTGTTTTTCAAATCCGTGATATTTTATTCAAATTCATGGTTTTTTAGATTGTTGAACTTTCTTCAAATTGGTGAAATATTTTTTCAGTTTCTTGAACTTTTTCAAATACACTACATTTTTCATATTTTGTGATTTTTTTCAAATTGATGAATATTTTTGAATTCGTAATTTTCATGAAATTTGTGCACTTTTAAAAATTCACAAATTTTTTTAAAAAATCATAGAGTTTCTCTAATGCGTGATATTTTTTTCTAATCGATGAGTCTTTTTAAATTCATGATATAAAATCTGAACGTTTTCAAATTCACAAATATATATTTTAAAATTCATAACCTTTTTCTAACTTGTGATTTTTTTCAAATTCATGAATTTGCTCTCAAATTTGTGAATATTTTTTCAAACCGATTACTTTGTTCAAATTCATGATTTTGTTTAATTGATGAATGTTTTTTAAATTCATGCTTGTATTAAAAAAATGTGAGCTTCTTCGAAGTCACAAATATTTCTTAATTATTCATGGACTTTTTCTAATGTGTGAACCTTTTTGAAATTCGTGTATATTTTTCTCAAAATGTATGAACTTTTTTCAAGCGAATGAACTTTTTGAAATTCATGATCCTTTTCAATTTCATGAAAAATTTCTAATGTGTGAAGTATTTTTTTCCAATTCATGAACTTATTTGCTATAGCTAACTTTTATAACTCATGCAGTTGGCGTGGTGAGCCATTTTATGTCAAGACCAAGAAAATAATATTGGAAGGTTTTAGTGTGGATTCTCATGTACCTTCGCGACACAAGTAAATATGGCTTGATGTTTGATGAAAGGGCAACTAAACCGGGACAAATTGTTGGCAATTCAGATTCTGATCTTGCTAGAGATCAAGATTAGAGGTGCTCCCTCATAGGTTATGTATTTCAGCTTGTGGGTCTTGTGTTAGCTGGAGAGCAACCCTGCAACATGTAGTTGCTTTGTCTTCCAGAGAAGCTGAGTTCATGTCAGTGACAAAGACGGTGAAGGAAGCCATTTGGATGCATGGTTTTCTTGATGATTTTGGCAATGAAGTTGATCGTGTTGTGATTTGTGATAGTGAAAGTGTGATTCACCTTGCAAAAGATGAAAAGATCAATGAGAGAACCAAGCGTATTGATGTGCGCAAGTTTTTTCATTAGGCATCATGTGAGAGAGAAGATTTTGTATATTGAGAAGATTGGTACAAAATATGTTGAGCAAGGCGGTCCCAAAGGCCAAGTTTGGACTTGGTGAGCATTTGTGCATGCCTAAGCTAGCTCCCATGTGGAGCATTAGAGGCGGCGAGTATGTCACCTATTGATTTGTTCATATGGAGATAAATCTTTGGAGATTGGGGTTTTGGCATCATGAACCTTATTGTGTTTGTTCTATGGTTCAATCATCGCTGAGGTGGAGAATTGTGTTAACATTGAGGTGTTTGCTCTAGTTGCCAGCATAGAATCAGTATGGTTGTTAATTGCAATAGCTGCTCAGGAAGGATGGACTTTGCATCACATGGATGCGAAATTTGCATTTCTCAATGGATATCTAGAAGAGGAGGTGTATGTGAAGCAACCCATTGGTTATGTGAAGCAAGCAAGAGAGGAACACAAAGTATATAAGTTGCACAAGGCCTTGTGAGATTTGAAACACACGCCCAGAGCTTGGAACACTAAACTTCATCATAATTTGGTTTCACTTGAGTATAAAAGAGGAAGAGATACAAGTCATCTACTCACTGGTGTGTATGTCGATGATCTTTTGATCACATGTGCTAGTGAGAAGGAGATTCGGAGATTCAAGCTACAGATGAAGGATTTGTTCAAAATGAGTGATTTAGGCTTGTTGAGCTATTACCTTGGGATCGAGGTACATCAAAGTACAGATGGGATCAGTTTGTGCCAAGAGTCATATGCCATGAAGATGTTGGTGAACTACGGCATGAATGAGTGCAATCCTTCATAGACGCTCATGGAGGCTAGGCTCAAGTTGAGCAAGATGAGTAAAGCGCCAACCGTGGACTCAAAGATTACAAGAGTAGAGTATTGTGGGAAGCCTAAGGTGCCCATGGAGGCTAGGCTCAAGTTGAGCAAGATGAGTAAAGCGCCAACCGTGGACTCAAAGATTATAAGAGTATTGTGGGAAGCCTAAGGTGCCCATGGAGGCTAGGCTCAATGAGGGAGTCCTGGACTAAGGGGTCCTCGGGCGTCCGGCCTGTTATCTATGGGCCGGACTGATGGGCTGTGAAGACGTGAAGACTACGCCCGTGTCCGGATGGGACTCTCCTTGGCGTGGAAGGCAAGCTTGGCGAACAACTATGAAGATTCCATATTATGTAACCGACTGTATGTAACCCTAGATCCCCCCGGTGTCTATATAAACCGGAGGACTTAGTCCGGATAGGGGAGACTCAATACCTTAGTCATACATGCTAGACTTCTAGGGTTTAGCCATTACGATCTCGTGGTAGATCAACTCTTGTAATACTCGTATTCATCAATATCAATCAACTAGGACGTAGGGTATTACCTCCATCAAGAGGGCCCGAACCTGGGTAAATTGTGTCCCCTGTCTCCTGTTACCATCAACCTTAGACGCACAGTTTGGAACCCCCTACCCGAGATCCGCCGGTTTTGACACCGACACTCAAGTTGAGCAAGATGAGTAAAGCACCAACCGTGGACTCGAAGATTACATGAGTATTGTGGGAAGCCTAAGGTACTTGGTGGACACATGGCTAACCTAGGCTACTATGTTGGAATTGTGAGTAGATATATGAAGAACCCTACCACTGAACATTTGGTTATTGTGTTTAGGGGGGAGGGGGTGAATTTAAGCCTCTGTGAACACATACTAAAAGTTAACGTTTTATGTCCAAGTCGCAAGTTTATGTTCCATGTATAAGAACATAAGTTTACATTCCAAGTCTGTATCACGTGCAAGTTTAGGCTTTGTTATGAGTCGTGGTACCTTCAATCTCTTAAGAGATAGAAGGCAAGTTTAAACCTGATCGATTTGTGATCAGGGTTGCATCATGTTGGGCAAGTATCATAGGCCATGTTGGACGTGAGGTCGGCTCTTTGAGCCCTATATAAGCGAAATAAAAAGCCCCGAAAAAACTGTGGGTTGAGCAGCCCAAAAACTCTTCTGTCTTTGTTCTTTGTTGTTTGATCTAGTGGCTACCACCTCTCGATACGATCCGTAAGCCAACAGTTTTCTCTACTCAACCAGCAGTGTGAGACTAAATTTACACATATGACATACGTGTCCTCACCAACGGCGTCCCCGGTCCACCCATCCAGCACCGTTGCGGACTGCAGCAGGGGGATCCCGTGTCCCCCATGCTCTTCCTCACGGTCATCGACACCCTCAACAACCTCGTATGCCGTGCGGCCAGCGAGGGGGTGCTGCAACGCCTGACTGCGCGCCACATGTCGTCAAGCGTCTCCATCTACACCGATGACGTCATTGTCTTCTGCCGACCGGACGGGCACGATCTTGCTGCCGTCCGCGAGCTGCTACGGGTATTTGGGGCGGCTTCGGGATTGCACACCAACTATGCCAAATGTGCGGCCTCCCCCATCCAGTGCACGGACGCGGACCGGGCCATGATCACCACGAACCTCGCCTGCCCGCTGCAAGACTTCCCCACCACCTATCTCGGGCTGCCGCTATCGGTCCGTAAAGTCAGCTCCACCGCTCTACAGCCCATCATCGACAAGCTGGAGCGCCGACTCTTGCCGTGGTGGGCATCCCTCATGTCGAGGGGCGACCGGCTCGCCCTGTGCCGTCATGTTCTCTCGGCCATGCCAACACACATCATGATTGCGATGGCCGTCAACCCGCCCATCCTCAAGCGCATCAACCGCTTGATACGCAACTTCCTCTGGTACGGCCGGAAGGACGCGAGCGGTGGCCACTGCAAGGTCAACTGGCGCCGGGTATGTAGACCCATCTCCCTCGGCGGCCTCGGGATCCCAGACCTCCAGCGCGCCGGCATCTCGCTGCGCGCCCGGTGGCTGTGGCAGCAAAGATCCGACGCCTCGCGGCGGTGGCAGCACCTGCACATCCCCCACTGCCCGGAGGTCCGGGCCATCTTCAGGGCTTTAACCTCTTGGTGCGTTGGCAGTGGCGAGTCCTGTCTATTCTGGGAAGACCACTGGTTGGACGGAAAAAGCATCTCCGAGATTGCGCCGTTGGTTTACTGCAGGGTGGCCAAACACCGGCGCAAGTCACGCACGGTTCGAGAGGGCCTGTTCAACCAGGCGTGGATCGGCGACATTCAAGGCGCCATGGGCGCGGCCATGACCGTCCAGTATGTCACGCTCTGGCAGCGCCTCAGGCACTTCAACCTGACTGACGAGGAGGACCGACTGTCGTGGCGATGGACTGAATCAGGGATCTACTCTGCCCGCTCCTGCTATCAGGCTCTTTTCGCCGGCTCCATCACCGACCCGCATTGGCGTATCACGTGGAGACCATGGGCTTCGCTTCGCATCAAATTCTTCGTATGGCTTGCTCTTCTGGGTAGGTGCTGGACTGCCGATCGCCTGGCACGGCATGGCCTTCCCCACGAGCCTCGCTGCCTACTATGCGATCAAGAACCGGAAACCATGCAACATATCCTGACGGGCTGCTCCTTCTCCCGCCAAACCTGGCATGAGGTGCTCTCGTGGTGCCGTTTCACCACCGCGATCCCTGCACCAGACGACGAGTTCGCCAGCTGGCTATCCATGGCCATCTCCAACACCTCGGCTACTCTTCGCCGCGGCCTCGCCTCCATTGCCGTCCTTACCGCTTGGCACCTCTGGAAACACCGGAACGGGTGCCTATTCGATGGCGACCAGCCTGCTGTGGGACGCGTAGTGCACATGATCCAGGAGGAGGCGCGGCTATGGGCGCGCGCCGGTGCCAAGGGCATGGCCCTCATCCTGCCAGAGACGTAGGCTCTGTCTGATCGGGCAGCACACCCCGTCGTCTGTGTGCCAAGGCTATTGATGCTGGCCATCCTTGCGCACGAGCTAACTAGCCCACCATTCATCTTGTAAGACCCACATGTATCGCTACTCTACCTATCAATGCAATGATACGCAAAGCTTTTGCGTATTCGCGAAAAAAAAAAGTCGAATGGTCTTTGAGATTTAAAGAAAATGCTAGACTGAGATACAAGATTTATATTGGGCCAAGGCGCGTAAAATCTAATAGCTTCTTCCTCCAAACAAAAAGAACTAAATCACGCATCAAGCTATGCATCCAGCGGTTCAGAAAAAGAAGCTACGCATCAGTAGAGAGTGCCGGCATAACTTTGATCAAAGATCGATCTAAAGAGCATGTGCACAAATGATGCTACACATGAAGAGTAGTAATAATAATCTTGCAGCAATGTGATAATGCGACCACGAGACATTTGCAAAACAAACGTATTCGTTAGATCGGCTAATTCCTAGACTAGCAAGCTAGTTCTTGATGTGCGCTGTAGTCGAGTTACTCCTTCCCTGGATCATACTCTCCCTGCTTAGTTCTCTTCATGCACTTCCTCCATCTTGCTCTGTCCCTGCTTCTTCTCTATGAGGAACTCCGTGAGACCCCGGAGCGCGACGTCAGGCTCATTGGTCCTCAGCAGCATCTCGGACACCTCGGCCGGCGTCACCTGCACCGCCATAAGCAGTTCCTGTATCTCCGGGAAGAGGGGGTGGTCGTCGACGAGGAAGTAGTTCCGGGCCAGAGTCTTGAATGCCTCCCAGCAGCAGTAGCCCATGTAGACGTGCATGTCCATGCGCCCCGGCCGCAGCAGCGCCGGGTCAAGCCGGTCCTTGTAATTGGTGGTGAAGACGATGAGGCGCTCCTCGCCACTGGTCGACCACAGCCCGTCGATGAAGTTGAGCAGCCCCGAGAGCGTGATCTGAGTTCGCCGTACGCACAAGTGAACATACGGACATTGAGATAGGTATATAGTACGTAATATGTTCACGCAGCAATGCAGGGGAAGAGCACGTCCGTAATTACCTCCGATTTGAGCTTGGGCGACGGCGTACCGTCCGAAGTTTCTGATGAGCCGCCGCCGTCTTCTTTGCAAGTCCTCGCCGGCGTCTTCCTCTCCTTGCTGTCCACCTCCCTTAACATGGCATCGCAGCAGCAGTCGATGTCCTCGATGACAAGGATGGACTTGTCGGACATGGTGAGGAGCAGCCACTGCAGCGTTGTGTTCTGCACGTGGCTGAGGTCGAGGTCGTAGATGTTGTAGCGGAGGTGGTTGGCCATGGCGGCCACCAGGCTGGACTTGCCGGTGCCGGGCGGGCCGTAGAGAAGGTACCCGCGCTTCCACGCCTTGCCAATCCGCCGGTAGTGGTCCCTTCTGCTGGCGAACAGGTCGAGGTCGGCGACGATGGACTGCTTCAGCGCCGGGTCCATGGCGAGCGTGTCGAACGTGGCGGGGTGATGGTGGTGCAGCCTGAACCATGTTCGGCCCTCATTCATGCAGATCATGAGCGAACGCTCCCGCAGCCTCGTCTCCTCGGCCGTCCCCATGACGAAGGGCACGTACCTCTCCATGGCCATGTCTGTGTGCTTGGCGTCGAAGCTGAGCTTGAGCAGAAACTCGGCGGTGGCGGACTCCCCGTTCTTGGACTTCTTGTTTCCTCCTTCGCCGCCGTTTGTCTTGTGGTTGTGGACGGACGACCACATGAACTCGACGCCGTCGAAGACATCGACGGTGGAGTCCCCGGGCTCAATGAACAGGCGCTTCGTCCAGCTTTTGAGGCCGCCATCGTCCCTGGTCGCGGACAGCGTGAGCTCGAGACGGTGCATGGCGCGCGGGTCGAGCCTGGAGGACAGGTAGGTCCGCGCCGCGTCGAAGAGAAGATTCTCCTCGCGACCGCCGCCGCCGGTGTGGCTGCGAATGACGAGCGTTCGCCGCTCCTTGGCGCCCCATCCGAGGCGCGCGCGGAGCACGGACGCGGCCCAGCGCACTGCGGCGCGCAGCTCGTCCGGGAGGAGCTCACGCGCCATGCTCCGCGCCAGCACGGCGTACGCGGCGGCCGAGGCCGCTGAGCTGAGCGCCTTCCGGTACGCGTCCGCCGCCTTTCCGCCATAGGCACCCGTGCTGGCTGGTGAGAGGTCCATCAATGCCGTGGCCGCTGGTGGGAGTGGCTTCACGGTTTGAGGATTCGAAGCTGAGCTGAGCGACAGCGTGGGTGAGCCGGTGAGGTTGGTTTGCTTTTGACGGTTGCGCGCGTCAAGACTCAAAGAAGCTGGGTGAAAACTATGGGTGCAGTAATTGGTGGTGGTTGCCATGTGTACGCAGTGGTAGGACCCAAAAACCACCGTCTGGTCTGGTGACACTTGGTGCTGGATATGGATAAGTGGTGGAAATGACAGGCCCTTGGCTTGACCGACGACCAGAGCGTTGGTGCTTTAGAGGGCGAGACTGATCCACCGCACGATCTCAAACGGATATTTGGTTTGACTGGATTTTGTTTTTTTGGACGGCAATGGGTTCATATATGTCCGCGTTTGTCCGTTGGATCGTGGGTGTATCCAACATGCGGCCGCACCACAAATCATGTTCGGGTTGGATGTGATAGAAAAACAAAAAACAAACTTAAACAAAATGTCTAAAAAGATAAATAAACGCGGTTAAAAAAATTAAAACATATTTAAGGGTCATGGCCACAAAAGGGCCCAGTTTCACGGTCCACTTAAACGGCCCAAATCCATAATTTATATAAAACAAAACAAAAAAAGGCGCCCGCGCGTTCCTGCCGTCCCCGTCGTCGCCGTCTTCACTGGCCGCCGGTGTTGTTGTGGTTCTAAGTCTGACAGTAATGTAGGGGGGTAGGTATGGAGAGGCAAGATCTTAGCTATGGAGTAGTTGTAAGCACACGAGGTTTACGAGTTCAGACCCTTCTCAGAGGAAGTAATAGCCCTACATCTCGGAGCCCGGAGGCGGTCGACTGGATTATGTGTGTATGAATCACAGGGGTGCGAACCCTTTACACTGAGGAGGGGGGTGGCTTATATAGAGTTCGCCAGACCCCTCCGGCCCTCAGTTATGCAGGGTTTTAAGTACATTAAGGTCGGGCGTTACTGGTAAGGCCCCTAATAAAGTGCTATGATGGCCATAAAAGCTACTTAATGACCGACCGTTAGCGTGCGGAGTGACTTTAGATCTCCTGGCCGTCGAGTGGTTTGATCTTGGTCGAGTGATTGCTTCTTGGTCGGGTGTCTTCGAGTCTGTCGAGTGGAACACCTCCAAGACGATTGAAAGGTGATTTCTTCTAGAGATGTCCTTGGGTAGGACAGTTAGGACAGGTCCATGGCCCTACCCTAGGTACATAGCTTCATCATTAGCCCCCGAATGGATCGAGGTTTGAGTGGGGAAGGAGTTAAGAACTTCTCCGAGTCATTTTTCATGCCATGAGCATATCTTGTTTCGACAGCAACTTCCTTTTTCAGTCGCCTTGATCCATTCTTAGTTTTTTGTCGAGTGAGTTTCTTTACTTGAAAGGCTTCGAGTGACGGTGTGGAGGAGATCTTCCGTCTGACAAGTTGTTCTGCTGCCCGCGGATTTCGCGGGATTCGAATTTTGGGAAGCGCGCGGGACGGGGGAGGCCGCAGTAATCGGATGGGATAGGGCGGAGCCGCCTCGATCTCCGCGCCACCTTTTTCGCCACGTATCACGCGCGCGACTGTTGCGGGATTTGACAGGATCGTCCGGGCCTACCAGTCAGCCACTCGAAAGTAACCTCATATAAGGCGTCGGACCGGGGTTTCTTGAATAGTGCGTTCTCATTTCCTCTTCTTCTCTTCGGGCTTCTTCGTCGCGCTCGCTCTCGCCCCAGCGCCGCTGCTCCGTACGTGTCTCGCCAGCGACGATGGGGAAGGAGAAGACGGTGGCTCTGGAGCGGGCGAAGAAGGCGACGACAAAGGCGAAGGGGAAGGCGACCAGTCGGGGTGGATCTTCCTCACGAGCCGGCCTGCCGAAGGGCTGGATTCAGGGCGACTGGATCCGCTCGACGATCCTCCAAGAAGACCTCGACGACCTAGCCGACGGAGGACTGATCCCCCGTGGATCGGCGTGGCTTCCGGGAAAGGAATCCGAGCCGCAACCTCGAGAGGGTGAGCGCGTTCTCCTTGCCACCCACGTCGACCGTGGGTTTTCCTTGCCTCCTCACCCTTTCTTTTGGGGATTTCTGAATTTCTTTGGGGCACAACTCCACCACTTCACTCCCAACACAATCGTGTATCTCGCTGCTTTCGTGTCTTTGTGCGAGAATTTCTTGGGTTGTCGGCCTCACTGGGGTCTTTTCAAGCACATTTTCACCTGTCGTTCTTAGACGGTGAAAAAGGCCAATCCGAGTGATGAGAGAACACAAGTGATTCAGATGTGTGGGGGTCTTGGTGTTCAGATGAGAGGAAAAAGTTTCTTTCCGGCCATGATTCTTCCCGACTCGGTCCGCGGATAGCAGTCGACCTGGTTTTACTGCAAAGACCAGCCGACGCCAGGGCAGTCGACTGGCCTCCCTCCTTTTACCATGGACCGAGTGAGGAAACCCTCCTCTTTGAAGGTGATCCCGGAGGAGAAGGTGCAAGTTAAGGTGCTGGTCGAACGAGTCCAGCTTATCCGTGATGGGGTCACTGGTATGGATCTCTTGGAGGTTTTCCTTCGGCGGCGCATCCAGCCTCTTCAAGCTCGAGACCATCCGATGTGGATGTATTCGGGTCTTGACGACACCACTCGGATTCACCCGGAGGAGGTCGATGACGACCCACTGGAGGGGTGGCTGTCGGGCATCACCGGAAACAAGGACAACCCTAGGGGAGCCTGGAGAGTTCCTCCATTCGACCAGTCCCATGAACTAGAAAAGGTCCAATTCTGAGCTTTTGATTATAATCTAAATTCACTCACGCAACTGTCTATACTGCGTCGACTGACTTTATTCTTCCTGCTTTCTTTCAGGCCCTTATCGAAATGTACTCAGTGCCCAACGGAGAGCAAGAGCAAGACCCGGAAGGAGAGGCGAGCGGCGGCGACAGTGGCGAATGGCATTCTGACGGAGAAGGGACGAAGAAAGCAACGACTCAAGTGACGAAGAAGAAGTCGAGTCGCCTCCTCGCAGGGAGAGGCGATCCAAGCTTGACCAAGAACGACCGAGCGCCCGTGAAAAGGTGATTGCTCAGACTGCTCAGTCTTCAAAGCGTCCTCGGACATCTTCACCAACCCCAACTAAAAAGCGTCAAAGCATCCCAAAGTTGTAGAGCAGAAGCCTCGGAAGGCGTTGCCAAAGATTAAGATTGACATCCCCATCGCTTCTACGTGAGTGTCTCCCTTTGTATTCACTCGACGCTCCGTGCTATTTATTTTTTCTTGATTTAACCAGACGAACTTTGGAACTGGCAGCGCTGCTACTTCCGGGACCTCAGCTTACAGGGATGAGGATGAGGTAATGGAGGATGCAGTCACTTCCAATCTGGGTATGATTTCTGTCATTCTGTCTTTATTTGGTCGACTCAACTGCAATGTGTACCATTGGGTGATGTGATTTTGGCGATTGATCTTTGAACAGCTCCTAACATTATTGACCTCCCCGATGATGATGAAGAGCCTGAGAGGCCTTTGACGAGGAAAAATAGGAAACCTCCTGCAAGCAGGGTGCCACAGTCGACGCCGATGGCGGAACCAGTCGTTCAGGACGCTAGTGATGCCAATCGGGGTTCTCTTACCTTCGCCGTACCATTGTCGAGTGCCCTGCCTTCTTCGTTGACTGCTCAAGCTCCTGCCGACCCACCTTTAGTTTTTGCGATCCATCATGTCCCAGAGGACGAAGTGAATGCTGCCAAGGAAGCCATACGCCAGGCGGGCATTATGATGGAGAAGATGAAGGCGGTGCGGGACGCCAGTCAGGCCGCCTATGACGCTAGCTCGGCTCTCCAAAGCAATGTTCAGGTTAGTTGGTCACCGCTTGTTCTGTTAAGATATGCTATCTGAAGACTCTCTTTCCGAAAATCTTTGCATCTGTACACCCACTGGGTGTGTCGATTGAATTTCTGGACTAGTGGGGGCACGCTGAGTGCACCCACTGGGTGTAGTCCCCGAGACTACGGTGGACTGCTGGCAGTCGACTGTAGTCTTTGTATTTTGATTATTTCGCTTGATCTGGCCTGGCCGTGTCGAGTGTAAACCGAACCAGTGGGGGCACGCAAAGTGCACCCACTGGGCGTAGTCCCCGAGACTATGGTGGACTGCGGGCAGTCGACCATAGTCTTAGTATTTATTGTCTTTGTCGTTTTTCACTGTAAAATAACTTCCTCTCCCTGATTGCAGAAATCTTGTGATCTTGGAGCTCACTTTGCTGACTTGGAGAAACAACAGATTCAGCTAAACCTTGACTTGGAATTGGCCAAGACAGAGCTGCAAAAGGCCAAGGATGACGCCAATGGTAAGACGAGCTTGTCGACTGGTTTGTCTTAGGCTTGAGTACCCTTCTGCTCTTTCTGAATCAAGCACCATTTCTTTGCAAAAAAAATGAAACGAAGCTCTGGCGAAGAAGGATCAGGATTTGGTTGCTGCTCAAAAGAAAGCTGACGACAGAAACGCTCTGGCTGAACAGAAACTGGCTTCAGTCGGCCAATTGGAAGAAGAGAATGCCAAGATGAAATCTGCCCTGAACGAAGCCAACAAGGAGGTCACGTGCTTGAAGAAGGACAAGGTCAACCTGAACGAGAAGATGGAAGGCACCGCTCGCAAGAGGGACGATCTGGAGAGCTATCTGAGGAGCCTTGCCAAGAAGTTGTTCATCAAGCTTGAAGGTATACATTTTGTTCCGACTGATGTTTTTTTTGTCGACTCAGCATACGAAAATTAACTTATCCTTGGATCGTGAATGCAGAGTTTTGCCAGAACTTCGAGGAGGAGACTGGTCGGATTGAGCCAGGTTTGGACCCCATCAACTCTCCCGTGAAAGATGAAACTGCCATGAATCTGCTCCGACTGGAATCCCGCATCGACGGTGTTGTGGACTACTTGGCTCGACTGAAGGTCGCCACATCACGGATCGACACGGCACTTTGGCCAGGGGCCACTCTCCAGAATGATCTCGAGTCTCTGATGACTCGACTTAACGAGATCCCTGGTCGAGTGCAGGAGTGGAAGAAATCTTCTGGCCGGTGTGGTGCTGATGTGGCTCTGTCTTTGGTTCGTGTCCACTGCAAGGAGGTGCGACAAGATAAGCTGGCAGCAATCAAGGTCGCCAACACCCAGAGGCATGACTTCCGATCTTTTATGGAGACTTTTATTGCTGCAGCCACTCAGATCGCCAACGGTGTCGACCTGGACGAGTTCGTCGAGCCTGCCAGTCCTCCTCCTGCGGAGTGAACAAACTTTTATGCCCACCTTAAATTTGTCTCGGAATGCCGAGTGGTTTTTGTAACCGTTAAACTCTTTCGGGCTGAATGCCCGAGCACTTCGATCTGCGGTCTGGAACCTTTAGGATTTATCTGAACTTGATTTATCGTTGAATATCTTCATGAATTCTCCGTCGAGTGGAACTCGTTCTTCACTCGAGACAACTTTTGTATTTGTGGCGCAACTCCGAAGGAGAAGGTAGCAGTCGACCTGCACCTCGTCATCCTTGCGGGTCGGGATGGAGCGCACGTTGCATTTGTGGCGAAGCTCCGAAGGAGAAGGTGGCAGTCGACCTGCACCTCGTCGTCCTTGCGGATTGGGATGTGTTTCGTACTTAGGCGAGTACTGGACTGCAGCTAAGCCTCCGAGTGGGAGGGTCGCTCTCCACTCGGTAGGATTTTTCAAACTTAGGTGAGTACTGGACTGCAGCTAAGCCCCCGAGTGGGAGGCTGGCTCACCACTCGGTAGGATTTTCAAATACTTAGGCGAGTACTGGTTCGCAGCTAAGCCTCCGAATGGGAGGCTGGCTCACCACTCGGTAGGATTTTCAAATACTTAGGCGAGTACTAGACTGCAGCTAAGCCCCCGAGTGGGAGGTTGGCTCACCACTCTGTAGGATTTTCAAACACTTAGGCGAGTACTGGACTGCAGCTAAGCCCCCGAGTGGGAGGCTGGCTCACCACTCGGTAGGATTTTCAAATACTTAGGCGAGTACTGGACTGCAGCTAAGCCCCCGAGTGGGAGGCTGGCTCACCACTCGGTAGGATTTTCAAACACTTAGGCGAGTACTGGACTGCAGCTAAGCCCCGAGTGGGAGGCTGGATCACCACTCGGTAGGATTTTCAAATACTTAGGCGAGTACTGGACTGCAGCTAAGCCCCCGAGTGGGAGGCTGGCTCACCACTCGGTAGGATTTTCAAATACTTAGGCCAGTACTGGACTGCAGCTAAGCCCCCGAGTGGAGGGTCACTCTCCACTCGGTAGGATTTTTAAAACTTAGGCGAGTACTGGACTGCAGCTAAGCCCCCGAGTGGGAGGGTCGCTCTCCACTCGGTAGGATTTTTAAAACTTAGGCGAGTACTGGACTGCAGCTAAGCCCCCGAGTGGGAGGGTCGCTCTCCACTCGGTAGGATTTTTCAAACTTAGGCGAGTACTGGACTGCATCTAAGCCCCCGAGTGGGAGGCTGGCTCACCACTCGGTAGGATTTTCAAATACTTAGGCGAGTATTGGACTGCAGCTAAGCCCCCGAGTGGGAGGCTGGCTCACCACTCGGTAGGATTTTCAAACACTTAGGCGAGTACTGGACTGCAGCTAAGCCCCCGAGTGGGAGGCTGGCTCACCACTCGGTAGGATTTTAAAAACTTAGGCGAGTACTGGAATGCAGCTAAGCCCCCGAGTGGGAGGGTCGCTCTCCACTCGGTAGGATTTTTCAAACTTAGGCGAGTACTGGACTGCAACTAAGCCCCCGAGTGGGAGGCTGGCTCACCACTCGGTAGGATTTTCAAACACTTAGGCGAAACGGGTTCGCAGCTAAGCCCCGAGTGGGAGGCTGGCTTGCCACTCGGTAGGATTTTCAAACACTTAGGCGAAATGGGTTCGCAGCTAAGCCTCCGAGTGAGAGGCTGGCTCACCACTCGGTAGGAAATTATTTTTACAAACTTAGGCAAAATGGATTCGCATCTAAGCCACCCACTGGGGGATTTCTCACGCAAACAAAAACAATAACAATCATTGGGAAAATTATAACGCTCTTGTCTTTGATAAATAAACTACATAAGTTTTTCTTATTACATCTCATCCGAGTGAGAATTCAAGTATAAAAGGGGCGGAGCAGCTCGGCATTCCAGGCTCGTGGCTCATCAATCTGGCGATCGACATTATAGAGGTGGTACGCTCAATTGTGGAGGATTGTGGTGACTATGAAGGGACATTCCCAAGTAGGAGCGAGTTTGTGTGGTTTCTGTTGATCCACTCGGAGGACCAAGTCTCCTTCTTGGAAGGCTCGACTCTTCACATTTCTGGCATGGAATCGACGCAAGTCTTGCTGATAGATGGTCGATCGGATCATGGCCATTTCTCTTTCTTCTTCCAGGAGGTCGACTGCGTCCTGCCGGGCTTGTTCTGCTTCATCTTCGGAGTAGAGCTCGACTCGGGGTGCGTTGTGAAGCAGGTCACTCGGCAAAACTGCTTCGGCTCCGTGGACCAGAAAGAATGGGGTTCTTCCAGTCGATCGGTTCGGGGTTGTCCTCAATCCCCAAAGAACTGATGGAAGCTCGTCGACCCATGCACCTGCTGCGTGCTTGAGATTGCGCATTAGTTGGGGTTTCAGTCCTTTGAGAATTAAGCTGTTTGCTCTTTCCGCTTGTCCATTCGACTGGGGGTGAGCGACTGAAGCGTAGTCGACTCGTGTGCCTTGAGAGGCGCAAAAGGCTCTAAATTTGTCAGAATCGAAGTTTGACCCATTGTCAGTGATGATGCTGTGTGGAACTCCATATCTGAATATCAACTCTCTGATGAAACTGATAGCAGTGCAAGCATCAAGATTCTTGATAGGCTTAGCTTCAATCCATTTGGTGAACTTGTCGACTGCTACTAGCACATGAGTGAAGCCGCTCTTGCCCGTTCTCAGTGGTCCAACCATGTCCAGTCCCCAAACAGCGAAGGGCCAGACGAGTGGAATGGTTTTCAGGGCTGACGCGGGTTTGTGCGACATATTGGAGTAAAACTGACATCCTTCACATTTGTCGACTATCTCTTTCGCCATTTCATTCGCCCTTGGCCAGTAGAATCCCGCTCGGTATGCTTTAGCCACAATGGTCCGAGAGGATGCATGATGACCACAGGTCCCCGAGTGGATATCATCAAGGATTATCTAACCTTCTTCTGGTGTTATACACTTCTGACTGACTCCAGTCGCGCTTTCTCTATACAACTATCCCTTTATGACTGTAAAGGCCTTGGATCGACGGATGATTTGTCGAGCCTCTTCTTCGTCCTCCGGGAGTTCTTTCCTTAGGATGTACGTGATGTACGGTACCGTCGAGTCGGGAGTGATGACCAAAACTTCCATGATCAGGTCGACCACAGCTGGAACTTCAACTTCAATCGGATCCGTGGCACTTTTTGGCTGCGGGGCTTCTTCAGTGAAGGGATCCTCCTGAACTGATGGTGTGTGGATGTGTTCCAAAAACACATTGCTGGGAATGGCTTCTCTTTTGGAACCTATTTTCGCCAAATCATCAGCTACTTGATTTTTCATCGGGGTATGTGATGAAGTTCTAACCCCTCAAATTTCTTCTCCAACTTTCTCACTGCATTGCAATAACCAGTCATGGCCGGACTTCTGATGTCCCACTCCTTCATCACTTGATTAACCACCAAATCTGAGTCGCCATAGACCATGAGGCGACGGACGCCAAGTGAAATGGCCATGCGCAACCCATATAAAAGTGCTTCATATTCTGCTTCGTTATTGGAGGAATCAAAGTGGATTTGAAGAACATATCTGAGCTTATCTCCTCGGGGGGAGACCAATACTACCCCAGCACCGAAACCATTCAGCATTTTGGAACCGTCGAAGAACATGGTCCAATGCTCCGAGTGAACCTGAGTCGGCAGTTGTTGTTCAATCCACTCGGCGACGAAATCTGCTATTGCTTGGGACTTGATAGCTTTCTTTGCCTCAAACTTGATATCTAGAGGAAGGAGTTCAATCTCCCATTTTGCCACTCGACCAGTTGCATCTCTGTTGTGCAGGATCTCTGACAATGGAGCGTCGCTGACGACTGTAATGGAATGATCAGAGAACTAGTGAGCAACCTTCTTTGTGGTCATATAAATCTCATATACAAGCTTCTGATAATGAGGATATCTTTGCTTCGACGGGGTCAAAACTTCAGAAACATAATATACTGGGCGCTGAACTTTGAAGGCTTTTCCTTCTTCTTACCGCTCGACCGTAAGTACCATACTGACGACTTGTCCCGTGGCTGCGATGTAAATCAGCAAAGGCTCTTTGCTGATTGGGACAGCAAGCACTGGCTGGGTGGAGAGCAGAGCTTTGAGCTCTGCAAACGCTGCATCAGCTTCAGGAGTCCACTCGAACTTGTCTGACTTCTTCATCAATCGGTAAAGAGGCAATGCCTTTTCACCGAGACGAGAGATGAGTCGACTTAGAGCGGCCAAGCAACCAGTAAGCTTCTGGACGTCGTGCACTCGTACAGGACATTTCATCCGGAGTATAGTATCGACTTTTTCTGGATTGGCGTCGACTCCCCGTTCGGAAACGAGAAAACCGAGTAACTTTCCACCAGGAACTCCGAATGTGCACTTTGATGGATTAAGCTTGATATCATACCTCCTGAGGTTGGCAAAGGTTTCAGCAAGGTCAGTCAGCAGGTCGGAACCCTTCCGTGACTTGACCACAATATCATCCATGTATGCTTCCACATTCCGACTGATTTGAGTGAGCAAACACTTCTGAATCATCCTCATGAATGTGGCTCCGGCATTCTTGAGGCCGAATGGCATGGTAACATAACAGAAGCACCCGAATGGAGTGATGAAAGCTGATTTGATTTCGTCAGGTCCGTACAGACGGATCTGATGGTACCCGGAATAGGCATCTAAAAAAGACAGTCGCTCACATCCCGCAGTCGAGTCGACTATCTGGTCGATGCGGGGGAGAGGAAAATGATTTTTCGGGCAAGCCCGATTGATATGTTTAAAGTCAATGCACATGCGAAGTGACTTGTCCTTCTTGGGGACCATGACAACATTGGCGAGCCACTCGGAGTGGTAAATCTCTCGGATGAACTCCGCTGCTAAGAGCCGAGCCACCTCCTCACCAATAGCCTTTCTCTTCTGGACGGCGGACCGTTGGAGATGTTCTTTGACGGGTTTCACTTTTGAGTCGACTCGTAGGCGGTGCTCAGCTAGCCCCCTGGGAACACCCAGCATGTCAGAAGGCTTCCATGCGAAGATGTCCCAGTTCTCACGGAGGAACTGGATGAGCGCTTCTTCCTATTTGGAGTCGAGTGTTGTTGAGATATGAGTCGGAGCAGCACTGGGATCGGTCGGGTGAATGTGAACCAGCTTCGTTTCACCAGACGACTGAAAAGCTGATTCTGTAGCGGGCTTCTTGGCTCGCAACAAATCACTCGGGTCTGCAGTCTTCTGGTACTCCTGCAGCTCCACCACTGCCATCTGAGTATCAACGATCTTTGAGCCTTTCTGAAAACACTCTTACGCTTTCTTCCAATTGCCTGTAACAGTGATCACACCTTTGGGACCAGGCATCTTCAATTTGAGATACACATAACATGGTCGAGCCATAAAGCGTGCGTAAGCTGGCCTGCCCAAAATAGCGTGATAAGCACTCTGGAAATCCACAACTTCGAACGTTAACTTTTCTTTGCGGTAATTCTTGGAATCACCGAAAACCACATCAAGAGCAATTTGGCCGAGTGACTCAGCCTTCTTCCCAGGAATGACTCCATGGAAACTCATGTTGCTAGTACTGAGTCTGGACATCGGAATGCCCATCCCTTTCAACATCTCAGCATACAGTATGTTCAAACCACTGCCACCATCCATCAAGACTTTGGTCAGTCGAGTGCCTTCAACAACTGGGTCGACCACCAAAGCTTGCCTCCCAGGGGTGGCAATGTGCGTTGGGTGATCTGACTGGTCGAATGTGATGGCAGTCTGAGACCACTTCAGATAACCGGGTGTCGCCGGAGCTACCATATTCACCTCACGGTTGATAACTTTCAGTCGACTTTTGCTTTCAACATCAGCAAAAATCATCAAGGTGGAATTGACCTGGGGGTATCCATCATCACTGTCTTCCTTGTCCTCAACTTTGTCCGACTCCTTTTCCTTATCTTTGGGCTGTTTGCCCTGGAACTGCTGGATCAAGAGCCGACACTGTCGAGTGGTATGTTTCAGGTAAATGAGCTTACCCTGTTCATCTTTCTTAGTGTGGATGTGACATGGCAAATCCAACACAACATTTCCGTCTTGGTCTTTAACTTTCTTGGGGTTCCAAGGCCCTTTGGGTTTCCCCTTAAACTTTCCTTGAGTTACAGCCAAGGCTTCCCCAGGAGCAGCTGGCTCGGCTTTCCACTTCTGTTTCCGATTGGAATTTCCTCCTCCGGTTTCTTGGGCGACTGACTTGTGCTTGCCACTCCGGAGTCGATCCTCATCTTCACCATTAGCGTACTTGGTGGCAATCTCCATCATCCGATTCAGAGGCATGTCTCCGGTTCGACCGAATTTCAGATTCTGTTCTCTGTACTTGAAGCCTTCTTTGAAGGCACAGACTGCTTGGTGATCAGGCACATTCTCTACCGTGTGATGTAACATGATCCATCTCTGGATGTAATCCCTCAAAGTTTCAGTCGGCTTCTGCACGCAAGACCGCAGTTCCGTCAGCCCTGCCGGTCGCTTGCATGTTCCTTCAAATGTGGTGACAAACATTCGAGCGAGATCTTCCCAAGTGTAAATGCTGCTGGGTGCTAACTGATTCAGCCATGCTCTGGCCGAGCCCTCCAACATGAGAGGCAGGTGCTTCATGGCCACTTCATCATTGCCACCACCAATCTGGACAGCCACTCGGTAGTCTTCAAGCCAAGTATCGGGCTTGGACTCACCAGTGAACTTACTGACTCCAGTCACCAACCTGAAGTTGGGAGGAATCACAGCGGCCCTGATGGCTCTACTAGAGCACTCTGGCCCCGAAACATGTACTCTGCTGCTGGTAGGTGCATCTCTGTCGTGACCTTCTCGGTGAGCTCTGTTCCTGTCGACCAAACCTTGAACGAGAATGGATCTCGCATCAAAGCCTGGTTCCCTGGGGTCGACTGGAATCCTTCGCCCAACACTATGAGGGCGCCTGTCATACTGCTGTCGAGGCACATACGATCCACTCCTCGGGGGAGGGGTGGGCACTCGACGTCGATCGTCACGATCGAATTGGTGATCATACTGCTCATGGTTCCCGTACTGATCACGCCGGTCCCCACGTCCCTCATGCCTCGGGGGCGATCTTGGGCTATGAGCCGACTGGACTATGTCTGCAGCAATGGATCTGCTATGAATCCTGTTCCGCGACTGAGAAACAGCGGAATTCTGGTCTCCTGCTGCCCGGAGTAACGCTCTGATCTGCAGCAAGCCTCTGCCAGCCTCTGACTGGGAAGGCTGAATCGACTCTGCTATACGGGCTGCAGCTGCTAAATTCTGAACCGGAGTTCGATATACCTGCGGGGGCGGAAAGAGCTGACGTCGACTGGATTCTGGAACCCATTGTCGCGCACGCTCGTCGAGTGCTCGCTGGAGATTCTCCAGTCGAGTGCGCTCAGCCAAGTTTGCCAGACGCGCGTCCTCCAAGGCACGAGCCTCGGGGGTTTCTCCAACGATAGGAGTGTGCAGTGCATCCATGTTCCGCGACGAAGTTCTTCTCTCTGCAGCGACGTGAGAGGCTCGGGGAGATATTCCTCATGGGGATGCGACGGGTCACCTCCACCTGCGCCTCCGTCGGTGCAGGGAAAACTGGGAGGACTGCGCGGTCCATCGACCATCAGAACCTCCGCCGCCGGATCACTGCTGTCGCACTCGGATGCGGTCTCTGCGGAGCCAGTCGACAGGTCGAACATGTCGCAGAGGGATTTGTCGGGCTCGATCGCCATGACTTGAGGGGTGGCCGACTGGCATGCCACCGCGTGTCTCACCCACCGCTGAAGTCTCGACCGACCGTAGCGCTTGCGCCAGCGGGAAACAGGGAGGGAGGACAACACAGGGGCCGACCGATAATGGGTCGACGGTTGCCGCAAGAGGACGCCGCGGACGCACGCGCGAAAGTGCGTTGCCCCATGGACAGGGAGTGCGTTGACGTCGAGCGGAGCCTCCTGAAGCCAAGCGGAGTCGTCGGCGATGAACGTGAGCGCGCCGAGACGGATCTCGCGCCCCTTCACCAAAACTCCGTCAGGAACCATGATGATTTGGATCGGAAAAGATCGCAACTCCTCCAACAAATCGCTAAGACACCCGCCCCACGGTGGGCGCCAACTGTCGTGGTTCTAAGTCTGACAGTAATGTAGGGGGTAGGTATGGAGAGGCAAGATCTTAGCTATGGAGTAGTTGTAAGCACACGAGGTTTACGAGTTCAGGCCCTTCTCGGAGGAAGTAATAGCCCTACGTCTCGGAGCCCGGAGGTGGTCGACTGGATTATGTGTGTATGAATCACAGGGGTGCGAACCCTTTACACTAAGGAGGGGGGTGGCTTATATAGAGTTCGCTAGACCCCTCCGGCCATCAGTTATGCAGGGTTTTAAGTACATTAAGGTCGGGCGTTACTGGTAACGCCCCTAATAAAGTGCTATGATGACCATAAAAGTTACTTAATGACCGACCGTTAGCGTGCGGGGTGACTTTAGGTCTCCTGGCCGTCGAGTGGTTGGATCTTGGTCGAGTGATTGCTTCTTGGTCGGGTGTCTTCGAGTCTGTCGAGTGGAACACCTCCAAGTCGATTGAAAGGTGATTTATTCTAGAAATGTGATTGGGTAGGACAGTTAGAACAGGTCCATGACCCTACCCTAGGTACATAGCTTCATCAGGTGTCGACGTAGTCCGGCAGCGTCCAGAGATGGGCCGGCGGTACGTGGTGCACGGGGGCGGCGGCGTGGTGCACCAGTTCACGCCCCCACGACGATCGTCATCTGCTCCGCCGTGCACGACCAGCTCCACTCCTGGCCCACCAGGCCCGGGTGGAAGGCGGCCACCGGCGGCTCCTCTCTCACCTCCTCCTTCGGCACCATCTCCAGCTCGGGGATGGCGGCGTCGCCGGCCGCGGAGAGGGCCGCCATCTTCTCGAGGCCCTCCCATTGACGCTCGTCGTGTGTGCGCATGGAGTTCTTCATGACACACTCCATGAGACGGGCCTCCTCCTCCGCTGTCATGCGAGGAGGTGGAGGTGGTGACGGAGACGTGGAAGACGATGACGTGGGCGTGAGGCTGCGCACCCGCGTACGCCCGCGCACCTTCCGACGTGGGCGTCGTAGCCCTGACACCGTGCCGGCGAAGTAGGACGCGCGCCATACGTCGTGCTCGTCCTGGAGCCACGTGTCCCACATAATGGAGTCGGGGACGTACCTCTCGTCGCAGTAGAGGTCATCGGGGAGGAGGCGGCGGCGACGCTCGATCTCATCGCGCCGCGCACGGCCGCTCGCCGGCACCGGCGAGATGGGGACCCGGTCCGCGGAGAGGTGCCAGTTGTTGGGGAGGTGCACGTCGCTCCACGGGACCGGCGTCCTCATCTGCCAGTACCGCCAGCACATGTCCACGGCTAGGTACCGCCGGGCGCGCTCGCCGGCAGCCCTAGGGACGATGGTGAAGGGGCCACGCGCGGGGGCTCGACAGAAGGAGCGCGACGGTGATGCGGCCTCCTCCATCTTGACGGAGCCGCGGCGGCGTCCCGAGGAGGAGCCGGCCTCGCGGTCGTAGTTCCAAAGCCCCATGATTGCGGCCGGCCGACGAGGGCGAGGACGGGGAGCGGCTAGGGTGTCAAGGGTGTCGGTTTTCGAGGGGCAGAGAAGGGCCG
This sequence comes from Triticum urartu, assembly GCF_056163025.1. Lineage (NCBI taxonomy): Eukaryota > Viridiplantae > Streptophyta > Magnoliopsida > Poales > Poaceae > Triticum > Triticum urartu. The sequence continues at coordinate 216,441,851 of NC_141874.1, forward strand.
GAGTGAGAAGTGTGGACGACGATCGGTCCACGGCTTCTCATTTAAGAAGGACGGCAACCGTTCGCTGGGCGGATGACAGGTGGGGCCACCCGCCCGTGCGCATTGATGTTGGCGGGTGGGAGGTAGGTGGCCGCCTGCCACGCGGCTCCGATGCGGACGTTTGAAGTGTCCGTTCGCTGTCCGCTGCAATCCAAATCCGGCGCAAGTTTGCGTTCGAAATGGCTCGGTCTGGACACAAAACAGATCAGATGGGTCCGGGTCATCGCATGCTGGGCCGTCTCATTTATTTTTTTACTTTAAACGGACGAATCGAATAAAATGAGGTCGCATGGTGGAGTTGGCATTATAGATAGAGCCGGAGAGGAGATGGACCTGTTTCCTGGTGGTATAGAAAGTGCGCAACCGGCCGTTTCTGCGGGAAAGCAGATTCGATTCCTCCGTCCGGCTCGGCTCCACGAGGACGAGGGTCATCGCGGTCGTCGCTGATACGGAGGCCGCTGAAAGCATTGACTGTCCCGTCCGGTCACAAAGGCGAGACTGTGTCAGCCCCGCCTGCTACCGCGGCCTAGGTCACATACAGCACAGGAGGTGGCGTGCCGGGTAGCCATTCTGGGCACGAAATTACTTCACACACGAACAATTGCCCTCACGATTCCAGGACGATAGCTTATCCAGCACGTTTTGCCTTTTCAATGGACAGGGGATATGCTGTCTCGTCTTGAAATCATCCGGGGCGTCGTATGTGTATTAACGCTTTTCTGGGTAAAAGGCACAAATTTAATCTCAAGGCGAAACTATTTTATAAAATAAATTATTTTTAAAGTATTTTACCCAGCTGACCCCAACATGCGGAAGGCGCAGCGCCTAACACTCAGGCGCCACACATGTGCAACGCCCAACAGCTAGGTGCTGCACTACATTACGCAACGCCTAGCTGTAAGGAGTTGCATAGTAAAGTGCAGCGTCCTGCTGTCGGGCACCGCACAAAAGGGTCGGCGATGTGAAATATTTTTTAAAACAGTTTAGTTTGTAAAATACTTTCGCTCTAAGGTCAAATTTGTTAATTTTACCGCCATTTTGTGAGGTGACGTGTTCTGAGTTGCATTTCCTTTTACCGCCCGCGCCGAGCAAAAACATTGGTATTTTTTTTTTCAAAATGAAGGTTTATGGCGAATATATCCGGATCTGACCCTTTTCCTACCCAATTTGGCTCAATTTAGCCTTTTTTAGACAACTATATGTCCCCGCAAAAAAAGAGACAACTATATGTAAGTTCCCCGAAAATCTATTTTGGGCCAGTCGATTTTTTGGTCCATTGATTTGTGCTTGGAGATTCGTACTTTTTTGTTGTTGTTGTTGTTATTGTTGTGGCTGATGTGTTGTTTTCGGCCCAAATTTCGATTGACCACTGTTTTGGGTCAGTCGACTTCTTATTGGGTTGAAGGTCATTTGGGTTGCCTGTTGTGATTCCACCTCTTCTTTCTTATATTTGTTTTTTCTTTTTTCTTTTTCCTTTTTAGTAGGTTCTATGGGTATTATTAGGATGTTGCGTGAGTGTAAAATGTATACATGGAAATACTATATAACATGTGATAAGTTATACTAGAGTGTGAAAATTGCACCACTATATGTTTATTTCTTACATATTTAAAAAGTGTGAAGTCGTGTGCAAGTTTTTTTTATTTTCTTTCTTTTTAAAGGGTAATACCAATGCAACTACTATCTCTTTATTTTTTTTTACTTTATGTTTCATTTTCTATCTTCTTTATGGTAAGATCATTGCCACCAATTCATTCTTCTTAGGAAAATTACTTTTTCTGAAATCTTAATATTATATGCTTATGCTTGCATATGCGAAAAGGTGCAATTTATGAGCAAATTTTGTCATTATTTGCTTGATATTTTTTATTTCTTTCTTCTTAAAGGGTAATACCAATGCAACTAATTCATTATATCTCTTTATTTATTTTTAATTTATGTTTCATTTTCTATCTTCTTTATGGTGAGATCATTGCCACTAACTCATTCCTTCTTCGAAAACTTACTTTTTTAAATCCTAATATTATATGCTTATGCTTGCATATGCTAAAAAGTGCAAATTATGTGTAAATTGTATGCAATTTGGTCAGCGTTTGCTTTTTTCTCTCTTCTTAAAATGTATTGCCGATGACATTAATTAATTCTACCACTCCATTTTTGTAATTTTTGCGTCATTTTCTTTCTTCTTAATGGGTAATATCAATGACTCTAATTAATTCCTTCTTAAGAAAGATATCTTTTTTAAAATCCCACTATTATATTACAGAAAGTGCAATTTCTGTGTAAATTGTGTGCAAATTTTATCATTATTTGCTTAATATTGCTTTCATCTTATTTCTTCTTAAAGGGTAATACCAATGCCACCAGTGTTACCGGTTCATTCGTCATTAGAAAACTTCATTATTGTGATTTTGAACCGCACTCGAGACGCGCTTGCTGCTGCTCGATCTGCAATCACTCCACCTTCACTTGCGTGTGCCCCTCTCATTCCTCCAGTTACTATACCCCCACCTACGCCAGTTACCCCTCAGAGTAACTCAGACACTTGGACGGTGACTCCTCATGAGTCTCCTGCCGAGTGGGCTTTACTTCTCGCTACCCCCGCCACTGTTGGAAATATGCCCTAGAGGCAATAATAAATTGGTTATTAATATATTTCCTTGTTCATGATAATCGTTTATTATCCATGCTAGAATTGTATTGATAGGAAACTCAGATACATGTGTGGATACATAGACAACACCATGTCCCTAGTAAGCCTCTAGTTGACTAGCTCGTTGATCAATAGATGGTTACGGTTTCCTGACCATGGACATTGGATGTCGTTGATAACGGGATCACATCATTAGGAGAATGATGTGATGGACAAGACCCAATCCTAAGCCTAGCACAAAGATCGTGTAGTTCGTATGCTAAAGCTTTTCTAATGTCAAGTATCATTTCCTTAGACCATGAGATTGTGCAACTCCCGGATACCGTAGGAGTGCTTTGGGTGTGCCAAACGTCACAACGTAACTGGGTGGCTATAAAGGTACACTACAGGTATCTCCGAAAGTGTCTGTTGGGTTGGCACGAATCGAGACTGGGATTTGTCACTCCGTGTAAACGGAGAGGTATCTCTGGGCCCACTCGGTAGGACATCATCATAATGTGCACAATGTGATCAAGGAGTTGATCACGAGATGATGTGTTACGGAACGAGTAAATAGAGTTGGCGGTAACGAGATTGAACAAGGTATCGGGATACCGACGATCGAATCTCGGGCAAGTATCGTACCGATAGACAAAGGGAATTGTATACGGGATTGATTGAATCCTCGACATCGTGGTTCATTCGATGAGATCATCGTGGAACATGTGGGAGCCAACATGGGTATCCAGATCCCGCTGTTGGTTATTGACCGGAGAGTCATCTCGGTCATGTCTACATGTCTCTCGAACCCGTAGGGTCTACACACTTAAGGTTCGATGACACTAGGGTTATAGGGAAAGTATGCACGCGGTTACCGAATGTTGTTCGGAGTCCCGGATGAGATCCCGGACGTCACGAGGAGTTCCGGAATGGTCCGGAGGTAAAGATTGATATATAGGAAGTATGGTTTTGGCCACCGGAAGTGTTCCGGGCATCACCCGTAGTGTACCGGGACCACCGGAAGGGTCCGGGGGTCCACCGGGAGGGGCCACCAGCCCCGGAGGCTTGCGTGGGCCATAAGTGGGAAGGAACCAGCCCCTATGTGGGCTGGGGCGCCTCCCACCAAGGCCCAAGGCGTCCTCAAGAGGAGAGGGGGCAAACCCTAGGTGCAGATGGGCCCTAAGGCCCACCCTAGGTGCGCTCCCCTCTCTCTCCCCCTTGGCCGCCTCCCAGATGGGATCTGGGGGCTGCCGCCGCCCCTAGGGAGGGAACCCTAGGTGGGGGCGCAGCCCCTCCCCTCCCCCTATATATACTTGAGGTATGGGGGCTGCCCAACACACGAATTCTCTCCCTGTTGGCGCAGCCCTATCCCTCTCCCTCCTCGTCTCTCGTAGTGCTTGGCGAAGCCCTGCTGGAGTCCCGCGCTCCTCCACCACCACCACACCGTCGTGCTGCTGCTGGATGGAGTCTTCCCCAACCTCTCCTCCCCCCCTTGCTAGATCAAGGCGTAGGAGACGTCACCGGGCTGTACGTGTGTTGAACACGGAGGTGCCGTCCGTTCGGCACTAGGATCATCGGTGATTTGGATCACGGCGAGTACGACTCCATCAACCCCGTTCACTTGAACGCTTCCGCTTAGCGATCTACAAGGGTATGTAGATGCACTCTCCTTCCCCTCGTTGCTAGATTACTCCATAGATTGATCTTGGTGATGCGTAGAAAGTTTTGAATTTCTGCTACGTTCCCCAACAGTGGCATCATGAGCTAGGTCTATGCGTAGTTTCTATGCACGAGTAGAACACAAGTTGTTGTGGGCGTCGATTTTGTCAATTTACTTACCGTTACTAGTCTTATCTTGATTCGGCAGCATCGTGGGATGAAGCGGCCCGGACCGACCTTACACGTACTCTTACGTGAGACTGGTTCCACCGACTGACATGCACTAGTTGCATAAGGTGGCTAGCGGGTGTCTGTCTCTCCCACTTTAGTCGGATCGGATTCGATGAAAAGAGTCCTTATGAAGGGTAAATAGAAATTGGCATATCACGTTGTGGTTTTGGCGTAGGTAAGAAACGTTCTTGCTAGAAACCTATAGCAGCCACGTAAAAACTTGCAACAACAATTAGAGGACGTCTAACTTGTTTTTGCGGCATATGCCTTGTGATGTGATATGGCCAAAAGGATGTGATGAATGATATATGTGATGTATGAGATTGATCATGTTCTTGTAATAGGAATCACGACTTGCATGCCGATGAGTATGACAACCGGCAGGAGCCATAGGAGTTGTCTTTATTTATTTATGACCTACGTGTCAACATAAATGCCATGTAATTACTTTACTTTATTGCTAAAGCGTTAGCCATAGTAGTAGAAGTAATAGATGACGTGACAACTTCAAGAAGACACGATGATGGAGATCATGATGATGGAGATCATGGTGTCATGCCGGTGACAACGATGATCATGGAGCCCCGAAGATGGAGATCAAAAGGAGCAAAATGATATTGGCCATATCATGTCACTATTTGATTGCATGTGTTGTTTATCATGTTTTACATCTTATTTGCTTAGAACGACGGTAGCTTAAATAAGATGATCCCTCGTAATAATTTCAAGAAAGTGTCCCCCCTAACTATGCACCATTGCAAAGGTTCGTTGTCTCGAAGCACCACGTGATGATCGGGTGTGATAGATTCTAACGTTCGAATACAACGGGTGTTGACGAGCCTAGCATGTAGAGACATGGCCTCGAGACACATGCGGAACACTTAGGTTGACTTGACGAGCCTAGCATGTACATACATGGCCTCGGAACACGGAAGACCGAAAGGTCGAGCATGAGTCGTATAGAAGATACGATCAACATGAAGATGTTCACCGATGTTGACTAGCCCGTCTCACGTGATGATCGGACACGGCCTAGTTGACTCGGATCATGTTTCACTTAGATGACTAGAGGGATGTCTATCTGAGTGGGAGTTCATTAAGTAATTTGATTAGATGAACTCAATTATCATGAACATAGTCTAAATTGTCTTTGCAAATATGTTGTAGATAAATAGCTCACGTTGTAGCTCCCTGTTTCAATACGTTCCTAGAGAAAGATTAAGTTGAAAGATATTGTAAGCAATGATGCGGACTAGGTCCGTAGTCCGAGGAGTGTCCTCACTGCTACACAAAAGGCTTACATCTTTGATGCACCGCTCGATGTGCAAACCCCTACAACGTCGTTTGTGGATGTTGTGAACACCTGACAAACACGTCCTGATGACTACTTGATAGTTTAGTGCACCATACTTTACGGCTTAGAATCGGGATTCCAATGACGTTTTGAACGCCATAGAACATATGAGATGTTCCAAGAGCTAAAATTGGGACTTTAGGCTCATGCCCGTGTTGAGAGGTATGAGACCTCTGACAAGTTCTTTTGCCAACAAGATGGAGGAGAATGGCTCAGCTGGTGAGCATGTGCCCAGAATGTCTGGGTGCTACAATCACTTAAATCAAGTGGGAGTTAAACTTCCAGATAAGATAGTGATTGATAGAGTTCTCTAGCCACTATCACTAAGCTACTAGATCTTCATGATGAACTATGACATGCAAGGGATGGAGTTCATCCCGGAGCTGTTCGCGGTGCTTAAGACCGCAAAAGGTAGAAATCAAGAAGGAGCATCAAGTGTTGATGGTCTAACAAGACCACTGGTTTCAAGAAGGGCAAGGGCTAGAAGGGAAACTTCATGGATGGCAAACCAATTGCCGCTCCAGTGAAGGAACCCAAGGTTGAACCCAAACTCGAGACTGAGTGCTTCTATTGTAAGGGGAACGGTCACTGGTAGCGGAATTACCCCAAATGCATGGTAGATAAGAAGGCTGGCAACTTCAACAAAGTATATACGTGTTATTAATGTGTACCTCACTAGTACTCCTAGTAGCACTTGGGTATTGGATACCGGTTCAGTTGCTATTATTGGTGACTTGAAGCAAAAGCTACGGACTAAACGGAGACTGGCTGAGGGCGAGGTCACGATGTGTGTTGGAAGTGTTTCCAAAGTTGATGAGATCACCATCGCACGCTCCATCTACCTTCGGGATTAGTATTGAACCTAGATAAATGTTATCAAGTGTCTACGTTGAGCATGAATATGATTAGATCATGTTCATTGCAATACGATCATTCATTTAAATTACAGAACAATGGTTATTCTGTTTACATGAATGATACCTTTCATGGTCATGCACCCTATGTGAATGGTTCATTGAATCTCGGTCGTAGTAATACACATGTTCAGGCCAAAAGATGTAGAGTTAATAATGATAGTACCACTTTCTTGTGGCACTACCGCTTAGGTCATATTGGCGTAAGATGCATGAAGAAACTCCATATCGATGGATGTTTGGAGTCACTTGATTTTGAATCGCTTGACACATGCGAGCCATGCCTCATGGGCAGGATGACTAAGACCCCGTTTTCAGGTACAATGAAATGGGCAAGTGACTTGTTGGAAATCATGCATGCTGATGCGTGTGATCCAACGAGAATTGAAGCATGCAGTGGATATCGCTATTTTCTCATCTTCACTGATGATTTGAGTAGATATAGGTATATTTACTTAATGAAAGTCCGAAACGTTTGAATAGTTCAAGCGATTTCAGAGTGAAGTTAAGAATCATCATAACAATAAGATCACGTTCCTACGATCTGATCAAAAGGGGATTTTCTAAGTTATGAGTTTGGCAATCACTTAAGACATTGTGGAATTGTTTCACAGTTCAAGCCACCTGGAACACCACAAGGTAATGGTGTGTTCGGATGTCGTAATCGAACCCTATGAGATATGGTGCGATCTATGATGTCTCTTACCAATCTACCGTTTTCATTTTGAGGTTATGCGTTAGAGACAGCTGCATTCACTTTAGATAGGACACCATCTAAGTCCGTTGAAACGACGTCGTATGAACGTTGGTTTGGCAAGAAACCAAAGTTGTCGTTTCTTAATGTTTGGGGTTGCGATGCTTAAGGCTTCAGCCGGAGAAGCTCGAACCCAAAGCGGACAAACACATCTTCATAGGATACCCAAAGGTGACAGTAGGGTATACCTTCTATCTCAGATCCGAGGGCAAATTGTTTGTCGCTAAGAACGGGTCCTTTCTCGAGAAGGAGTTTCTCTCGAAAGAATTGTGTGGGAGGAAGATAGAACTTGATGAGGTTGTCGAACCTTTACTTCAACCAGAGAGTGATGCAACACAGAAAGATGTTTTCTGTGGAGCCTACGTCTGTTGAATAGGAAGTTAATGATAGTGATCATGAAGCTTCGGATCAAGTTGCTATCGAACCTCGTAGGTCGACAAGGATATGTACTACTCCTAAGTGGTACGGTAATCCTGTCTTAGATATCATGTTGTTAGACAACAATGAACCTACAAGCTGTGGAGAAGCGATGGTGGGCCCGTATTCCGACAAATGGTTAGAAGCCATGAAATCCGAGATAGGATCCATATATTAGAAAAAAGTATGGACTTTGGTGGACTTGCCCGATGATCGGCAAGCCATTGAGATAAATGGATCTTTAAAGAAGAAGACGGACGTGGGAGGTAATGTTACCGTCTATGAAGCTCGACTTGTGGGAAAGAGTCTTTTCACAAGTTCAAGGAGTTGACTACGATGAGAATTTCTCACCCGTAGCGATGCTTAAGTCCGTCGGAATCATGTTAGCATTAGCTGTATTTTTCAATTATGAAATCTTACAGATGGATGTCAAAACAATTTTTCTTACCAGTTTTCGTAAGAAAAGTTGTATGTGATACAATCAAAGTTTTGTCGATCCTAAGGATGCTAAAAAGTATGCTGGCTCCAGCAATCCTTCTATGGACTAGAGCAAGCATCTCGGAGTCGGAATATATGCTTTGATGGAGTGATCAAAGCTTTTAGGTTTATACAATGTTTGCTAGAAACTTGTATTTACAAGAAAGTGAGTGGGAGCACTACAACATTTCTGATAAGTATATGTGGATGACATATTGTTGATCCGAAATGATGTAGAATTTCTGGAATGCATAAACGGTTGTTTGAAGAGTGATTTTCAAAGGAAGACCTGGATAAAGATGCTTGCATATTGGGCATCAGGATCTATAGAAATAGATCAAGACGCCTAGTGATACTTCCAAAGAACGCACACCTTGACATGTTTTTGAAGGAGTTCAAAATAGATCAGTCAAAGAAAGGGTTCTTACCTGAATTGTAAGGTGTGAATTTGAGTAAGACTCGAAGATTGACCACGACAGAAGAAAGAGGAAGGACGAAGGTCGTCCCCTATGCTTTTGTCATAGGCTCTATACGGTATGCCATGCTGAGTGCCGCACCAGATGTGTGCCTTGCCACATGTCTGGTAAGAGGGTACAAAGGTGGTCTAGGAGTAGATCACCAGATAGCGGTCAAAATTATCCTTAGAGGAGTAAGGAAATGTTTGTCGGTTATGGAGGTGATAAAGAGTTCGACATAAAGAGTTACGTCGATGCAAGCTTAACACCTATCCGGATAGCTCCGAGTAGAGACACCGGATACGTATAATGAAGCAACAATTTGGAATAGCTCCAAGTGGAACGTGGTAGCAGCATCTACGATATAAAGTTTTGCGAAATACATAGGGATCTGAATATGGCAAGACCCGTTGACTACAACCTCTCTCACAAGCATAACATGATCAAACCCAGAACTCTTTGAGTGTTTATCACATAGTGATGTGAACTAGATCATTGAGTCTAGTAGACTCTTGGATGTTGGTCACATAACAATGTGACCTGTGAGTGTTAATCACATGGCGATGTGAACTAGATTATTGACTCTAGTGCAAGTGGGAGACTGTTGGAAATATGCCCTAGAGACAATAATAAATTGGTTATTATTATATTTCCTTGTTCATGATAATCGTTTATTATCCATGCTAGAATTGTATTGATAGGAAACTCAGATACATGTGTGGATACATAGACAACACCATGTCCCTAGTAAGCCTCTAGTTGACTAGCTCGTTGATCAATAGATGGTTACGGTTTCCTGACTATGGACATTGGATGTCGTTGATAGCGGGATCACATCATTAGGAGAATGATGTGATGGACAAGACCCAATCCTAAGCCTAGCACAAAGATCGTGTAGTTCGTATGCTAAAGCTTTTCTAATGTCAAGTATCATTTCCTTAGACCATGAGATTGTGCAACTCCCGGATACCGTAGGAGTGCTTTGGGTGTGCCAAACGTCACAACGTAACTGGGTGGCTATAAAGGTACACTACAGGTATCTCCGAAAGTGTCTGTTGGGTTGGCACGAATCGAGACTGGGATTTGTCACTCCGTGTAAACGGAGAGGTATCTCTGGGCCCACTCGATAGGACATCATCATAATGTGCACAATGTGATCAAGGAGTTGATCACGGGATGATGTGTTACGGAACGAGTAAAGAGACTTGCCGGTAACGAGATTGAACAAGGTATCGGGATACCGACGATCGAATCTCGGGCAAGTATCGTACCGATAGACAAAGGGAATTGTATACGGGATTGATTGAATCCTCGACATCGTGGTTCATCCGATGAGATCATCGTGGAACATGTGGGAGCCAACATGGGTATCCAGATCCCGCTGTTGGTTATTGACCGGAGAGTCATCTCAGTCATGTCTGCATGTCTCCCGAACCCGTAGGGTCTACACACTTAAGGTTCGATGACGCTAGGGTTATAGGGAAAGTATGTACGCGGTTACCGAATGTTGTTCAGAGTCCCGGATGTCACGAGGAGTTCCGGAATGGTCCGGAGGTAAAGATTGATATATAGGAAGTATGGTTTTGGCCACCGGAAGTGTTCCGGGCATCACCGGTAGTGTACCGGGACCACCGGAAGGGTCCGGGGGTCCACCGGGAGGGGCCACCAGCCCCTGAGGCTTGCGTGGGCCATAAGTGGGAAGGAACCAGCCCCTATGTGGGCTGGGGCGCCTCCCACCAAGGCCAAAGGCGTCCTCAAGAGGAGAGGAGGCAAACCCTAGGCGCAGATGGGCCCTAAGGCCCACCCTAGGTGCGCTCCCCTCTCTCTCTCTCCCCCTTGGCCGCCTCCCAGATGGGATCTGGGGGCTGCCGCCGCCCCTAGGGAGGGAACCCTAGGTGGGGGCGCAGCCCCTCCCCTCCCCCTATATATACTTGAGGTATGGGGGCTGCCCAACACATGAATTCTCTCCCTGTTGGCGCAGCCCTATCCCTCTCCATCCTCGTCTCTCGTAGTGCTTGGTGAAGCCTTGCTAGAGTCCCGCGCTCCTCCACCACCACCACGCCGTCGTGCTGCTGCTGGATGGAGTCTTCCCCAACTCTCCTTCTCCCCTTGCTGGATCAAGGCGTAGGAGACGTCACAGGGATGTACGTGTGTTGAACACGGAGGTGCCGTCCGTTCGGCACTAGGATCATCGTTGATTTGGATCACGACGAGTACGACTCCATCAACCCCGTTCACTTGAACGCTTCCGCTTAGCGATCTACAAGGGTATGTAGATGCACTCTCCTTCCCCTCGTTGCTAGATTACTCCATAGATTAATCTTGGTGATGCGTAGAAATTTTTGAATTTCTTCTACGTTCCCCAACAGACACTCCTATGTTACGTAGTCATACGGATCCAGATCCTGAGGGAGAGCCATCCCGTCAGTGTCGCCGTGTTTCCTTTGCTTCAGAGGTTTCCATTAACATTATTAGTTCCGACTCGGAGTCTAAGACCGAGGAGACACCTGCAAAGCCGTCACAGTGCCAGTGCGATCATTGCCTCTACGATTAGACAAGTATGATGGGGTGTATGGTTGTATGCATGTAGTCGTACTATCCATGATGTTGTCTTTCCTTGAATGATGTGTGATGCTATCTATAATTATACAGTTGACTTTCGCCTTGGTTTTTCCTCGCCTTTTCTCGGGGTTGTTTCTTTGCCTTCTCCATTTTTCCATTTATGGATGTTGCTCAACATGATGCTTCATATTAGGAAACAAATATATAATGACAAGGTGTGACAGCAGCAGTCATGGTGGCGACGATATCCCAGTCCGTCGGTCTGCCAGACAAGCAGGATATTCTCCAAAACCATTTCAGCCACCACCTCCTCCACCTCAAGCACCCACAACAGAGCAAATTGTGTGTATGTTTGAGGAAAAGAGAAACCAAGATTTGATGGAATTCTTGAGAAGCATGCATACTATGGTTGGGCAAAACAATAATAATGGTAACCACTCCAAGTTGTCAGATTTCAGAGGACCAAACCGCCAAGTTTCAGTCAAGCCGTAGATCCTATGGAAGCCGATGATTGGTTGAGGACCATCAAGAAGAAACTAGAGATTGCTCATACTGAAGACACCGATAAGGTTCCGTTTGCCACTCATTATCTTGAAGGACCCACTACTATATGGTGGGATAATACAAAAATTATGTGGCTTGCTGAAGATGATATCACTTGGGATAAATTCCATAAGTATCATATTCCCGCCGGTATCATGAAGGTCAAGCAGCGAGAATTCCTTGCTCTTATTCAAGGAAACTCGACAGTAAGTGAATATCTGAACAAGTTCAATCATTTGGCTCGCTATCCCACTCATGACGTCGCCACTGAAGAAAGGAAGATAGACCGGTTTCTCGGAGGGCTCAATCATAATCTCCGATGTACTCTCAGTATGCTGGATTTTCCTGACTCCCAAACATTGGTGAACAAAGCTCATCTCGCAGAAAGGGAGCACAAGCTTGTCAACGATCACAAGTCTGCTTATGAAGATCGTAAATGCAAGTTTGAACCCAAGAAAGATGGAAAAGTTTTTCAGAAAGCTCGTACCTGGCAGCAGCCGCAATTTGATTTCAGGCCAACATGGCAGCAGGGTAATACCAAGACTGGTAATCGAGTCAAGAATGTTGTTACCAACCTCGTGAAGGAAGACTGTCAGGGCAACAACACATGTTTCACCTGTGGTCAGATAAGGCACTATGCCCGATAGTGTCCCAGTAACATCAAGCCATCAACAACTCTCAAACCCCAAGTCAACAATATGAGACATTTCCCCAACCAAAAAGTTATTCAAGGGAGAGTTCATCATCTCTCCGCAAAAAGAAGCCCAAGAAACACCTGAGGTGGTCGTTGGTATGTTTCCTATTAATAACATACCTGCAACAATTTTATTTGATTCCGGGGCTTCCCATTCTTTTATTTCGCGGGGTTTTGTTGCTGGGCACCAGTTTTCTTACACTCTTCTGGACAAATTTATGATGGTACAGTCCCCTGGATCCATGTCAGAACAAATATTATATGTCAGGGATTGGAAATATCCATCAATGGAATTATTTTCCCATCAACTCTGGTATCCATTGAATCTTCAAAGTTGGATATTATTCTGGGAATGGATTGGCTGACAAAGCATCAAGTTTGCATCAACTGCACAGCCAGGGAAGTCACTTTAAGAAATCCTTCAGGACAGTCAGCTCAGTTCTTTTCCTGAAGGACCATGCCAAAGAAAGAAATGGTCTATGCATCCATCGCCTCCAACATGGATTTGATTCCAGTGGTCAGTGAGTTTCCATATGTGTTTCCAGAAGAATTGACAGGAATGCTACCAAATCATGAGTTTGAATTTGTAATTGATCTTGTGCCTAGGATAGCACCAATTTACAAGAAGTACTATCACATGCCTTCGTCTGAATTAGCAGAACTGAAGAAACAGTTGGATGAGATGCTCCAAAAAGGATATATTCGCCCAGTTCATCTCCTTGGGGTTCACCTGCCATATTCGTGGACAAGAAATATGGTAGTCTCGGGATGTGTGTTGACTACCACGCTCTTAATGAGGTCACAATCAAGAATAAATACTCACTTCCTAAGATTGATGATTTATTCGATCAATTAAGTGGAGCATAAATATTTTCCAGGATTGATTTGTGAACGTATCATCAGCTGAGGATCAACAAGGAAGACATTCCCAAGACCGCATTCATTACTCATTATGGGCTATATGAGTACAGAATCATGTCATTTGGACTGACTAATGCTCCCGCATTCTTGATGCATATGATGAATATTGTGTTCATGGACTTCTCATACAAGTTTGTGGTGGTATACATTGACGATATTCTCATATATTCCAAAGGTGAAGAAGAGCATAAACAACATCTCTGTGCAGTGTTGCAACGACTAAGACCATCAACTCTATGCCAAATTTAGCAAATGTGAATTTCGGCTCAAGAAAGTGGGATTCCTTGGCACATTCTATCCGCTCAAGGAGTGGCCGTGAACACGCAACACCTCGTTAGCTGTACCTACACACAAAATAACAAATACTTGCACCCAACGCAAACAAGGGGTTGCCAATCCCTTGGCAGTTAATTGCAAGGATCAAATCTCATAGTGATAGATAGATAAACAAAAACACAAAAAATAAAGGTAAATAAATTTTAAGAAAATATTTTGGGGATTTTAATATATGATAAAGATAGAACCAGGGGCCATAGTTTTCGCTAGAGGCTTCTCTCCTGAACATAAAACATATGGTGGGTAAACAAGTTATTGTTGGGCAATTGATAGAAAAACAAATAATCACGATGATATCCAAGGCAATGATCATGTATATAGGCATCACGTCCGAGACAAGTAGATCGACTCATGCCTGCATCTACTACTATTAGTCCACACGTCGACTGCTATCCAGCATGCATCTAGAGTATTAAGTTCATAAAGATCAGAGTAACGCCTTAAGCAAGATGACATGATGTAGACAAAGTAAATCCAATTAATATAAATAAACCCCATCATTTCATATTTTATGGCAACGATATAAGTACGTGCCATGTCCCTTTATGTCACTAGGATTGAGCACCGCAATATCGAACCCATCACAAAGCACCTCTCCCATTGCAAGATAAATCAATCTAGCTGGATAAACCAAATGGATAGATCGGAGAGAAATACAAAGCTATAACAATCATGCATAAAAGAGTTCAGATAAGACTCAAATAATATTCATGGATAATCTGATCATAAACCCACAATTCACTAGATCCCAACAAACACACCGCAAAAAAGGATTACATCAAAGGGGCAACAAGGTTGATGTAATCCTTACACAAACGCTCCAAGAAGATAAAAGAGAGAGGAGAAGCCATCTAGCTACTAGCTATGGACCCGAAGGTATGCATTAAACAACTCACATATCATCGGAGGGGCAACAAGGTTGATGTAGAATCCCTCCGTGATCGAGTCCCCCTCCGACAGTGTCGTGGGAGCCAACTATCGTGGTTTTGTCACGGCAGATGTCTTAGTGTGAGGACTTAGTCGTGAGGCCATCGCCACTAGGTAGTCGCTTGAACAGGGTTTGTCGGAATCGAGAGATGCGAGATTTTACCCAGGTTCGGCCCCTCACGGTGAAGGTACAAACCTACATCCTGCTTCATTGGTATTGATGATGATGATGATATCGGTTACAAGGGCGGTGTTTCGCTACCTCTATCTCGAGAGCTATTGACTTGTCCATCCCTCTCAAACTTGTCCCTCTTGGGGTGCCTTGCTGCTCCTTATATAAGTTGAAGGGGCGGGTTACATGTAGAGTCCTAGTAGGATTAGGACTAGTCTATTCTCTATTACAAGTGGAGACCTAGTACAGATCTTGCTTCTCTTGTAAGGTCAATATTCCTTATGCCTTTCCTCTCAAGTCATCCCATCGGATACCGTACCTTGAGCCGGTCTTCTCACGAGCCGCCTTCTAGGCCTTTGGCCTTGTCATTCGTCTGACCAGCTGCTACTTCTTGAGCTTGCGTTGATTTTTCCCTTGAAGAGGAAAGTGTTAGGGAACGTAGTATTTCAAAAAAAAATCCTACGATCACGCAAGATCTATCTAGGAGAATCATAGCAATGAGTGGGGAGAGTGTGTACACGTACCCTCGTAGACCAAAAGCGGAACTGTTTAAGTAACGCGGTTGATGTAGTAGAACGCCCTTGTGATCCAACCGATCAAGTACCGAATGCATGACACCTTCGCGATCTGCACACGTATAGCTCGGTGACGTCCCTCGAACTCTTGATCCAGCTGAGGCCGAGGGAGAGTTTGGTCAGCACGATGGCGTGGTGACGGTGATGATGAAGTTACCGGCGCAGGGCTTCGCCTAAACACTGCAATGATATGACCGAGGTGTGTTTCTATGGAGGGGGGGGCACCGCACATGGCTAAGAGAAACTTTGGTGTGCCCCCTCCCATGTATATAAAGGTGAAAGGGGGGAGGAGGCCGGCCAGGGGGAGGAGGCGCACCATGGGGGGGCAATCCTACTCCAAGTAGGATTCGGCCCCCCTTTCCTATTCCAACAAGGAGAAGGGGGAGGAGAGAAGGAAAGGGGGGCCAGCCCCCCCTAGTCCAATTCGGTTTGGGCTAGGGGGGCACACACCACACCTTGGCCTGCCTCCTCTCTTCCACCAATAGGCCCATGAGGCCCAATAACCCCCCGGGGCGTTCTGGTAACCCCCCGGTACTCCGGAAAATACCCGATACACATCGGAACTATTCCGGTGTCCGAATATAGTCTTCCAATATATCAATCTTTATGGATCGACCATTTCGAGACTCCTCATCATGTCCCTGATCTCATATGGGACTCCGTACTACCTTTGGTACATAAAAATAAACTCATAATACCGATCGTCATCGAGCGTTAAGCGTGCGGACCCTACGGGTTCGAGAACTATGTAGACATGACCGAGACTCATCTCCGGTCAATAACCAATAACAGAACCTGGATACTCATATTGGCTCCCACATATTCTACGAAGATCTTTATCGGTCAAACTGCATAACAACATACGTTGTTCCCTTTGTCATCGGTATGTTACTTGCCCGAGATTCGATTGTCGGTATCACTATACCTAGTTCAATCTCGTTACCGGCAGGTCTCTTTACTCGTTCCGTAATGCACCATCCCGCCACTAACTCATTAGTCACATTGCTTGCAAGGCTTATAGTGATGTGCATTACAGAGAGGGCCCGGAGATATCTCTCCGACAATCAGAGTGACAAATCCTAATCTCAATCTATGCCAACTCAACAAACACCATTGGAGACACCTATAGAGCATCTTTATAATCACCTAGTTACGTTGTGACATTTGATAGCACACTAAGTGTTCCTCTGGTATTCGGGAGTTGCATAATCTCATAGTCATAGGACCATGTATAAGTCATGGAGAAAGCAATAGCAATAAACTAAATGATCATAGCGCTAAGCTAACAGATGGGTCTTGTCCATCACATCATTCTCTAATGACGTGACCCCGTTCATCAAATGACAACACATGTATATGGCTAGGAAACATAACCATCTTTGATTAACGAGCTAGTCTAGTAGAGGCATACTAGGGACACTCTGCTTGTCTATGTATTCACACATCTATTAAGTTTACGGTTAATACAATTCTAGCATGAATAATAAACATTTATCATGATATAAGGAAATATAAATAACAACTTTATTATTGCCTCTAGGGCATATTTCCTTTAGTCTCCCACTTGCACTAGAGTCAATAATCTAGATTACATAGTAATGATTCTAACACCCATGGAGTCTTGGTGTTGATCATGTTTTGCTCGTGAGAGAGGCTTAGTCAACGGGTCTGCAACATTCAGATCCGTATGTATCTTGCATATCTCTATGTCTCCCACCTGGACTTGATCCCGGATGGAATTGAAGCGTCTCTTAATGTGCTTGGTTCTCTTGTGAAATCTGGATTCCTTTGCCAAGGCAATTGCACCAGTATTGTCACAAAAGATTTTCATTGTACCCGATGCACTAGGTATGACACCTAGATCGGATATGAACTCCTTCATCCAGACTCCTTCATTTGCTGCTTCCGAAGTAGCTATGTACTCCGCTTCACACGTAGATCCCGCCATGACACTTTGTTTAGAACTGCACCAACTGACAGCTCCACCATTCAATATAAACACGTATCCAGTTTGCGATTTAGAATCGCCCGGATCAGTGTCAAAGCTTGCATCGACGTAACCATTTACGATGAGTTCTTTGTCACCTCCATAAACGAGAAACATATCCTTAGTCCTTTTCAGGTATTTCAGGATGTTCTTGACCGTTGTCCAGTGATCCGCTCCTGGATTACTTTGGTACCTCCCTGCTAAACTTATAGCAAGGCACACATCGGGTCTGGTACACAACATTGCATACATGATAGAACCTATGGCTGAAGCATAGGGAATGACTTTCATTTTCTCTCTATCTTCTCTAGTGGTCGGGCATTGAGTCTGACTCAACTTCACACCTTGTAACACAGGAAAGAACCCTTTCTTTGCTTGATCCATTTTGAACTTCTTCAAAACTTTATCAAGGTTTGTGCTTTGTGAAAGTCCAATTAAGCGTCTTGATCTATCTCTATAGATCTTGATGCCCAATATATAAGCAGCTTCACCGAGGTCTTTCATTGAAAAATTCTTACTCAAGTATCCTTTTATGCTATTCAGAAATTCGGTATCATTTCCGATCTACAATATGTCATCCACATATAATATCAGAAATGCTATAGAGCTCCCACTCATTTTCTTGTAAATACAGGCTTCTCCAAAAGTCTGTATAAAACCATATGCTTTGATCACACTATCAAAGTGTATATTCCAACTCCGAGAGGCTTGCACTAGTCCATAAATGGAGCGCTGGAGCTTGCACACTTTGTTAGCACCTTTTGGATCGACAAAACCTTCTGGTTGCATCATATACAACTATTCTTTAAGATATCCATTAAGGAATGCAGTTTTCACATCCATTTGCTAAATTTCATAATCATAAAATGCGGCAATTGCTAACATGATTCGGACAGACTTAAGCATCGCTACGGGTGAGAAGTTCTCATCATAGTCAACTCCTTGAACTTGTTGAAAACCTTTCGCAACAAGTCGAGTCTTCTTCTTGAAAATCCATTTATTCTCTATGGCTTGCCGATCATCGGGCAAGTCAACCAAAGTCCATACTTTTTTATCATACATGGATCCCATCTTAGATTTCATGGCCTCAAGCCATTTCGTGAAATCTGGGTTCATCATTGCTTCCTCACAGTTCGTAGGTTCGTCATGGTCAAGTAACATGACTTCCAAAACAAGATTACTGTACCACTCTGGTGCGGATCTTACTCTGGTTGACCTACGAGGTTCGGTAGTAACTTGATCAGAAGTTTCATGATCATCATCATTAGCTTCCTCACTAACTGGTGTAGGAATCACTGGAACTGATTTCTGTGATGAACTACTTTCCAATAAGGGAGCAGGTACAGTTACCTCATCAAGTTCGACTTTCCTCCCACTCACTTCTTTCGAGAGAAAATCCTTCTCTAGAAAAGATCCATTCTTAGCAACGAATATCTTGCCTTCGGATCTGTGATAGAAGGTGTACCCAACAGTCTCCTTTGGGTATCCTATGAGGACACATTTCTCCGATTTGGGTTCGAGCTTATCAGGTTGAAGCTTTTTCACATAAGCATCGCTGCCCCAAACTGTAAGAAACGACAACTTGGGTTTCTTGCCAAACCACAGTTCATATGATGTCGTCTCAACGGATTTGGATGATGCCCTATTTAACGTGAATGCAGCCATCTCTAAAGCATAACCCCAAAACGATAGTCGTAAATCAGTAAGAGACATCATAGATTGCACCATATCTAATAAAGTATGATTATGACATTCGGACACACCATTACGCTGTGGTGCTCTGGGTGGCATGAGTTGCGAAACTATTCCGCATTGTTTCAAATGAAGACCAAACTCGTAACTCAAATATTCACCTCCACGATCAGATCGTAGAAACTTTATTTTCTTGTTACGAATATTTTCCACTTCACTCTGAAATTCTTTGAACTTTTCTAATATTACAGACTTGTGTTTCATCAAGTAGATATACCCATATCTGCTCAAATCATCTGTGAAGGTCAGAAAATAACGATACCCGCCGCGAGCATCAACACTCATCGGACTGCATACATCAGTATGTATTATTTCCAACAAGTCTGTTGCTCGCTCCATTGTTCTGGAGAACAGAGTCTTAGTCATCTTGCCCATGAGGCATGGTTCAACAGCATCAAGTGATTCCAAAAGCCCATCAACATGGAGTTTCTTCGTGCACTTTACACCCATATGACCTAAACGACAGTGCCACAAATAAGTTGCACTATCATTATTAAACTTATATCTTTTGGCTTCAATACTATAAATATGTGTATCACTACTATCAAGATTTAGTAAAAACATACCACTCATCAAGGGTGCATGACCATAAAAGATATTACTCATATAAATAGAACAACCATTATTCTCTGATTTAAATGAATAACTATCTCACATCAAACAAGATCCAGATATAATGTTCATGCTTAACAGTGGCACCAAATAACAATTATTCAGGTCTAAAACTAATCCCGAAGGTAGATGTAGAGGCAGCGTGCCGACGGAGATCACATCGACTTTGGAACCATTTCCCACGCGCATCATCACCTCGTCCTTAGCCAATTGATGACCCACAAGTATAGGGGATCTATCGTAGTCCTTTCTATAAGTAAGAGTGTCAAACCCAACGAGGAGCAGAAGGAAATGATAAGCAATTTTCAGTAAGGTATTCTTTGCAAGCACTGGAATTATCGGTAACAGATAGTTTTGTGATAAGGTAATTTGTAACGGGTAACAAGTAATGAAGGTAAATAAGGTGCAGCAAGATGGCCCAATCCTTGTTGTAGCAAAGGACAAGCCTGGACAACCTCTTATATAAAGGAAAGCGCTCCCGAGGACACATGGGAATTATCGTCAAGCTAGTTTTCATCACGCTCATACGATTCGCGTTCGGTACTTTGATAATTTTATATGTGGGTGGACCGGTGCTTGGGTACTTCCCTTCCTTGGACAAGAATCCCACTTATGATTAACCCCTCTTGCAAGCATCCGCAACTACAAAATAAGTATTAAGGTAAACCTAACCATAGCATGAAACATATGGATCCAAATTAGCCCCTTACGAAGCAACGCATAAACTAGGGTTTAAGCTTCTGTCACTCTAGCAACCCATCATCTACTTATTACTTCCCAATGCCTTCCCCTGGGCCCAAACAATGGTGAAGTGTCATGTAGTCGATGTTCACATGACACCACTAAAGGAGAGACAACATACATCTCATCAAAATATCGAATGAATACCAAATTCACATGACTACTTATAGCAAGACTTCTCCCATGTCCTTAGGAACAAACGTAACTACTCACAAATCATATTCATGTTCACAATTAGAGGGGTATTAATATGCATAAAGTATCTGAACATATGATCTTCCACCAAATAAACCAACTAGCATCAACTACAAGGAGTAATCAACACTACTAGCAACCCACATGTACCAATCTGAGGTTTTGAGACAAAGATTGGATACAAGAGATGAACTAGGGTTTGAGATGAGATGGTGCTGGTGAAGATGTTTATGGAGATTGACCCCCTCCCGATGAGAGGATCGATGGTGATGATTTCCCCCTCCCGGAGGGATGTTTCCCTGGTAGAACAGCTCCGCCGGAGCCCTAGATTGGTTCCGCCTAGGTTCCGCCTCGTGGCGCTGGAGTTTCGTCCCGAGAGCTTGCTTATGATTTTTTCCAGGGCGAAAGACTTCATATAGAAAAAGATGGGCAGCGAAGGCCTGCCAGGGGGCTGAAAGAACATGCGGTGCCCCCATGTTTGGTTTTGGTAATTGATGACAATCTCTATGGACTAATGGTTTCCTTGAGTTATATTTGAAGGTTTTGTCCATAGGCTTTTCTTGGAGTACATGTGTTGGTTTCAAGGAGAGTTGGTGTCGACCAAGGTGCTATTCAAGGAATTATCCAAAGATTGGTCATATGAGTGTTGAGCTTATTCCAAGCATGTCTTGAAGAAGAAGATTGCGTGATCATTCATGTCTACCTTCAAGACATCATCCAAATGAAGAGAATTGGAAAGATTCAAGGTTGATCAAGATTAAGTCAAGAATGAATCAAGTTGATCAACACACAAAGCATACAAGATGTACTGAGGGATCAAGTGATCCCATGGTATGGTAAGTATTGTCCATTACGCTTTGTTTGCTAACCCATGGTTTTCGTGAGAGTTCTTTGTGGGGTTAGGTTGCGATGTGCAAGTTCAAGTGGAGCATCACGAAGAGATCAAATGCTTGAAGCTTTCCGTCCATTATGGTAACAATGGACTTATGAAGATGTGCCGAAGAATGGCTCACCCATAGTGGAGTATGGGGGAGCAATCAACTAGTCTTCATTGAGCCAACACAATGAAGAAAGGTGGTCCAACTTGAGGGAGTCAAGATCGTCATCATCTAGCTCAAGTGGACCATGTGCAAGGCAAAGGTTTTCCCTTGATAGGTTTTCTATTTTACCTGTCTCATAGTGGTAGTTAGGAGACCGGGTTATTGGATCAATTGTCGTACTATCAAGGGGGGCTCTCGATGAGTAGCTTGATCGTATCGTTCGTAGAGAGCTCAAACCATTGCATCCTTGCATCATCTTTCTTCGTTCTTATTTGGTTCTCTTTGTGAGTTTTGGATCTTATGGTCATCTTGATGACAAGCTCAAGTTCATCGAAAACGGAGTTCACTTGCTTCTCCTATGATGTTTTCGATGTTGGAGGTTTTGCCGGTTCTTCTCGGTTGGAGGTTTCACTCCTCTATTTGTTAGGAATACCTCCCCTGCCTTTTCTTACTATAACCAGTCGCTGTTTTGATGGTACTTGTCGTCTTGTTTCCAACAAGCTTGAGTTTGCTCAATTCGGAGCTCATATGCAGAAGTTATGGTAGTTCTTGTTTTCTTGGAAGTGGCTTTTGTCTGGTCCCAGCGGTAGTACTGCTTGGAGCTCTTAGCCGTAGTACCGCTACAGTACCGCTCTACTTCCGCCTCGACTTTGGGTCCTGCTCTTTTCGTGTCGGGTTTAGCACTAGTTGCACGGCAGTAAGGCACGGTAGTACCGCTCCGGTCGGGCGGTATTACCGCTACTGCATTACTGCCGTCGTACTCTGCTCTGCCCTGCCTCTTTTGGTCCCGTGTTCTGCTCCTCCAGCGGTAGTACCGCTGGGGTGAGCGGTAGTACCACTCATATGCGGTACTACCGCCCCAAGGTTCATGTTTTGTTGCTCCATTTCCCCGTTTCTTCCGCCTGAGCGGTAGTACCGCTCGTGTGCGGGCTGAGCACATAACGGTTGGATTTTCCCCCTCCTATAAAAGGGGGTCTTCTTCCCCAATGAACCTTATCCTTTGAGCTCGTGTTATCCCCCCATTTTTGACCTTCTTCGAGCTTGCTAACTCTCAATCTCTCCATGGATTCTTGCTAGTTTTTGAGGGAAAAGAGAGAGGAGATCTAGATCCACATTTCCACCAATCACTTTCTCCTCTATGTGAGGGGAACCCCTTGGATCTAGATCTTGGAGTTTACTGGTGTTCTCCTTCTTGTTCTTCCTCTCATTTTCCTCCCTAGCATTAGTTGCTTCGGTGGGATTTGAGAGAGAAGGACTTGGGCACTCCGTGTGCCCTTGCCATTGCATTTGGTGCATCGGTTTGAGTTCTCCACGGTGATACGTGGAAGTTACAAGTTGAGAAGCTTATTACTCTTGGGTGCTTGGTACCCTTGACCTTGTTCCTCTTGGGTGCTTGGGCGCCCTAGACGGTTGAGGTCACCTCGGAGCCATATTCCATTGTGGTGAAGCTTCATGGTGTCGTTGGGGAGTTAACCCCAACCTTTGTGGTGTTTGGAGCTCAATCATTGTGGTGTAAAGCTCCGGGCAAGCGTCGGGGTCTCCAATTAGGTTGTGGAGATTGCCCCGAGCAATTTGACGGGTTCCGGTGACTTCCCCCAAGGGTAGCCAAAGTGTACAGGTTCGGTAACCGCCCCCAAGGGTTGCCATTTGTACGGGTTCGGTGACCACCCTCAAGGGTCCCTTAGTGGAATCACGACGTCTTGCATTGTGCGAGGGCGTGAGGAGATTACGGTGGCCCTAGTGGCTTCTTGGGGAGCATTGTGCCTCCACACCGCTCCAAACAGAGATTAGCATCCGCAAGGGTGTGAACTTCGGGATACATCGTCGTCTCCGCGTGCCTCGGTTATGTCTTACCCGAGCCCGTTTACTTATGCACTTTACTTTGTGATAGCCATATTGTTTCTTGTCATATATCTCGCTATCACATAGTTGCTTATCTTGCTTAGCTTAAGTTGTTGGTGCACATAGGTGAGCCTAGTTGTTTTAGGTTTTGTGCTTGACAAATTAACCGCTAGGTTTATTCCGCATTTGTTCAAGCCTAAACCGTAATTATTTTAAAACGCCTATTCACCCCCCTCTAGGCGACATCCACGATCTTTCAGGGGCCCAGGAGGTAGGGGGTGTGCCCAGAGGGTAGGGCGCGCCCCCACCCTCGTGGATGGTGGGTGGCCCCCCTCTAGTTCTTTCTTCGCCAAATATTTTTTATATATTCTAAAACTAACTTCCGTGGAGTTTCAGGACTTTCGGAGTTGTGCAGAATAGGTCTCTAATATTTACTCCTTTTCCAGCCCAAAATTCCAGCTGCCGGCATTCTCCCTCTTCATGTAAACCTTGTAAAATAAGAGAGAATAGGCATAAGTATTGTGACATAATGTGTAATAACGTCCCATAATGCAATAAATATTGATTTAAAAGCATGATGCAAAATGGACGTATCAACTCCCCCAAGCTTAGACCTCGCTTGTCCTCAAGCGGAAGCCGATAACGAAAAATATGTCCGCATGTTTAGAGATAGAGGTGTCGATAAAATGAAATAGGGACATGAGGGCATCATGATCATTCTTATAACAACAACTTACATATATATTGTCATATGATTTCTTATGCTAAAGTAACAATTCATTCACAATTTCAAGTGTGAATCAGAAACTTCATTGAAAACTAACAAACTACAATATCAGTCATTGAAGCAATTGCAATTTATCATAACATCAGAAAGAGTCAATATAAGAGCTTTTCAGCAAGTCCACATACTCAACTATCATTTAGTCTTTCACAATTGCTAACACTCACGCAATACTTATGGGTATGAAGTTTTAATCGGAGACAGAGAAAGATAGGGGCTTATAGTTTTTCCTCCCAGCCTTTTACCTCACGGGTAATGTCAACAATAATAGTTCATGAAAACTCACATCCAATTAGCTATATATATATCATGATCTTTCCAACACACGGTGCTTGCTGAAGGATAAAATGTAAAAAGGAAAGGTGAAGATCACCATGACTCTTGTATAAGGTATAAGACAAAAGTAAAAGATAGGCCCTTCACAGAGGGAAGCAGAGGTTGTCATGTGCTTTTATGGTTGGATGCACAAAATCTTAATGCGAAAGAACATCACTTTATATTGCCACTTGTGATATGGACCTTTATTATGCAGTCCGTCACTTTTATTTCTTACACATCACAAGATCATATAAAGCTTATTTTCTCCACACTAATAAATCATACATATTTAGAGAGTAATTTTTATTGCTTGCAACAATGACAACTTACTTGAAGGATCTTACTCAATCCATAGGTAGATATGGTGGACTCTCATGGCAAAACTGGTTTTAAGGATATTTGGAAGCACAAGTAGTATCTCTACTTGGTGCAAAGAATTCAGCTAGCATGAGGGGGAAAGGCAAGCTCAACATGTTGGATGATCCATGACAATATACTTTATTTCAGATATAAGAAAACATAACCCATTACGTTGTCTCCTTGTCCAACATCAACTTTTTAGCATGTCATATTTTAACGAGTGCACACAATCATAAAAGATGTCCAATATAGTATATTTATATGTGAAAACCTCTCTTTCTCTATTATTTCCTATTAATTGCAACGATGACCAAAACTATGTTTGTCAACTCTCAACAACTTTTATTCATCATACTATTTATATGTGAAGTCATTACTCTCCATAAGATCAATATGATCTCTTTATTTCTTTTTATTCTTACTCTTCTCTTTTATTTTTATTCCCTCCAGATCATGGCAAGATAATCAGGCCCTTGACTCATAACTAATCTTTATTATATATAGCTCACGGACTCGATTACATAGAAGGATCATAAAGCAAAAAACAAAACTAGATCATACTAAAACTTTATTCTACTAAATCAAGATATAACCAAAAGGATCAAACTAGGAAAAACGGTAAAGATAAAGGTGTGATGGTGATACGATACCGGGGCACCTCCCCCAAGCTTGGGAGTTGCCAAGGAGAGTGCCCATACCCGATACTCAGTTCTCCTTTGCTGGTGAAGAAGATGGTGGTGATGATGGATAGTCGCACATCGAGCATAGGAGATACTCCAATTTGTGGATAATGCCCTTGAGTGCGGTGATATGCTCCTTCAACAAAATATTTTCACATGTGAGATACTTGTTTTGTATGCGAGCTAACTCAATCATCTTGAAAGCTTCAATCTCCGTTGGGGTAAGAAGATGGTGATGAGGTTGAAGGATGTATTCATCTTCTAATGCCGGAACTTGATCCTCCATGGCCTTCTTGATCCCATCATCCTTGTTGATCTCCCCGGGTTCTTCTCTGTTCAGCTCTATCTTCATTAGCCAAGCATTGTTGTCCTCATTGTTGGAGGAGGGGGACGGCATGATGCCCGGCCTTGACAACTCTGGCAGAAAACAGCTTGAAACAAAAACAAAGGATACTTGTGTGATACGGTGGTCAAAACCTTCGGGAGATTATATAATGAATTTTTACCGGCCAAAAGAAGTATTGTGCAAGAAAACGGAGCCCGGAGAGCACACGAGGTGCCCACGAGGCAGGGGGTGATACGTCTCCAACGTATCTATAATTTTTGATTGCTCCATGCTATTATATTATCTATTTTGGATGTTAATGGGCTTTATTTTACACTTTTATATCATTTTTGGGACTAACCTACTAACCGGAGGCCCAACCCAAATTGCTGTTTTTTTGCCTATTTTAGGGTTTCGAAGAAAAGGAATATCAAACGGAGTCCAAACGGAATGAAACCTTCGGGAACATGATTTTCTCAACAAACGTGATCCGAGAGACTTGGAGTGGCCGTCAAGAAACAAGGGAGGAAGGCACGAGGCAGGGGGCACGCCTACCCCCCTGGGCGTGCCCTCCACCCTCATGGGCCCTCTGTTGCTCCACCGACGTACTTCTTCCTCCTATATATATCCACGTACCCCCCAAACATCCAGGAGCACCACAAAAACCTAATTCCACCGCCGCAACCTTTTGTACTTGAGAGATCCCATCTCGGGGCCTTTTCCGGAGCTCTCCCGGAGGGGGCATTGATCACGGAGGGCCTCTACATCAACTCCATGGCCTCTACGGTGATGTGTGAGTAGTTTACTTCAGACCTACGGGTCCATAGTTATTAGCTAGATGGCTTCTTCTCTCTCTTTGGATCTCAATACAAAGTTCTCCTCGATCTTCTTGGAGATCTATTCGATGTAGTCTTCTTTTGCGGTGTGTTTGTCGAGATCCGATGAATTGTGGGTTTATGATCCAGTTTATCTATGAACAATATTTGATTCTCCTCTGAATCCTTTTATGTATGATTGGTTTATGTCTGCAAGTCTCTTCGAATTATCAGTTTGGTTTGGCCTACTAGATTGGTCTTTCTTGCAATCGGAGAAGTGCTTAGCTTTGGGTTCAATCTTGCGGTGCTCGATCCCAGTGACAGAAAGGGAACCTACACGTATTGTATTGTTGCCATCGAGGATAAAAAGATGGGGTTTATATCATATTGCATGAGTTTATCCCTCTACATCATGTCATCTTCCTTAAAGCATTACTCTCTTCTTATGAACTTAATACTCTAGATGCATACTGGATAGCGGTCGATGTGTGGAGTAATAGTAGTAGATGCAGAATCGTTTCGGTCTACTTGTCTCGGACGTGATGCCTATATACATGATCATACCTAGATATTCTCATAACTATGCTCAATTATATCAATTGCTCGACAGTAATTCGTTTACCCACCGTAATACTTATGCTCTTAAGAGAAACCACTAGTGAAACCTATGCCCCCCGGGTCTATCTTTCACCATATTAATCTTCCAACACTTAGTTATTTCCTTTGCCATTTATTTTACTTTGCATCTTTATCATAAAAATACCAACAATATTATCTTATCATATCTATCAGATCTCACTCTCATAAGTGACCGTGAAGGGCTTAACAACCCCTTTATCGCGTTGGTTGCGAGGTTCTTATTTGTTTGTGTAGGTGCGTGGGACTTGAGCGTGATCTCCTACTGGATTGATACCTTGGTTCTCAAAACTGAGGGAAATACTTACACTACTTTGCTGCATCACCCTTTCCTCTTCAAGGGAAAAACCAACGCAGTGCTCAAGAGGTATCAAGAAGGATTTCTGGCACCGTTGCCGGGGAGATTCGTGCCAAGTCAAGTCAAGATTTGACTCCAACAACGAGTCATTTCTGGCGCCATTACCAAGTACCCATCACAAACTCTTATCCCTCGCATTACATTATTTGCCATTTGCCTCTCGTTTTCCTCTCCCTCACTTTACCTTGCCATTTTATTCGCCCTCTCTTTTCCGCTCACCTTTCTTTCGCCATGTCGGAATCAAAAAGGGTTGGGGGTTCTCTCCCGAGTTTTAGTACTTTTGACAATCCTTCTATTCTCTCTAAACTCATAAAAAATGATGCTATGGAAAGACCTACCGAAGTTATCAATGAGAATATTAATAATTTTGACGAAGATGATTCCGGAATTTTTCGTTATTTACTCGATGAATCTTTGAAAGATGCTTGGGATAGACTATTAAGGATCCGGGCCAGCTATGTGCCCCAATAACAAATTGAAATTTACTTAAAGAGCTTTTATGTTGCCCTACCTTCTTCGTTTAAGCATGTCCTAGATTCTATTTTTGAAGAAGGTTTTCTTGAAGGGGATGCCGTAGATACTTATGAAAAGATGAAAACCATATTTGGGCACCCCATGAATGAGAAGGTTGAATCCACATCTCTTTTGCTCTCCTACCAAAACGAATCTATTAAAGAGATGAAAGCTAGCTTAGATGCAAATTTCCATAAAATGCTTAATCTTTCTTCTACCATTAACAACCATGTGATTTATCAAAATAGAAATATTAATTCCATATATAATAAGTTTGCTCTTTTCTTCCCTAAAACCAAAGATGGCAATACTTAGATCTATCTTCGCTTTTATGCCTAGCTAGGGGCGTTAAACGATAGCGCTTGTTCGGAGGCAAGCCAATTTTATTTTCATTACTTGCTTTTTGATGCTGTTTAGTAATAAACAATTTACCTAGCCTCTGTTTTGGTTGTGTTTTTTGTGTTTAATTAGTGTTTGTGCCAAGTAGAACCGTTGGGAAGACTTGGGGAAAGTCTTTTTGATCTTGCTGTAGAAAACAGAAACTTTAGCACTCACGAGAATCGCTGCCATTTTTATTTGGAAAGTTATATTTAGTTAATTCTTCTTGAAGATGATTAATAGATAAATTCCTCACGTCCAGAAATTTATTTTAGAATTTTTGGGGTTCTAGAACTTGCGTTAGCTACAGATTACTACAGACTGTTCTGTTTTTGACAGATTCTGTTTTTCTTGTATTGTTGGCTTATTTGGATGAATCTATGGCTAGTAAAAGAGTTTATAAACCATAGAGAAGTTGTAATACAGTAGGCTTAACACCAATATAAATAAATAATGAGTTCATTACAGTACCTTGAAGTGATGTTTTGTTTTCTTTCGCTAATGGAGCTCACGAGATTTTCTATTTTGAGTTTTGTGTTGTGAAGTTTTCAAGTTTTGGGTAAAGAATTGATGGATTATGGAACAAAGAGTGGCAAGAGCCTAAGCTTGGGGATGCCCATGGCACCCCATGGTAAAATTCAAGGACACCAAAAAGCCAAAGCTTGGGGATGCCCCGGAAGGCATCCCCTCTTTCGTCTTCGTCTATCGGTAACTTTACTTGGAGCTATATTTTTATTCACCACATGATATGTGTTTTGCTTGGAGCGTCTTGTATGATTTGAGTCTTTTCTTTTTAGTTTACCACAATCATACTTGCTGTACAGACCTTTTTAGAGAGACTCGCATGATTTGAAATTTATTAGAATACTCTATGTGCTTCACTTATATCTTTTGAGCTATATAGTTTCTGCTCTAGTGCTTCACCTATATCTTTTAGAGCACGGTGGTGGATTTGTTTTATAGAAACTATTGTTCTCTCATGCTTCACTTATATTATTTTGAGAGTCCTTTAGAACAACATGGAAATTTGCTATAATAAAAAAAACTTTCATATAAGTGCATTGAATACTATGAGAAGTTTGATACTTGATAATTGTTTTGAGATATGGAGATGGTGATATTAGAGTCATGCTAATTGAGTAGTTGTGAATTTGAGAAATACTTGTGTTGAAGTTTGTCATGCCATTAGCATGCACATATGGTGAACCGTTATGTGATGAAGTCAGAGCATGATTTATTTATTGATTGTCTTCCTTATGAGTGGCGGTCGGGGACGAGCGATGGTCTTTTCCTACCAATCTATCCCCCTAGGAGAATGCACGTAATACTTTGTTTCAATAACTAATAGATTTTTGCAATAAGTATGTGAGTTCTTTATGACTAATGTTGAGTCCATGGATTATATGCACTCTCACCCTTCCACCATTGCTAGCCTCTCTAGTATCACGAAATTTCGCCGGTATCATAAACCCACCATATACCTTCCTCAAAACAGCCACCATACCTACTGTCGGTGTCAAAACCGGCGGATCTCGGGTAGGGGTTCCCGAACTGTGCGTCTAAGGTGGATGGTAACAGGAGGCGGGGGACACGATGTTTACCCAGGTTCGGGCCCTCTCGATGGAGGTAATACCCTACATCCTGCTTGATTGATCTTGATGATATGAGTATTACAAGAGTTGATCTACCACGAGATCCTAGAGGCTAAACCCTAGAAGCTAGCCTATGGTATGATTGTATGTTGTCCTACAGACTAAACCCTCCGGTTTATATAGACACCGGAGGGGGCTAGGGTTACACAGAGTCGGTTACATGGAAGAAGATCTACATATCCGTATTGCCAAGCTTGCCTTCCATGCCAAGGAGAGTCCCATCCGGACACGGTACGAAGTCTTCAATCTTGTATCTTCATGGTCCAATAGTCCGGACAAAGGATATAGTCCGGCTGTTCGGAGACCCCCTAATCCAGGACTCCCTCAGTAGCCCCTGAACCAGGCTTCAATGACGATGAGTCCAGCTCGCAGATTTGTCTTCGGCATTGCAAGGCGGGTTCTTCCTCCGAATACTCGATAGAAGATTTTTAACACAAGAATAGTGTCCGGCTCTGCAAAACAAGTTCCACATACCACCGTAGAGAGAATAATATTTCCACAAATCTAATTTGCTGACACGTTTAGTAATATGACATCATGCCATTGCCCGGTCATTATTTGAACCATTTTTCTCAACCAGCACTTCACATATCGCGAGGCGGTTTTCTTGACACATCTTGTCGAAGCAGAGATAGTGTCCCCTTATCACGGGATTATCATCAATACGGGTATGAGTAACCCAACCGTGCCATCAATTACGGTGTTCGAGGAATAAGCGATTTTACCAGGTAAGTGGGGAGGCGCATTGCCTCTTCCGCCCTCATAAAGGGACAAAGATTCACCCTTTTTACCCATGCCTTCCTCCTCCTTGCTTATCCATTCTCGCACACTCGAGCTCCAGCGCCCAAGTTCGCGTCTTTCTCCTCAAACCACTCCAAGCATGTCCGGAGCGGGAGGAAAGTGGATGGTCTCCTCCGTCATGGAGGAGAACATCACAAAGCTACGGGAAGCCGGATATCTGGCCGCAGACATTGCGCACCGGCTGCCAGATGCGGGGCAGATCATCCCTACGCCCAAACCCCATGAGAGGGTAGTTTTCCTTACCCACTTTGTCCGCGGACTAGGATTTCCCCTTCACCCGTTTGTCCGCAGGCTCATGTTCTACTACAGGTTGGATTTTCATGATCTGGCCCCCAATTTCATCCTCAACATCTCGGCGTTTATCATCGTGTGCGAGGCCTTCCTCCGCATCAGTCCCCACTTCGTCCTGTGGCTGAAGACCTTCAATGTTAAACCGAAGGTGGTGGTCGGCCAGCAAGCAGAGTGCGGAGGCGCCATGGTGGGAAAAATGCCTAACATCACCTGTCTCGAAGGCTCCTATGTGGAGACCATAAAGGGTGGCAATCGAGGTGGTTCTACATCACCGAGCCGCGCGACACCAACTGGATGGCGGCCCCCGAATTTCGATCCGGAATCCCCATGCGGCTCACTTCCTAGAAAGAGAAGGGCCTGTCCTGGGGTTCTCCGGTAGAGCTGACCGGACTCCAGACCTGCATCAAGAACATGATGAGCAAGAAAATCAAGCTTGTCAACGTAGTCTAGGTCATTCTCTTCCGCCGGATCCACTCGTGTCAACGACGAGTATTCAATTTGTGGGAGTTCGACCCGGCCAAGCACTAGACGCTGCGAGAGCTCTTCGACACGACGCACAAGGACGTCTGGAAGGTGCTTTTCAAGGGCACCGAGGTACCTCCTCCCCTTACCGAGGACCGCGGACTCAGTGCAAAGCTCCATGCCAATCTGGTAAGTTTTTATATCTCACGGGATATTTATTTGCCCCAGTTTAATCATGTGCGGGATCTAAGCTTCCATGCCACTAACATGACTGGGTAGAGACAACGGAGCAGATCGATTGCCCAGCCCCCTTGCCTGAAGATCCTGTAGATGCTCTCCTAACGGAGATGCTGGCTCCGACGCCTTACGAGGTGCCGGGAAGAAGGCCAAGAAGAAGGCCACGGGGACCCGAAAGGGTCTCCGGCGCAAGGTTATATTGGACTCATCGTTCGATAACTCCGAAGCGCACTCCTCCCACGAAAACGAGGAGGAGGAAGAGAAAAGTTCTCCCCCCAGCCGGGGGATACAAGAAAAGGAAGGCCGCCCCAACCGGGGAGGCCGAAGGGTCCAAGAAGGGAAGGACCCTCCTTCCGGACTACTCCACGACGTCCGCCTATAGCGACGAGAAGTGGTTACCCAGGGACAAGCCCCTGGCGAAGTCGTAAGTATCCGGATACCATAGTAATTCATGGTATGTTTTATTGCACTGATTCTCCTTAAGCCGAATATGATTATGCAGTCCGTCCCGAGCCCGTCTCAACGTATCTTTTTCGGACGGTTCTTTGGACTCGTCGGATATGAATAGCGATTCACTTCCAACCGCCTCCACCCCTTGCCCTACGGACAACGTCGAGGTGTTGTCTCAAAAGGCACCGAGCCAAGGGGAGGTAGTCCTGGGGGCGCCTCGAGGTGACCTTCTGGACCCTGGGCGCAAAGAGAGCAAGACTCCCACGGGCTCCAAGTTTGCCCCCCAGCCGAACACTGCGCCAGAACCTTCGGTGGTTCCTGACTCGGGCAGGTGATCCCCCGTTAAGGGGGGCAAGCCACCCGTGCCGGTGGCCACTGTCCATCTAGAGGCACCAGACAACTTGCTGGAAGCGCTTCGCGACGCTTCCATCGATGAAGAGCACCACACTATCATGAGTGCGGGGATCTAGAAAGTTCAGTCCGCAAAAAACGGACTGACTGAAGCTTGTGCCAGCCTCCTAACAGGCTTCCAGGTAAGCAATCAAAATATAGGAAAATATTACCGCATAGACAGTAGCCCCTGATGCTCTGTTTGGTGTTCGCGAACAAAGGCCGAATAGAGGATCAAATAATGACTCAGGAGTCTAATCAGAATATGTCTATGTGCATATGCATGCTTCACTGCTGGCCGCTGCCGCACGTACTGCGGAGGTCGCTGCACTAAAGCAGGACCTTGAGCGGTCCTAGGACGAGCTCGGCCTTACCAAGAGGCAGCTCGAGGAGAGCAAAGGTAAGCAATACCTTGTCTACATATTAAAAAGAAATTCGGATGTAAAGCAATAGGATCATCATGAATTTGCCAGGGGCCACAACCGAGGTGGTGACCCTGAAGAAGGCGCTGTCCGAGGCCGAAGACAAAGCGGCCAAGGAGTACATTGAGCGGGAAAAGCAAGAAGCCCGGGTAGGCGAGGTGCAGCAAGAGCTCAAGGCTCTCGTCAAAACACATGAGTCCTTGGAGCTTGACTCTAAGACGTGATGGTCCGAGCTTGCGAAGGCGCTCGAAAGCGCACAGAGCGCCAAGGCTGAAGCCACAAGGCCCTTCAGGAGATTGATGCGGTGAAGAAGATAGCAGCGGGTAAGGCATTCATTATGCAAAGCAAGCATGTGAAGGAAACTTTCCTTTTACTTACTCAAGTTCGGAGCTCTCTAGGAGCGTTCGCAGATCTTCCCCACGGTGTACTGGATGCCGCGGAGTTTTACCGAGCTGAGGAGGAGATCTCGACGGAAAATTTGTTCTGGTCTCAGTATATTGGGACCAAACACCCAATGCTCTTGAGCGACCAGCTGAAGCAGCTGGTCGAACTTCACAAGGCGGCCGAACAGGCCATGAAGGGTCTTATAGTCCGGATGTGGCCTGGCGATCCTCTTCCTAGCAGCTACTTCCGTCTGGTGAGGCAGCTTGTGGATGCCTGCCCACGGCTTAAAGTCATAAAGCGGTCCGTCTGCATCGAGGGTGCGCGCAGGGCTTTTGCCTGGGCAAAGGTGCACTGGGCGAAGCTGGACGCCGTAAAGCTAGTGAAGGAGGGGCCGCCGGAGGGCAAGGAGCATTGCTGCCCCCAAAATGTATTATGACAATGTCCTGAAGGGTTCCCGCCTTGTGGTGGAGGAATGTACTAGAGATGTAATTTTTGAATGAACATGCTCATGTGATCCTGTAATGTGAAACGGGTTCATTTGCGCTATGCAATGCTTTTTGAATTTAAAATATTACCTTATGTGCGGCCGTTTATAAAATTTGAGAGTTGGCCAGTCGTCGGCTTCTGCCCCCATGTAACTAGTACTGGGGTGTTCGGGATAAACCTGAGCACTCTTTATCCCAATTTTGGGTCCTTCGAGGGAGGTGTTCAGCATAACGAACCAGGTAATCGGACTATAAGGCTTTATCACTCTCACTTAGCCATAGAAGTCTATAATTTTAAATTTTGGCGAAGCCCCTAGTATTCGGAAGGCCGAATTTGAGGCTCTATATACGCCTAAGTCGGGCAAGGCCGACTCCTCGCCTCAAGCGGAAAAAGTCTTTAAGGACTTGAGACCTCTCGAACAGCGACCAACTCTTGCCTTATCATGACAGTCAGTTTTCGGCTTTCTCTACTAAGGTGCTCGTCCGGAAGAACCGGGACACAATCATAGTAGTTCTCCCAGCGCTACCTTAGCCAATATAGCGGAACGTAAGGTACCAAAACATGGGAGCCGTTCAAACCCAACTATTGACCCAAGACATGATTCGGAGCTGATGCATATAATGCTATAAGTTCGGGGTGTCGCACTGTCGAAAGTGTTCGGACTTCTCACGCCGTATTATGGGGTAAACGAAAGCCCCTGGCGTACTGACCGTACCAGAATGTACGGGTGCAAGTTGTTGTAAATGAACATATAAGAAAAAGGGGATGGATAATGCAATAATAGACTAATGCTATGCATGGTTATTTAAATAATACGTCGAAGCGTACTGATACAAGTAGTGCAATAAGCAAAAAATAGGACTATTTGACATGTCCTATCCAAGGGCAAGCTGCGTATGGGTAGTAAAAAGCAGGTATATCGATTGTTATTAGAGATCACCTGGGGGTTCCCTTGTATGTCTTAGCTTCTTGCCTCCTTGGTTGTTCCTTCCCGTAATGTGTCCGACAATCATACTGCCGGAAAGGGTTTCCAGAGAGTAAGGTCCTGAAATAGGAAAAAATGATAAAGGTACACAGCCCCTAGGGAGGTTAAGACACATTGCGGGACGTGCCCTGATCGTGCCCCCGCCTATGCCCATGGTATTTTCAGTGCGTAATCATGTACGCGCGGCATGGATTTCGTCGCTTGACTGGGACTGGGATGGGGGCCGAATTGCTAGGCGAGCTCTGAACATGCAAGGCGATCCTATTGCAGGTTACTCCGGACTCGCTTGACGGTGTCCGGGGGCTGTATCGCCGAATTGGCGTTTTGCCTTGTGGCGCCCGGATAATTAGGCTACAGTAATCCCGCGTTAACGATGCCACGTCACTCCGATTACTGTTGGTAATCTCGCGTTAGTTCAAAATCGTTTCAAATTCAATTTAAAAATCAAGCAAGCAATAAAAGTTTCCAAATAATAAAACTGAAATGTTCGGATGGTGTCAAATAAATCATAAGCAATTATGGTGGAGAAACCACATTTTTTTATTCCAATGCACTAAAATAATTAAAACAGCAGCTAAACCTATTATAAATGCCCTTTTGAAATTTATAAAAATGCGAACTAAATATTTTAAAAATACCAAAATATATGATGGAAGTGGGCTAATTTACAACCTCCATTTAGGTACTGGTCTTATAATTTTACAAAACTGAAAAACTATAAAAAACTATAAAAAAACAGAAAAGTAAAATAAATTAAACACAGAAAAGAATATGCAAAAACAGGAAAGAACCCCCGGGGCTCCGGCCCAGCAGCCCCTGGCCCAACTGGGCCAAGTCCCGGCCAACCGGCCCAGCCCCCCCCTCTCTCTGGCCTACAAGGCCACATCCCCGAACCCTAACCCCCACCCGATCCCCACTCCCCCCACTCTCTCCCTCGTCTCCTCCTGATCCCGATCTGGATCGGGCGCCGGCGCCCTTCCCCCGCACTTGTCGGCGTCGCGTCGCCATCACCGTCGCCTGGAGGAGCACCTCGCCGGAGCCCCGCCCTGCCTCGACTCTGTCGCGCACGTCGTCCCCGTCCTCCCCAACGACTCCTGCTGCCCCGTCCCTGCTCCTCGATGTGAGCACGCCCCCTCCCTCTCCCTGCGCCCGCCGCGCTCACCGCGACCCGGGGCCATCCCGGCCGCGCCTGCACCTCCCAACCGCTGCGTGTCGCCCGCCTGCGCTGCTGCCGCCGTTCGTCGGCCGCGCCCAGCGCATGGCCTCGCTCCCCGGTCCCTACAGCCACCCTCGTCGTCCTCGCCTTGCCGCTCCAGCCCCGGGCCGCCGATGCCTGCCGCCGACGCCCGCCGACTTGACTCGCCCGCCGCTCGCCTCCTGCGCCAGTGCCCACGGCCTGCTACTTGCTCCGGTCCGCCTGACCTTGCCGGCGGCGACCCGCATCCGCCCCGCGGCCACCCTGCCGGCCACCGCGCCATCGCCCTGGCCGGTGCCCCGCCGTAGCCCCGGTTGCCTCGCTCCGCGGCGCCCGTGCCCAACGCCCGCTATGCCCCCTGAGTCTATGACATGGGGGGCCCACGCCCCAGGACGTTAAAAAATAATAATAATAAATATATAAAAAACTAATTAATTAATTAATTTACTCAATTAATCCTGTTAATTAACTTCATTAAGTCTGTTAAATTAACCTAATCACTTATTAAACTAACTAATCGTGTTTAGTTAAACTCTATCAATGACAAAGGGCCCCACATACACTATTCACTTTGGACTAGTCAAAATGTTGACTGGGTCAACCCAGCCCCTGGCCCCACATGTCATATGTATATACACATTGCTGGGTACACTCATGTGTACCCATAGCAGTTTATCTTTTGATTATTTCGAATTACATTAAATCCAGAAATTCCAAAATTTGTTTAAACCTTTTTAAAAATCATATAAAATAAACCGTAACTCAGATGAAAATACTTTCTACATGAAAGTTGCTCAGAACGACGAGACGAACCCGGTTACGCAGCCCGTTCGTCCGCCACGCATCCCTAACCTATCGAACTCGCAACTTTCCCCCTCTAGTTCACCGGTCCGAAAACGCGAAACACCGGGGATACTTTCCCGGATGTCATCCCCCTTCACCGGTATCACCTACTACCGCGTTAGGGCACCTCTAACGCCGTTACTTGTCATGTCATGCATCACTATGCATATGCTTGCATTATATTTATTGTTTCTTCCCCCTCTTCTCTCGCTAGACACTGAGACCGACGCCGCTGCTACCCAGTTCGACTACGGTGTTGACGACCACTCTCTCTTGCCAGAGCAACCAGGCAAGCCCCCCCTTTGATCACTAGATATCGCCTACCCTTCTCTATACTGCTTGCATTAGAGTAGTGTAGCATGTTACTGCTTTCCGTTATTCCTATCCTGATGCATAGCCTGTCCTTGCTACTACTGTTGTTACCATTACCTGCTATCCTACTGCTTATTATAGGATGCTAGTGTTCCATCAGTGGCCCTACACTCTTGTCCGTCTGCCATGCTATACTACTGGGCCGTGATCACTTCGGGAGGTGATCACGGGCATATACAATATACTTTGCATAGTTACCTTACCTGTGATACTGTTCGGAGATGGGGGCTGAAGGGGCAGGTGGCTCCATCCCGGTAGAGGTGGGCCTGGGTTCCCGACGGCCCCCGACTGTTACTTTGAGGCGGAGCGACAGGGCAGGTTGAGACCACCTAGGAGAGAGGTGGGCCTGGCCCTGGTCGGCGTTCGCAGATACTTAACACGTTTAACGAGATCTTGGTATTTGATCTGAGTCTGGCTATTGGCCTATACGCACTAACCATCTACGCGGGGACAGTTATGGGCACTCGACGTCGTGGTATCAGCCGAAGCCTTCGTGACGTCAGCAACGGAGCGGCGCGCGCTGGATTGGACTGGAACGCCTACTAGGCTAGGTCTGCTTCCGGCCGCCCACGCAACGTGCAGGTGTGCTAAGGGCGATGGGCCCAAACCCCTGGGCGCTTAGGTTTAGACCGGCGTGCTGACCTCTCTGTTGGTCTAGGTGGGGCTGCGACGTGTTGATCTTCCGAGGCCGGGCATGACCCAGAAAAGTGTGTCCGGCCAAATGGGATCGAGCGTGTTGGGTTATGTGGTGCACCCCTGCAGGGAAGTTAATCTATTCGAATAGCAGTGATCTTCCGTAACAGGACGACTTGGAGTTGTACCTTGACCTTATGACAACTAGAACCGGATACTTAATAAAACACACCCTTCCAAGTGCCAGATACAACCGGTGATCGCTCTCTCACAGGGCGACGAGGGGAGGATCATCGGTTAGGATTATACTATGCGATGCTACTTGGAGGACTTCAGTCTACTCTCTTCTACATGCTACAAGACGGAGGCTGCCAGAAGCGTAGTCTTCGAAAGGACTAGCTATCCCCCCTTATTCCGGCTTTCTGCAGTTCAGTCCACATATGATACCCTTATTCCATTTGATACCAATGCATACATATGTAGTATAGCTCCTTGCTTGCGAGTACTTTGGATGAGTACTCACGGTTGCTTTCTCCCTCTTTTCCCCCTATCCCTTCTACCTGGTTGTCGCAACCAGATGTTGGAGCCCAGGAGCCAGACGCCACCTTCGACGACGACTCCTACTACACCGGAGGTGCCTACTACTACGTGATGCCCGCTGACGACGACCAGGAGTAGTTAGGAGGATCCCAGGCAGGAGGCCTGCGCCTCTTTCGATCTGTATCCCAGTTTGTGCTAGCCTTCTTAAGGCAAGCTTGTTTAACTTATTTCTGTACTCAGATATTGTTGTTTCCGCTGACTCGTCTATGATCGAGCTCTTGTATTCGAGCCCTCGAGGCCCCTGGCTTGTAATATGATGCTTGTATGACTTATTTTATTTGTAGGGTTGTGTTGTGATATCTTCCCGTGAGTCCCTGATCTTGATCGTACACGTTTGCGTGTATGATTAGTGTACGGTCAAATCGGGGGGCGTCACAAGTTGGTATCAGAGCCGACTGCCTGTAGGAATCCCCCATCCAACTCCTTGGCCGAAGTTGAGTCTAGACATTGAAAACTTTTACTAACATTGGCTGTGTGGCTTACGGGCCCACGTCGCCAATTGGGTGGTATTAGGATCTTTTATTCCTTGTCTATACTCTGGGACTCTGATCTCTCTTCTATTCGGGTTAAATGATTTTGCTAAAGTCTAACTTTAGGTTCTCGAAAATACTTCCTCCCGAAGAGCCCCATTCAGGCCAGATGATCGCCTGCTGCACCAGAAGATTTCGTAGTTACTCTTAGCTACTCTTTCAAGACTTTGTGCCCGTCGCCTTTGTAAATTCCCTACCACTATTATATCATTAAGGATAACTACATCCACTTGCCCTTTTGAATCCCATTGATCTTGTTATTACAAGATACACCGAAAATTCTCTGTATTGTTCCGAGAATATTTTGTGCCTACTGACTTGAAGTTCCTCGCCACCTGAATACCCCTACGGATAATTCCTCGCTCTTGCCGAGTATTCGCTCATCCCCAGTCGTTCATGTGTTTCACATAAGTCCTCGAAATACCAATTGAATTTCTGAAAATCCTCAGCAGCCCATTGCTCTTGATTTCCTTGTCTTCCTGCATTATGGTTAATTCCATACTTCTAGTAATCTCCGTTGACATCCTCTGTCACTATCATTTCGAGTCACTTGATTTGATTTGTTGCGAATGCTCGCAAACCTCAATCAGATCGTAGAATTCTTCCTTCCGGCTCAGACGCCAGTTTAAACATGAGCTGGATCTCGACCAATCAATTGACCATCGATCGTACCCTTAAGGCTATTCAACTTATCCATCCCTAATCAGAACATTGCTTCTGATCCCTTGATTTGAAAATCACAATTCCTTTGCATTTGAGCTCTGGATTAGTCAGTTGTTTCCATAATCCAATGCCTTTGCATTGTTACTTCCTCTGGTTGTGTGCGATGCTCACGTCAGCTCTGTTATGGACCGGCAGATCCTTTCATGGACTTTATCCGACGACGTCCTTCATATTCAATAACCTTGTGAGCCTTCCCTCGGATACATAATGCCTTTGGTAAATGGTATCATCTACTTTCTCAACCTTGCTCTACTTTCGAGCTTGTGATATTTACTCTTGAAACTTGTGGTATATGTTTCTAAGAAGCCCATATGGGTTGAACATATGCCTTATCTAAACTGTGTGAACTCGAAAGTTTTCACGAGTCATACACTTCTGGTATTTTGCCAAATAAAATTTCAACACTACAACTTCTTCGAAAGTGAGAAGTGAATGAAAGGTTATGCATTGGAGAAGTGGGAGTCGACCTTGAACTTTGTGTTCATGCCCATGGACACGATGTAGATCTTATCATTAAAGCTTCTCTTAAATTAAATTATTCCTTTGGTATAAGTTCATCTTATATCCGGGATCTAGCCTTTTGCAATAGTGTTTCCGACCATGTTCTCCTTTAAATACCATTTCACGGACAAGTTTAAATAATTATCTTCTACAGATCATTGCACCCGACCAACCTTTACTTTGATCTACCGTCGTGTATTACACTCTGGTATCTCAAGAATATCATAGAACTGCATAACTTCTTATGGGTTCTTCATCAACTATTATTTCTCACCGATTCCAATTTTCCCGGGTTCTGGGTTGTCGTCAACCGAGGACACCAATAAGTGAATCGATTCCGCACTCTGGTTCAATAACTCTTAAATAATTGTTGTTGCTTACGAGTTAATAATCACTTAAGTCATTCCTAGCCTGATCGGCTATATCATCATGGTGCTAAATTTTAACTGTGCTACTTGGTCCTTCTTCACGGAGCACAATTCTCGACGATGAGCTAAGCTTACGTCGAATTTCCTCATCATATCATTTCGCCTTGAACCGCAAGCTTAATTTCGAGTTTGTGTCGTAACCATGGTTCCAATAACCTTCCGTTTATCATTCGTTTGACTAGATGTCATCACCGATTGATTACATCTTCATGAAATCTCTCGACAAATGTGTCGTGGTCATCATCAACATCCTGAGCTCTCCCAAGATATATATATCGAATTCTTGATGAGAAATACCATCCTCGCCCCTCAATGGTTTGTGTTATCACCGACCACCTTATTGCCTCCCGTTCAACACAAACTTATTCGTGTTTTGTGTTATACCTTGAGATCCTTACTATCCAGCATTTGTTCTCCATTACCTTGGAGTATTACCATCTTTTATGTCAAGAATGTCGTGAGAATTTCATCACCTCTAAAAAAAAAATTCTTGGTATAGTGATACTTCTCACCATCACCATTCTTTCTTGGTCCCCGTGTTGATTCCAACAAGTGAACGGTGTTGTTTGGATTCTTCCCTTCTAGCAACCCTATTGCTTGGAAGTTAATGGTCGGTCGTTCATTCTTAGACTATTGATTACTGAATCACCATTCTGACATTGGTCGTGCAACCCTACCCATATTTCGGGCGCACCTTTCAACCAATGTTTAATTGTGTATGTTTTCCTCGAGCATACATCATTATATCTTTTGTTCTGACAAATGTTATATCCTTGTTCACATACTTGTGGAAATACATCTTTTTGGGAACCTCGATGAATTGTCGCTGAGTTCATCAACTACCACCTTATCCCTTCATTGGTTGAATGATGAGCTCCTATTTCGGAACTCGCTTCCATAGTAGATTTCCCGAGAATCTTACAATGTCGTCTCGTCAATTCATTTTGCACTTTTCCTTCTCAGGCATCCTGAGTCCGAGGTATCCTAACACTGATCAGATCTGAATCTCGGTCAGATATGATGGTTGGAGCATTTTTCCAAGAGTTATAACACTAGTCTTTTATGACCCGGTAAGGTGATGGCATGTCCAGCACACCTGGCCGGATGACCTGCTGTTATAGTTTCCTTATTAGCAAGGTTAACCATTCTTCCCTGAGGAAATTGTAAGACTTATTCTATAAGTTGTTCCTGATGGATCCTTTTTGTTTCCAAAGTCTGATCTTCACCTGTTGACCATGTCAATGCTATATCGAGGCATGTCTATGGTACCTCGATTTTCAACAGGAACATTTTAAGCCCAATGCTAAATGTTTCCTGCTCAATTATCCAAACACCGTTGTATGGGTAATGGCATGAAAATTCTCTCCCGTACCTAAAGAGTTTTCTACTTTCTATCCTGTCATGGATATCATGCTCTGCTGGTCCTTGGGAGGATATACCCTTGAAATATGTGTTCCATTGTCCTGTTTAGATCTGATAATCGTATTTTCCTTCCATTGTTTGGTTTAACCCTTTCTTGTGATCTTTATGATCCAAGCAGAAATATTCTCCTGCTTATGTAAACACCTCGGTGTACATTTCTGTCAGCAAGACCCTGTTACTATTGTTGATGACATTCTGGTAACCACCGATGGACGAGAATTTTGCCTATTGGTCCGCCTCGTTCAACGAGCAGGAAAATGGTTCTCTTCGTCCCTCGCACTTGATGCCAGCATTGTTGGCGACATAACTGACAGGCTATTTTCTGGCATACCTTGCTATCATGACCGTGCAAGATGTCACCGCTCCTATTTTTAACCCACATGGTGGGCCCATAACCCGCAGTTCCACAGGATCGAAACCTGATTCTCCTGTACACCCTGTTGTCAAAGTTATTCCTCGCGCTTGACTTTGTACGTAATACACGTGCCACCTGTCTGCTGATCTATTCTAGTATCAGACGCAATACTTACTCTCGCTACTCTGAACCCCTTTCTCACTCTGGTTCAGACTTCGATCAACTATCTATCCGCTTAGAACCTCTTATTGTACCTTCATACCTTACTCTCGATGTATTTCATATGTTCAACTCCAGAGATAAACTTATACTCATTCATGGGTTAACCCCAGATTGTTTCCCTCAAAAGCATTCTGTCGTAG
Source organism: Triticum urartu (assembly GCF_056163025.1). Taxonomy (NCBI): domain Eukaryota; kingdom Viridiplantae; phylum Streptophyta; class Magnoliopsida; order Poales; family Poaceae; genus Triticum; species Triticum urartu. The sequence continues at coordinate 216,485,373 of NC_141874.1, forward strand.
CTGAGCTGCCCCTTATCCTTTCGTAAGTACGATGGAGTTCCCGAAGGAATGATGACAAGTTTATCATGATGCATTGGAATAAAGAATTGAAGACATCAATGAAAGGGATTAACTTCTTCGAGAAGATCCGTTGGAATATCGTAAACGGAACTTTCCCCCTTACTCCCCTCTTAAATCTCGGGACGAGATTTCTTGTAGTGGAGGAGAATTGTGACGCCCGGATAATTAGGCTACAGTAATCCCGCGTTAACGATGCCACGTCACTCCGATTACTGTTGGTAATCTCGCGTTAGTTCAAAATCGTTTCAAATTCAATTTAAAAATCAAGCAAACAATAAAAGTTTTCAAATAATAAAACTGAAATGTTCGGATGGTGTCAAATAAATCATAAGCAATTATGGTGGAGAAACCACATTTTTTTATTCCAATGCACTAAAATAATTAAAACAACAGCTAAACCTATTATAAATGCCCTTTTGAAATTTATAAAAATGCGAACTAAATATTTTAAAAATACCAAAATATATGATGGAAGTGGGCTAATTTACAACCTCCATTTAGGTACTGGTCTTATAATTTTACAAAACTGAAAAACTATTAAAAACTATACAAAAACAGAAAAGTAAAATAAATTAAAAACAGAAAAGAATATGCAAAAACAGGAAAGAACCCCCGGGGCTCCGGCCCAGCAGCCCCTGGCCCAACTGGGCCAAGTCCCGGCCAACCGGCCCAGCCCCCCCCTCTCTCTGGCCTACAAGGCCACATCCCCGAACCCTAACCCCCACCCGATCCCCACCCCCCCCACTCTCTCCCTCGTCTCCTCCTGATCCCGATCTGGATATGGCGCCGGCGCCCTTCCCCCGCACTTGTCGGCGTCGCGTCGCCATCACCGTCGCCTGGAGGAGCACCTCGCCGGAGCCCCGCCCTGCCTCGACTCTGTCACGCACGTCGTCCCCGTCCTCCCCAACGACTCCCGCTGCCCCGTCCCTGCTCCTCGATGTGAGCACGCCCCCTCCCTCTCCCTGCGCCCGCCGCGCTCACCGCGACCCGGGGCCATCCCGGCCGCGCCTGCACCTCCCAACCGCTGCGTGTCGCCCGCCTGCGCTGCTGCCGCCGTTCGTCGGCCGCGCCCAGCGCATGGCCTCGCTCCCCGGTCCCTGCAGCCACCCTCGTCGTCCTCGCCTTGCCGCTCCAGCCCCGGGCCGCCGATGCCTGCCGCCGACGCCCGCCGACTTGACTCGCCCGCCGCTCGCCTCCTGCGCCAGTGCCCACGGCCTGCTGCTTGCTCCGGTCCGCCTGACCTTGCCGGCGGCGACCCGCATCCGCCCCGCGGCCACCCTGCCGGCCACCGCGCCATCGCCCTGGCCGGTGCCCCGCCGTAGCCCCGGTTGCCTCGCTCCGCGGCGCCCGTGCCCAACGCCCGCTATGCCCCCTGAGTCTATGACATGGGGGGCCCACGCCCCAGGACGTTAAAAAATAATAATAATAAATATATAAAAAACTAATTAATTAATTAATTTACTCAATTAATCCTGTTAATTAACTTAATTAAGTCTGTTAAATTAACCTAATCACTTATTAAACTAACTAATCGTGTTTAGTTAAACTCTATCAATGACAAAGGGCCCCACATACACTATTCACTTTGGACTAGTCAAAATGTTGACTGGGTCAACCCAGCCCCTGGCCCCACATGTCATATGTATATACACATTGCTGGGTACACTCATGTGTACCCATAGCAGTTTGTCTTTTGATTATTTCGAATTACATTAAATCCAGAAATTCCAAAATTTGTTTAAACCTTTTTAAAAATCATATAAAATAAACCGTAACTCAGATGAAAATACTTTCTACATGAAAGTTGCTCAGAACGACGAGACGAACCCGGTTACGCAGCCCGTTCGTCCACCACGCATCCCTAACCTATCGAACTCGCAACTTTCCCCCTTTGGTTCACCGGTCCGAAAACGCGAAACACCGGGGATACTTTCCCGGATGTCATCCCCCTTCACCGGTATCACCTACTACCGCGTTAGGGCACCTCTAACGCCGTTACTTGTCATGTCATGCATCACTATGCATATGCTTGCATTATATTTATTGTTTCTTCCCCCTCTTCTCTCGCTAGACACCGAGACCGACGCCGCTGCTACCCAGTTTGACTACGGTGTTGACGACCACTCTCTCTTGCCAGAGCAACCAGGCAAGCCCCCCCTTTGATCACCAGATATCGCCTACTCTTCTCTATACTGCTTGCATTAGAGTAGTGTAGCATGTTACTGCTTTCCGTTATTCCTATCCTGATGCATAGCCTGTCCTTGCTACTACTGTTGTTACCATTACCTGCTATCCTACTGCTTATTATAGGATGCTAGTGTTCCATCAGTGGCCCTACACTCTTGTCCGTCTGCCATGCTATACTACTGGGCCGTGATCACTTCGGGAGGTGATCACGGGCATATACAATATACTTTGCATAGTTACCTTACCTGTGATACTGTTCGGAGATGGGGGCTGAAGGGGCAGGTGGCTCCATCCCGGTAGAGGTGGGCCTGGGTTCCCGACGGCCCCCGACTGTTACTTTGAGGCGGAGCGACAGGGCAGGTTGAGACCACCTAGGAGAGAGGTGGGCCTGGCCCTGGTCGGCGTTCGCAGATACTTAACACGTTTAACGAGATCTTGGTATTTGATCTGAGTCTGGCTACTGGCCTATACGCACTAACCATCTATGCGGGGACAGTTATGGGCACTCGACGTCGTGGTATCAGCCGAAGCCTTCGTGACGTCAGCAACGGAGCGGCGCGCGCTGGATTGGACTGGAACGCCTACTAGGCTAGGTCTGCTTCCGGCCGCCCACGCAACGTGCAGGTGTGCTAAGGGCGATGGGCCCAGACCCCTGGGAGCTTAGGTTTAGACCGGCGTGCTGACCTCTCTGTTGGTCTAGGTGGGGCTGCGACGTGTTGATCTTCCGAGGCCGGGCATGACCCAGAAAAGTGTGTCCGGCCAAATGGGATCGAGCATGTTGGGTTATGTGGTGCACCCCTGCAGGGAAGTTAATCTATTCGAATAGCCGTGATCTTCGGTAACAGGACGACTTGGAGTTGTACCTTGACCTTATGACAACTAGAACCGGATACTTAATAAAACACACCCTTCCAAGTGCCAGATACAACCGGTGATCGCTCTCTCACAGGGCGACGAGGGGAGGATCATCGGTTAGGATTATACTATGCGATGCTACTTGGAGGACTTCAGTCTACTCTCTTCTACATGCTGCAAGACGAAGGCTGCCAGAAGCGTAGTCTTAGAAAGGACTAGCTATCCCCTCTTATTCCGGCTTTCTGCAGTTCAGTCCACATATGATACCCTTATTCCATTTGATACCAATGCATACATATGTAGTATAGCTCCTTGCTTGCGAGTACTTTGGATGAGTACTCACGGTTGCTTTCTCCCTCTTTTCCCCCTATCCCTTCTACCTGGTTGTCGCAACCAGATGTTGGAGCCCAGGAGCCAGACGCCACCTTCGACGACGACTCCTACTACACCGGAGGTGCCTACTACTACGTGATGCCCGCTGACGACGACCAGGAGTAGTTAGGAGGATCCCAGGCAGGAGGCCTGCGCCTCTTTCGATCTGTATCCCAGTTTGTGCTAGCCTTCTTAAGGCAAGCTTGTTTAACTTATGTCTGTACTCAGATATTGTTGTTTCCGCTGACTCGTCTATGATCGAGCTCTTGTATTCGAGCCCTCGAGGCCCCTGGCTTGTAATATGATGCTTGTATGACTTATTTTATTTGTAGGGTTGTGTTGTGATATCTTCCCGTGAATCCCTGATCTTGATCGTACACGTTTGCGTGTATGATTAGTGTACGGTCAAATCGGGGGGCGTCACAAGTTGGTATCAGAGCCGACTGCCTGTAGGAATCCCCCATCCAACTCCTTGGCCGAAGTTGAGTCTAGACATTGAAAACTTTTACTAACATTGGCTGTGTGGCTTACAGGCCCACGTCGCCAATTGGGTGGTATTAGGATCTTTTATTCCTTGTCTATACTCTGGGACTCTGATCTCTCTTCTATTTGGGTTAAATGATTTTGCTAAAGTCTAACTTTAGGTTCTCGAAAATACTTCCTCCCGAAGAGCCCCATTCAGGCCAGATGATCGCCTGCTGCACCAGAAGATTTCGTAGTTACTCTCTGCTACTCTTTCAAGACTTTGTGCCCGTCGCCTTTGTAAATTCCCTACCACTATTATATCATTAAGGATAACTACATCCACTTGCCCTTTTGAATCCCATTGATCTTGTTATTACAAGATACACCGAAAATTCTCTGTATTGTTCCGAGAATATTTTGTGCCTACTGACTTGAAGTTCCTCGCCACCTGAATACCCCTACGGATAATTCCTCGCTCTTGCCGAGTATTCGCTCATCCCCAGTCGTTCATGTGTTTCACATAAGTCCTCGAAATACCAATTGAATTTCTGAAAATCCTCAGCAGCCCATTGCTCTTGATTTCCTTGTCTTCCTGCATTATGGTTAATTCCATACTTCTAGTAATCTCCGTTGACATCCTCTGTCACTATCATTTCGAGTCACTTGATTTGATTTGTTGCGAATGCTCGCAAACCTCAATCAGATCGTAGAATTCTTCCTTCCGGCTCAGACGCCAGTTTAAACATGAGCTGGATCTCGACCAATCAATTGACCATCGATCGTACCCTTAAGGCTATTCAACTTATCCATCCCTAATCAGAACATTGCTTCTGATCCCTTGATTTGAAAATCACAATTCCTTTGCATTTGAGCTCTGGATTAGTCAGTTGTTTCCATAATCCAATGCCTTTGCATTGTTACTTCCTCTGGTTGTGTGCGATGCTCACGTCAGCTCTGTTATGGACCGGCAGATCCTTTCATGGACTTTATCCGACGACGTCCTTCATATTCAATAACCTTGTGAGCCTTCCCTCGGATACATAATGCCTTTGGTAAATGGTATCATCTACTTTCTCAACCTTGCTCTACTTTCGAGCTTGTGATATTTACTCTTGAAACTTGTGGTATATGTTTCTAAGAAGCCCATATGGGTTGAACATATGCCTTATCTAAACTGTGTGAACTCGAAAGTTTTCACGAGTCATACACTTCTGGTATTTTGCCAAATAAAATTTCAACACTACAACTTCTTCGAAAGTGAGAAGTGAATGAAAGGTTATGCATTGGAGAAGTGGGAGTCGACCTTGAACTTTGTGTTCATGCCCATGGACACGATGTAGATCTTATCATTAAAGCTTCTCTTAAATTAAATTATTCCTTTGGTATAAGTTCATCTTATATCCAGGATCTAGCCTTTTGCAATAGTGTTTCCGACCATGTTCTCCTTTAAATACCATTTCACGGACAAGTTTAAGTAATTATCTTCTACAGATCATTGCACCCGACCAACCTTTACTTTGATCTACCGTCGTGTATTACACTCTGGTATCTCAAGAATATCATAGAACTGCATAACTTCTTATGGGTTCTTCATCAACTATTATTTCTCACCGATTCCAATTTTCCCGGGTTCTGGGTTGTCGTCAACCGAGGACACCAATAAGTGAATCGATTCCGCACTCTGGTTCAATAACTCTTAAATAATTGTTGTTGCTTACGAGTTAATAATCACTTAAGTCATTCCTAGCCTGATCGGCTATATCATCATGGTGCTAAATTTTAACTGTGCTACTTGGTCCTTCTTCACGGAGCACAATTCTCGACGATGAGCTAAGCTTACGTCGAATTTCCTCATCATATCATTTCGCCTTGAACCGCAAGCTTAATTTCGAGTTTGTGTCGTAACCATGGTTCCAATAACCTTCCGTTTATCATTCGTTTGACTAGATGTCATCACCGATTGATTACATCTTCATGAAATCTCTCGACAAATGTGTCGTGGTCATCATCAACATCCTGAGCTCTCCCAAGATATATATATCGAATTCTTGATGAGAAATACCATCCTCGCCCCTCAATGGTTTGTGTTATCACCGACCACCTTATTGCCTCCCGTTCAACACAAACTTATTCGTGTTTTGTGTTATACCTTGAGATCCTTACTATCCAGCATTTGTTCTCCATTACCTTGGAGTATTACCATCTTTTATGTCAAGAATGTCGTGAGAATTTCATCACCTCTAAAAAAAAAATTCTTGGTATAGTGATACTTCTCACCATCACCATTCTTTCTTGGTCCCCGTGTTGATTCCAACAAGTGAACGGTGTTGTTTGGATTCTTCCCTTCTAGCAACCCTATTGCTTGGAAGTTAATGGTCGGTCGTTCATTCTTAGACTATTGATTACTGAATCACCATTCTGACATTGGTCGTGCAACCCTACCCATATTTCGGGCGCACCTTTCAACCAATGTTTAATTGTGTATGTTTTCCTCGAGCATACATCATTATATCTTTTGTTCTGACAAATGTTATATCCTTGTTCACATACTTGTGGAAATACATCTTTTTGGGAACCTCGATGAATTGTCGCTGAGTTCATCAACTACCACCTTATCCCTTCATTGGTTGAATGATGAGCTCCTATTTCGGAACTCGCTTCCATAGTAGATTTCCCGAGAATCTTACAATGTCGTCTCGTCAATTCATTTTGCACTTTTCCTTCTCAGGCATCCTGAGTCCGAGGTATCCTAACACTGATCAGATCTGAATCTCGGTCAGATATGATGGTTGGAGCATTTTTCCAAGAGTTATAACACTAGTCTTTTATGACCCGGTAAGGTGATGGCATGTCCAGCACACCTGGCCGGATGACCTGCTGTTATAGTTTCCTTATTAGCAAGGTTAACCATTCTTCCCTGAGGAAATTGTAAGACTTATTCTATAAGTTGTTCCTGATGGATCCTTTTTGTTTCCAAAGTCTGATCTTCACCTGTTGACCATGTCAATGCTATATCGAGGCATGTCTATGGTACCTCGATTTTCAACAGGAACATTTTAAGCCCAATGCTAAATGTTTCCTGCTCAATTATCCAAACACCGTTGTATGGGTAATGGCATGAAAATTCTCTCCCGTACCTAAAGAGTTTTCTACTTTCTATCCTGTCATGGATATCATGCTCTGCTGGTCCTTGGGAGGATATACCCTTGAAATATGTGTTCCATTGTCCTGTTTAGATCTGATAATCGTATTTTCCTTCCATTGTTTGGTTTAACCCTTTCTTGTGATCTTTATGATCCAAGCAGAAATATTCTCCTGCTTATGTAAACACCTCGGTGTACATTTCTGTCAGCAAGACCCTGTTACTATTGTTGATGACATTCTGGTAACCACCGATGGACGAGAATTTTGCCTATTGGTCCGCCTCGTTCAACGAGCAGGAAAATGGTTCTCTTCGTCCCTCGCCCTTGATGCCAGCATTGTTGGCGACATAACTGACAGGCTATTTTCTGGCATACCTTGCTATCATGACCGTGCAAGATGTCACCGCTCCTATTTTTAACCCACATGGTGGGCCCATAACCCGCAGTTCCACAGGATCGAAACCTGATTCTCCTGTACACCCTGTTGTCAAAGTTATTCCTCGCGCTTGACTTTGTACGTAATACACGTGCCACCTGTCTGCTGATCTATTCTAGTATCAGACGCAATACTTACTCTCGCTACTCTGAACCCCTTTCTCACTCTGGTTCAGACTTCGATCAACTATCTATCCGCTTAGAACCTCTTATTGTACCTTCATACCTTACTCTCGATGTATTTCATATGTTCAACTCGAGAGATAAACTTATACTCATTCATGGGTTAACCCCAGATTGTTTCCCTCAAAAGCATTCTGTCGTAGCTGAGCTGCCCCTTATCCTTTCGTAAGTACGATGGAGTTCCCGAAGGAATGATGACAAGTTTATCATGATGCATTGGAATAAAGAATTGAAGACATCAACGAAAGGGATTAACTTCTTCGAGAAGATCCGTTGGAATATCGTAAACGGAACTTTCCCCCTTACTCCCCTCTTAAATCTCGGGACGAGATTTCTTGTAGTGGAGGAGAATTGTGACGCCCGGATAATTAGGCTACAGTAATCCCGCGTTAACGATGCCACGTCACTCCGATTACTGTTGGTAATCTCGCGTTAGTTCAAAATCGTTTCAAATTCAATTTAAAAATCAAGCAAACAATAAAAGTTTTCAAATAATAAAACTGAAATGTTCGGATGGTGTCAAATAAATCATAAGCAATTATGGTGGAGAAACCACATTTTTTTATTCCAATGCACTAAAATAATTAAAACAACAGCTAAACCTATTATAAATGCCCTTTTGAAATTTATAAAAATGCGAACTAAATATTTTAAAAATACCAAAATATATGATGGAAGTGGGCTAATTTACAACCTCCATTTAGGTACTGGTCTTATAATTTTACAAAACTGAAAAACTATTAAAAACTATAAAAAACAGAAAAGTAAAATAAATTAAAAACAGAAAAGAATATGCAAAAACAGGAAAGAACCCCCGGGGCTCCGGCCCAGCAGCCCCTGGCCCAACTGGGCCAAGTCCCGGCCAACCGGCCCAGCCCCCCCCTCTCTCTGGCCTACAAGGCCACATCCCCGAACCCTAACCCCCACCCGATCCCCACTCCCCCCACTCTCTCCCTCGTCTCCTCCTGATCCCGATCTGGATCGGGCGCCGGCGCCCTTCCCCCGCACTTGTCGGCGTCGCGTCGCCATCACCGTCGCCTGGAGGAGCACCTCGCCGGAGCCCCGCCCTGCCTCGACTCTGTCACGCACGTCGTCCCCGTCCTCCCCAACGACTCCCGCTGCCCCGTCCCTGCTCCTCGATGTGAGCACGCCCCCCTCCCTCTCCCTGCGCCCGCCGCGCTCACCGCGACCCGGGGCCATCCCGGCCGCGCCTGCACCTCCCAACCGCTGCGTGTCGCCCGCCTGCGCTGCTGCCGCCGTTCGTCGGCCGCGCCCAGCGCATGGCCTCGCTCCCCGGTCCCTGCAGCCACCCTCGTCGTCCTCGCCTTGCCGCTCCAGCCCCGGGCCGCCGATGCCTGCCGCCGACGCCCGCCGACTTGACTCGCCCGCCGCTCGCCTCCTGCGCCAGTGCCCACGGCCTGCTACTTGCTCCGGTCCGCCTGACCTTGCCGGCGGCGACCCGCATCCGCCCCGCGGCCACCCTGCCGGCCACCGCGCCATCGCCCTGGCCGGTGCCCCGCCGTAGCCCCGGTTGCCTCGCTCCGCGGCGCCCATGCCCAACGCCCGCTATGCCCCCTGAGTCTATGACATGGGGGGCCCACGCCCCAGGACGTTAAAAAATAATAATAATAAATATATAAAAAACTAATTAATTAATTAATTTACTCAATTAATCCTGTTAATTAACTTAATTAAGTCTGTTAAATTAACCTAATCACTTATTAAACTAACTAATCGTGTTTAGTTAAACTCTATCAATGACAAAGGGCCCCACATACACTATTCACTTTGGACTAGTCAAAATGTTGACTGGGTCAACCCAGCCCCTGGCCCCACATGTCATATGTATATACACATTGCTGGGTACACTCATGTGTACCCATAGCAGTTTGTCTTTTGATTATTTCGAATTACATTAAATCCAGAAATTCCAAAATTTGTTTAAACCTTTTTAAAAATCATATAAAATAAACCGTAACTCAGATGAAAATACTTTCTACATGAAAGTTGCTCAGAACGACGAGACGAACCCGGTTACGCAGCCCGTTCGTCCACCACGCATCCCTAACCTATCGAACTCGCAACTTTCCCCCTTTGGTTCACCGGTCCGAAAACGCGAAACACCGGGGATACTTTCCCGGATGTCATCCCCCTTCACCGGTATCACCTACTACCGCGTTAGGGCACCTCTAACGCCGTTACTTGTCATGTCATGCATCACTATGCATATGCTTGCATTATATTTATTGTTTCTTCCCCCTCTTCTCTCGCTAGACACCGAGACCGACGCCGCTGCTACCCAGTTCGACTACGGTGTTGACGACCACTCTCTCTTGCCAGAGCAACCAGGCAAGCCCCCCCTTTGATCACCAGATATCGCCTACTCTTCTCTATACTGCTTGCATTAGAGTAGTGTAGCATGTTACTGCTTTCCGTTATTCCTATCCTGATGCATAGCCTGTCCTTGCTACTACTGTTGTTACCATTACCTGCTATCCTACTGCTTATTATAGGATGCTAGTGTTCCATCAGTGGCCCTACACTCTTGTCCGTCTGCCATGCTATACTACTGGGCCGTGATCACTTCGGGAGGTGATCACGGGCATATACAATATACTTTGCATAGTTACCTTACCTGTGATACTGTTCGGAGATGGGGGCTGAAGGGGCAGGTGGCTCCATCCCGGTAGAGGTGGGCCTGGGTTCCCGATGGCCCCCGACTGTTACTTTGAGGCGGAGCGACAGGGCAGGTTGAGACCACCTAGGAGAGAGGTGGGCCTGGCCCTGGTCGGCGTTCGCAGATACTTAACACGTTTAACGAGATCTTGGTATTTGATCTGAGTCTGGCTACTGGCCTATACGCACTAACCATCTACGCGGGGACAGTTATGGGCACTCGACGTCGTGGTATCAGCCGAAGCCTTCGTGACGTCAGCAACGGAGCGGCGCGCGCTGGATTGGACTGGAACGCCTACTAGGCTAGGTCTGCTTCCGGCCGCCCACGCAACGTGCAGGTGTGCTAAGGGCGATGGGCCCAGACCCCTGGGCGCTTAGGTTTAGACCGGCGTGCTGACCTCTCTGTTGGTCTAGGTGGGGCTGCGACGTGTTGATCTTCCGAGGTCGGGCATGACCCAGAAAAGTGTGTCCGGCCAAATGGGATCGAGCGTGTTGGGTTATGTGGTGCACCCCTGCAGGGAAGTTAATCTATTCGAATAGCCGTGATCTTCGGTAACAGGACGACTTGGAGTTGTACCTTGACCTTATGACAACTAGAACCGGATATTTAATAAAACACACCCTTCCAAGTGCCAGATACAACCGGTGATCGCTCTCTCACAGGGCGACGAGGGGAGGATCATCGGTTAGGATTATACTATGCGATGCTACTTGGAGGACTTCAGTCTACTCTCTTCTACATGCTGCAAGACGGAGGCTGCCAGAAGCGTAGTCTTAGAAAGGACTAGCTATCCCCCCTTATTCCGGCTTTCTGCAGTTCAGTCCACATATGATACCCTTATTCCATTTGATACCAATGCATACATATGTAGTATAGCTCCTTGCTTGTGAGTACTTTGGATGAGTACTCACGGTTGCTTTCTCCCTCTTTTCCCCCTATTCCTTCTACCTGGTTGTCGCAACCAGATGTTGGAGCCCAGGAGCCAGACGCCACCTTCGACGACGACTCCTACTACACCGGAGGTGCCTACTACTACGTGATGCCCGCTGACGACGACCAGGAGTAGTTAGGAGGATCCCAGGCAGGAGGCCTGCGCCTCTTTCGATCTGTATCCCAGTTTGTGCTAGCCTTCTTAAGGCAAGCTTGTTTAACTTATGTCTGTACTCAGATATTGTTGTTTCCGCTGACTCGTCTATGATCGAGCTCTTGTATTCGAGCCCTCGAGGCCCCTGGCTTGTAATATGATGCTTGTATGACTTATTTTATTTGTAGAGTTGTGTTGTGATATCTTCCCGTGAGTCCCTGATCTTGATCGTACACGTTTGCGTGTATGATTAGTGTACGGTCAAATCGGGGGGCGTCACATGGCTTAAAAGGCTGCTTTGTGCTTCTGCTGCGAGGGCCGCAGTATGCTCTTCCATGCGGAGCGAGCGTTCTTTGTTTCCATTGACTGTTATGACCCCCCTAGGTCCTGGCATCTTGAGCTTGAGGTATGCGTAATGTGGTACCGCATTGAATTTTGCAAATGCGGTTCGCCCGAGCAGTGCGTGATAGCCACTGCGGAATGGGACGATATTGAAGATTAACTCCTCGCTTCGGAAGTTGCCCGGAGCTCCGAAGACCACTTCTAGTGTGATTGAGCCTGTGCAATGGGCCTCTACACCTGGGATGACGCCCTTAAAGGTGGTTTTGGCAGGTTTGATCCTTGAGGGATCTATACCCATTTTGCGCATTGTATCCTGATAGAGCAGGTTCAGGCTGCTGCCGCCATCCATAAGGACTCGAGTGAGGTGAAATCCGTCGATGATGGGGTCTAGGACCAATGCGGTGGATCCTCCATACAGATACTAGTGGGGTGGTCCCTGCGATCGAAGGTGATCGGGCAAGAGGACCATGGGTTGAACTTTGGGGCGACGGGCTCCATCGCATAGATGTCCCTTAGTGCACGCTTCCGTTCCCTCTTGGGAATGTGGGTTGCGTATATCATGTTCACCGTCTTCTCTTGTGGGGGGAACCTCTTCTGTCCTCCCGTGTTCAGCGGCCGGGGCTCCTCCTCGTCATCACTATGCAGCCCCTTGTCCTTGTTTTCAGCATTCAACTTGCCGGCCTGCTTGAACACCCAGCATTCTCTGTTGGTGTGATTGGCTGGCTTATCGGGGGTGCCGTGGATTTGACACGACCGATCAAGTAAGCGATCCAAACTGGACGGGCCCGGAGTACTTCTTTTGAATGGCTTTTTCCGCTAACCGGATCTAGAGCCTCTGAATCCGGCATTGACTGTCGTATCATCGGTGTTATCGCTGCTGTTGCGGCGCTTGTGTCTGTTATGACGTGGTCTGCCGTTGGCATCTTTGGTATCCGAAGTGCCCAGATTCATTGATGTGTTGTTGCTGCGAGCCAGCCAGCTATCCTCGTCCGCGCAAAAGCGGGTCATGAGTGTCGTGAGGGATGCCATAGACTTCGGCTTCTCTTGGTCGAGGTGCCGGGCGAGCCACTCGTCACGGATGTTATGCTTGATTGCCGCTAAGCCCTCTGCATCCGGACAGTCGACGATTTGGTTTTTCTTAGTTAGGAACCATGTCCAGAATTGCCTGGCCGATTCCCCTGGCTGCTGAGTTATATGGCTCAAGTCATCAGCATCCGGTGGTCGCACATAAGTGCCCTGGAAGTTGTCAAGGAATGCGTCTTCCAAATCCTCCCAACTGCCGACGGAGTCTGCTGGCAAGCTATTCAGCCAATGTCGAGCTGGTCCTTTGAGTTTTAGTGGGAGGTACTTGATGGCATGCAGATCATCACTGCGAGCCATGTGGATGTCGAGGAGGAAATCCTCAATCCATACAGCGGGATCTGTTGTACCATCATACGATTCGATATTTACGGGTTTAAAACCCTTCGGGAATTCATGATCCATAACTTCATCAGTGAAGTATAGGGGGTGTGCGGCACCTCTGTGCCGGGCTATATCACGACGCAGTTCATATGAGTCTTGTCTGCTGTATTCGGCCCGGTCGGATTTACTTTTAGTGTATCCGGCGTGACGGTCATCGTCCAGCGTTGGTGCGCGCCCCCGTGACCCGTATATTGACCTTGCATGTTTTGCCTTGCTTTCCAATACGTCTCACAGGTCCTGTGTGTTGCCCCGGGCCTTGGTATTTTTGTTTGAGTGGCGGCGGGGTGCAGGCTGAAATGCCACTCTGTCTCGGCCACGAAGTGGCTTGTCAGCCGCATCATACACTGGTGATGTAGGTTTCAATTCTTCCTCCTCGAGTCGGGGTAGCGACCTACACTTTGGGTAACTCTTGGAGGGGTGCTTGAGTTCGTATTCCTCGGCCGAAAGGACTTCGGTCCATCTGTCTGCTAGCAAGTCTTGATCAGCTCGAAGCTGTTGTTGCTTTTTCTTCAAGCTATTTGCTGTGGCTATAAGCCGGCGCTTGAAGCGCTCCTGCTCGACGGGATCCTCAGGCATGATAAATTCTTCATCGCCGAGGCTCACCTCGTCTTCGGAGAGAGGCATGTAATTGTCCTCCTCCGATTCTCTATCTGTTGTCTGCTCTGTAGGGCTAGCTTGTTCACCCTCCCGCTCTAAATCATGCTGGAGGGGTTTGTTGTCATCTTCGGCACTATCCGGAGTGTTATTGTCTCTTGCGCCGGTATCACTACTTTTGCTATGGCGGGACTTAGAGCGGCGCCGCTGACGTTGGCGCTTGGGTTGCTTCTTGGAGGGGTCATCCCCCGCTGTCTCGTTGCCATTGCCTTCTTTGGGGGTGTCCACCATGTATATATCATATGATGAGGTGGCGGTCCAGCGCCCTATGGACGGTGGTTCCAGTTCGTCTCCTACATCGTCGTCCATATCATCGATGTCTTCGGAGTCGAAGTCGAGCATGTCGGTTAAATCATCGACAGTGGCTACTAAGTGGGTGGTGGGTGGGGAGCGAATTTCTTCGTCGTCTGCATCCCATTCTAGCTGGACATAGTTCGGCCAAGGTTCTCCTGACAAGGAGAGAGACCTTAATGAATTTAGCATGTCGCCGAAAGGTGAGTGCTGAAAGATATCCGCGGAGGTGAACTCCATGATCGGCGCCCAATCGGATTCGATAGGCACGGACGCAGGCGGTTTGAAGTCCGTGGCTGGAGACGAATCTAGTGGTTCGGCGACATGGCTCTCGTAAGGGGTGAAGTCAGTATCCAGCTCTATCGCCACTGAGAGTGCGTCCTCCATGGCGAGGTCTATCCACCCATCCTCGGATGGCGTAGGATTGAAGGCCAGAGTAGTTGTAGGTGTGATCTCTCGAACACTGTCCGACGACAGAGCTAAATAATGCTCGTCGTGATCGTGCGGCGCACCTGACATGGGTTCGAATCCGTCGAAGATCAAGTCTCCACGGATGTCGACAGTGTAGTTTAAGTTTCCGAACCTGACCTGATGGTCAGGGGAGTAGCTCTCGATCTGCTCCAGATGGCCAAGCTAGCCTATGGTATGATTGTATGTTGTCCTACAGACTAAACCCTCCAGTTTATATAGACACCGGAGGGGGCTAGGGTTACACAGAGTCGGTTACATGGAAGATCTACATATCCATATTGCCAAGCTTGCCTTCCACGCCAAGGAGAGTCCCATCCGGACTCGGGACGAAGTCTTCAATCTTGTATCTTCATATTCCAACAGTCCGACCAAAGGATATAGTCCGGCTGTCCGGAGACCCCCTAATCCAGGACTCCCTCACCTACCTATTATGGCATTTCCATAGCCATTCCGAGATATATTGCCATGCAACTTTCCACCGTTCCGTTATTATGACACGCTTCATAATTGTCATATTGCTTGCATGATCATGTAGTTGACATCGTATTTGTGGCAAATCCACCGTTCATAATTCTTCATACATGTCACTCATGCATCATTGCACATCTCGGTACACCGCCGGAGGCATTCACAGAGTCATATTTTGTTCTAAGTACTGAGTTGTAATTCTTGAGTTGTAAGTAAATAAAGTGTGATGATCATCATTATTAGAGTATTGTCCCAAGTGAAGAAAGGAAGATGGAGACTATGATTCCCCCACAAGTCGGAATGAGACTCCGGACGAAAAATAAAAATAAGAAAGAGAGAAAGGCCATAAAAAGGGAAGGCCCAAAAAATGAGAGAAAAAGAGAGAAGGGACAATGCTACTATCCTTTTTCCACACTTGTGCTTCAAAGTAGCACCATGTTCTTCATATAGAGAGTCTCTTGTGCTATCACTTCCATTTACTAGTGGGAATTTTTCATTATAGAACTTGGCTTGTATATTCCAATGATGGGCTTCCTCAAAATGCCCTAGGTCTTCGTGAGCAAGCAAGTTGGATGCACACCCACTTAGTTTCTTTTGTTGAGCTCTCATATACTTATAGCTCTAGTGCATCCGTTGCATGGCAATCCCTACTCACTCACATTGATATCTATTGATGGGCATCTCCATAGCCCGTTGATACGCCTAGTGGATGTGAGACTATCTTCTCCTTTTTTGTCTTCTCCACAACCACCATTCTATTCCACCATAGTGCTCTATCCATGGCTCACGCTCATATATTGCGTGAAGACTGAAAAAGTTTGAGAACATCAAAAGTATGAAACAATTTCTTGGCTTGTCATCGGGGTTGTGCATGATTTAAATATTTTGTGTGGTGAAGATAGAGCATAGCCAGACTATATGATTTTGTAGGGATAACTTTCTTTGGCCATGTTATTTTGAGAAGACATAATTGCTTAGTTAGTATGCTTGAAGTATTATTATTTTTATGTCAATATTAAACTTTTATCTTGAATCTTTCAGATCTGAACATTCATGCCACAATAAAGAAAAATTACATTGAGAAATATGTTAGAAAGCATTCTACATCAAAAGTTCTTATTTTATCAATTACCTACTCGAGGACGAGCAGGAATTAAGCTTGGGGGTGCATGATACGTCTCCAGCGTATCTATAGTTTTTGATTGCTCCATGCTATTATATTATCTATTTTGGATGTTAATGGGCTTTATTTTACACTTTTATATCATTTTTGGGACTAACCTACTAACCGGAGGCCCAACCCAAATTGTTGTTTTTTTTGCCTATTTTAGGGTTTCGAAGAAAAGGAATATCAAAGGGAGTCCAAACGGAATGAAACCTTCGGGAATGTGATTTTCTCAACAAATGTGATCCGAGAGACTTGGAGTGGCCGTCAAGAAACAAGGGAGGAAGGCACGAGGCAGGGGGCGCACCTACCCCCTGGCGCGCCCTCCACCCTCATGGGTCCTTCGTTGCTCCACCGACGTACTTCTTCCTCCTATATATATCCACGCACCCCAAACATCCAGGAGCACCACGAAAACCTAATTCCACCGCCGCAACCTTCTGTACTTGAGAGATCCCATATCGGGGCCTTTTCCGGAGCTCCGCCGGAGGGGGAATTGATCACGGAGGGCCTCTACATCAACTCCATGGCCTCTCCACTGATGTGTGAGTAGTTTATTTCAGACCTACGGGTCCATAGTGATTAGCTAGATGGCTTCTTCTCTCTCTTTGGATCTCAATACAAAGTTCTCCTCGATCTTCTTGGAGATCTATTCGATGTAATCTTCTTTTGCGGTGTGTTTGTCAAGATCCGATGAATTGTGGGTTTATGATCCAGTTTATCTATGAACAATATTTGAATCTCCTCTGAATTCTTTTATGTATGATTGGTTTATCTTTGCAAGTCTTTTCGAATTACCAGTTTGGTTTGGCCTACTAGATTGATTTGTCTTGCATTGGGAGAAGTGCTTAGCTTTGGGTTCAATCTTGCGGTGCTCGATCCCAGTGACAGAAAGGGAACCTACACGTATTGTATTGTTGCCATCGAGGATAAAAAGATGGGTTTTATATCATATTGCATGAGTTTATCCCTCTACATCATGTCATCTTCCTTAAAGCATTACTCTCTTCTTATGAACTTAATACTCTAGATGCATACTGGATAGCGGTCGATGTGTGGAGTAATAGTAGTAGATGTAGAATCGTTTCGGTCTACTTGTCTCGGACGTGATGCCTATATACATGATCATACCTAGATATTCTCATAACTATGCTCAATTCTATTGATTGCTCGACAGTAATTCGTTTACCCACCGTAATACTTATGCTCTTAAGAGAAACCACTAGTGAAACCTATGCCCCCCGGGTCTATCTTTCACCATATTAATCTTCCAACACTTAGTTATTTCCTTTGCCATTTATTTTACTTTGCATCTTTATCATAAAAATACCAACAATATTATCTTATCATATCTATCAGATCTCACTCTCATAAGTGACCGTGAAGGGCTTAACAACCCCTTTATCGCGTTGGTTGCGAGGTTCTTATTTGTTTGTGTAGGTGCGTGGGACTTGAGCGTGATCTCCTACTGGATTGATACCTTGGTTCTCAAAACTGAGGGAAATACTTACACTACTTTGCTGCATCACCCTTTCCTCTTCAAGGGAAAACCAACGCAATGCTCAAGAGGTAGCAGGGGGGCGTGCCCAGGGGGGTAGCGCGCGCCCTCCACCCTCGTGGATGCCTCGTGTCCTTCCCAGACTGCTTCTTATTTTCCTATTTTCTTAAATATTCCAAAACGGAGAAAAATTGCTATTAGAACTATTTTCGAGTCGGTTTACTTACCGTACCACGTACCTATTCCTTTTCAGAGTCTGAAACATTCTGGAAAGTGTCCTAAATGTATTCCTCCGAGGTTACGGTTTCAATAACATTAGTTTCAACATTTATAGGATTACCTGAGATATAATGTTTGATTCTTTGACCGTTCACCACCCTCGGATTTGTGCCTTCGAAGTTGTTGATTTTTATGGCACCGGAACGATAGACCTCCTCGATAACGTAAGGACCTTCCCATTTAGAGAGGAGTTTTCCTACAAAAAATCTTAAACAAGAGTTGTATAACAATACATAATCACCTACATTAAACTCATGTTTTTGTATCCTTTTGTCATGCCATGTTTTAACCTTTTCTTTAAACAGTTTGGCATTCTCATAGGCATGTGTTCTCCACTCATCAAGTGAGCTAATGTCAAATAGGCTCTTCTCACCGGCAAGTTTTAAGTCATAATTGAGCTCTTTAATGGCCCAATATGCCTTATGTTCTAGTTCTAGAGGTAAGTGACATGCTTTTCCATAAACCATTTTATATAGAGACATACCCATAGGATTTTTATATGCACTTCTATAAGCCCATAATGCATCATCAAGTTTCTTGGACCAATTCTTTCTAGATCTATTAACAGTCTTTTGCAAAATTAATTTAAGCTCTCTATCACTCAGTTCTACTTGACCACTAGACTGTGGATGATATGGAGATGCAATTCTGTGATTAACATCATACTTAGCAAGCATTTTACAAAAAGCACCATGAATAAAATGTGAACCACCATCAGTCATTAAATATCTAGGGACTCCAAACCTCGGAAAAATAACTTCTTTAAGCATCTAAATAGAGGTGTTATGATCAACACTACTAGTTGGAATAGCTTCTACCCACTTAGTAACGTAATCAACAGCAACTAAAAATATGTGTATACCCATTGGAGGAAGGAAAATGTCCCATATAATCAAAACCGCAAACATCAAATGGTTCAATAACAAGTGAATAATTCATAGGCATTTCTTGACGTCTACTAATATTTCCAATTCTTTGACATTCATCACAAGACAAGACAAACTTACGGGCATCCTTGAAGAGAGTAGGCCAATAAAAACCGAATTGCAATACCTTATGTGCAGTTCTATCTCCAGCATGGTGTCGTCCATAAGCCTCGGAGTGACACTTGCGTAGGATCTGTTCCTGTTCATGCTCAGGTACACAACGTCTAATAACACCATCTAATCCTTCTTTATAAAGGTGTGGGTCATCCTAGAAGTAATGTCTTAAATCATAGAAAACCTTTTTCTTTTGCTGGTATGTGAAACTAGGTGGTATAATTTAGCAACACTGTAATTAGCATAATTAGCATACCATGGAGCAGTACGAGAAGCATTTATGACAACTAATTGTTCATCAGGATAGCTATCATCAATAGGTAGTGGGTCATCAAGAACATTCTCTAACCTAGACAAGTTGTCTGCAACGGGGTTCTCAGCTCCTTTCTATCAATAATATGCAAATCAAATTCTTGTAGTAGGAGAACCCATCTAATAAGTCTAGGTTTAGCATCTTTATTTTCCATAAGATATTTAATAGCAGCATGATTGGTGTGAAAAGTTACTTTACAATCAAAAATATAAGGTCTAAACTTATCACAAGCAAATACAACTGCTAAAAATTCTTTTTCAGTAGTAGCATAGTTTCTCTGGGCACTGTCTAGAGTTTTACTAGCATATTGGATAACATTTAATTTCTTATCAACTCTTTGTCCTAGAATAGCACCTATAGTATAATCACTAGCATCACACATAATTTCAAAGGGTAAATTCCAAGCATGAGGCTGAACAATAGGTGCAGAAATCAAAGCTTTCTTAAGTATTTCAAATGCTTCTACACAATCATCATCAAAGACAAAAAGGAACATCTTTTTGTAAAAGATTAGTCAGAGGCCTAGAAATTTTTGAGAAGTCTTTAATGAACCTCCAATAAAAACTGTCATGACCAAGGAACTTCTTATACCTTTAATGTCCTTAGGACACGACATCTTTTCAATAGCATCAACTTTAGCTTTATCAACTTCAATACCTTTTTCAGAAATTTTATGCCCCAAGACAATACCTTCATTAACCATAAAGTGGCACTTCTCCCAATTCAAGACAAGATTAGTTTCTTCACATCTCTGCAAAACTCGATCAAGGTTTCTTAAGCAATCATCAAAAGAAGTTCCATATACGGAAAAATTATCCATGAAAACCTCAACAATCTTTTCACAAAAGTCAGAGAATATAGAAGTCATACATCTTTGAAAGGTAGCAGGTGCATTACATAAACCAAAAGGCATATGTCTATAAGCAAAGGTACCGAAAGGGCAAGTAAAAGTGGTCTTTACCTGATACTCTTTCGACACAGGTATTTGAGAGAAACCAGAATAACCATCTAGAAAGCAAAAATGCGTATGTTTGGATAATCTTTCTAGCATTTGATCAATAAAAGGTAAAGGGTAATGATCCTTTTAGTAGCTTTATTTACTTTGCGGAAATCAATACCATTCTATAATCTGTAACAATTCTTTGTGGGGTCAATTCATCTTTATCATTAAAAACAACAGTAATACCTCCCTTCTTAGGGACACAATGGACAGGACTTACCCACTGACTTTCAGCAACGGGATAAATTATACCTGCCTCCAGAAGCTTTAGTATTTCTTTTCTTACCACTTCTTTCATCTTAGGATTTAACCGTCTTTGGTGATCAACAACCGGTTTAGTGTCTTTCTCCAATTTTATGTTGTGCTGGCATAGAGTAGGACTAATGCCCTTAAGATCATCAAGAGTATATCCAATAACAGCTGTGATTCTTTAGAGTTTTCAATAATTTATCCTCTTCTTGCTCTGAAAGGCTAGCACTATTAATAACAGGATATATCTTCTTTTCATCAAGATAAGCATATTTAAGAGTATCAGGTAATGGTTTAAACTCAAACACGGGATCATCCTTGGGTGGAGGAGGATCCCCTAGAATTTGAATAGGCAAGTTGTGTTTCAAAATAGGTCCTTGTTTAAAGAATACTTCATCTATTTCCCTTCTTTCATTCGTAAACATATCATTTTCATGGTCTAGCAAATATTGTTCTAAAGGATCATTAGGAGGCACGTCAATAGAAGCAAGACCAATAATTTCACCTTTACTAGGCAATTCTTTATCATGGGGTTGTCTAAGAAATTTAGCAAAATTAAAATCATGAGACATATCCCCTAAACCAACGGAAACAATATCCTTTTTGCAGTCTATCTTAGCATTAACAATATTCAAGAAGGGTCTACCAAATATAATGGGACAAAATTCATCTTGTGGGGAACCAAGAATAAGAAAATTAGCAGGACTTCAACATCTCTAACAATCCCAACAGGTGAAATAGTATCTCTATTGGCAAGCTTAACTGTAACATCAATACCTTCTAACTCAGCAGGTGCAATATCATGCATAATTTCTTCATATAAAGAATGAGGTATGGCACTCGCACTAGCACCCATATCACATAAGCCATGATAGCAGTGATCTCCTATTTTAACAGATATAACAGGCATAACTACAATATTTCTATGTTTATTTTTAGTATCGGGTCTAGCAATTCTAGCAACTTCATCACAGAAGTAAATAATGTTGGGGAACGTAGTAATTTCAAAAAAAATCCTACACACACGCAAGATCATGGTGATGCATAGCAACGAGAGGGGAGAGTGTCGTCCACGTACCCCCGTAGACTGTAAAGCGGAAGCGTTATGACAACGTGGTTGATGTAGTCGTACGTCTTCACGATCGACCGATCCTTAGTAGCGAACGTACGGCACCTCCGCGTTCAGCACACGTTCAGCTCAGTGACGTCCCGTGAACTCACAATCAAGTAGAGCTCGAGGGAGAGTTTCATCAGCACAACGGCATGGTGACGATGTTAATGAAGCTACCGTCGCAGGGCTTCGCTGAAGCACCGCTACAGTATGACCGAGGTGGATTATGGTGGAGGGGGGCACCACACACGGTTGGGAGAGATCACTGATCAACTTGTGTGTTCTAGGGTGTCCCCTGCCCCCGTATATAAAGGAGCAAGGGGGAGGCCGGCCGGCCCTGTAGGGTGCGCCACGAGGAGTCCTCCTCCTAGTAGGAGTAGGACTCCCCTCTTTCCTACTCCTACTAGGAGGGGGAAAGGAAGGGGAGAAGGAGAAGGAAAGCCCCCCTTCCTAGTCCAATTCGGACCACAAGGGCAGGGGCGCGTGGCCTGCACTGGCCGGCCCCTCTCTCTCTCTCCACTAGGGCCCAACAAGGCCCATTCACCCCGGGGGGGGGGGGGGGGGTTCCGGTAACCCCTCCGGCACTCCGGTAAAATCCTGATTTCACCCGGAACTCTTCCGATGTCCAAATGTAGGCTTCCAATATATCAATCTTTATGTCTCGACCATTTTGAGACTCCTCGTCATGTCAGTGATCATATCCGGGACCCCAAACTACGTTCAGTACATCAAAACATATAAACTCATAATACCGATCGTCATAGAACTTTAAGCGTGCGGACCCTACGGGTTCGAGAACTATGTAGACATGACCGAGACACGTCTCTGGTCAATAACCAATAACGGAACCTGGATGCTCATATTGGTTCCTACATATTCTACGAAGATCTTTATCGGTCAAACGACATAACAACATACGTTGTTCCCTTTGTCATCGGTATGTTACTTGCCCGAGATTCGATCGTCGGTATCTCAATACCTAGCTCAATCTCGTTATCGGCAAGTCTCTTTACTCGTTCTGTAATGCATCATCCCGCAACTAGCTCATTATTTATATTGCTTGCAAGGCTTATAGTGATGTGCATTACCGAGAGGGCCCAGAGATACCTCTCTGACAATCGGAGTGACAAATCCTATTCTTGATCTATGCCAACTCAACAAGTACCATCAGAGACACTTGTAGAGCACCTTTATAATCACTCAGTTACATTGTGACGTTTGGTAGCACACAAAGTGTTCCTCCAGTAATCGGGAGTTGCATAATCTCATAGTCATAGGAACATGTATGAGTCATGAATAAAGCAATAGCAGTAAACTAAAACGATCAAGTGCTAAGCTAACAAAATGGGTCAAGTCAATCACACCATTCTACTAATGATGTGATCTTGTTAATCAAATGACAACTCATGTCTATGGTTAGGAAACTCAACCATCTTTGATCAACGAGCTAATCAAGTAGAGGCATACTAGTGACACTATGTTTGTCTATGTATTCACACATGTATTATGTTTCCGGTTAATACAATTCTAGCATGAACAATAAACATTTATCATGATATGAGGAAATAAATAATAACTTTATTATTGCCTCTAGGGCATATTTCCTTCAGTCTCCCACTTGCACTAGAGTCAATAATCTAGATTACACAGTAATGATTCTAAAACCCATGGAGTCTTGGCGCTGATCATGTTTTGCTCATGGAAGAGGCTTAGTCAACGGGTCTGCAACATTCAGATCCGTATGTATCTTGCATATCTCTATTTCTCCCACCTGGACTTGATCCCGGATGGAATTGAAGCATCTCTTGATGTGCTTGGTTCTCTTGTGAAATGTGGATTCCTTTGCCAAGGCAATTGCACCAATATTGTCACAAAAGATTTTCATTGGACCCGATGCACTAGGTATGACACATAGATCGGATATGAACTCCTTCATCTAGACTCCTTCATTTGCTGCTTCCGAAGCAGCTATGTACTCCGCTTCACACGTAGATCCCGCCACGACGCTTTGTTTAGAACTGCACCAACTGACAGCTCCACCATTCAATATAAACACGTATCCGGTTTGCGATTTAGAATCGCCCGGATCAGTGTCAAAGCTTGAATCGACGTAACCATTTACGACGAGCTCTTTGTCACCTCCATAAACGAGAAACATATCCTTAGTCCTTTTCAGGTATTTCAGGATGTTCTTGCGCTGTCCAGTGATCCGCTCCTGGATTACTTTGGTACCTCCTTGCTGAACTAATAGCAAGGCACACATCAGGTCTGGTACACAGCATTGCATACATGATAGAGCCTATGGCTGAAGCATAGGGAACACTTTTCATTTTCTCTCTATCTTCTACAGTGGTCGGGCATTGAGTCTTACTCAACTTCACACCTTGTAACACATGCAAGAACCCTTTATTTGTTTTGAACTTTTTCAAAACTTTATCAAGGTATGTGCTTTGTGAAAGTCCAATTAAGCATCTTGATCTATCTCTATAGATCTTGATGCCCAATATATAAGCAGCTTCTCCGAGGTCTTTCATCGAAAAACTCTTATTTGATATCCAGAAAGTCTATGTCATTTCCAATCAGCAATATGCCATCCACATATAATATTAGAAATGCTACAGAGCTCCCACTCACTTTCTTGTAAATACAGGCTTCTCCAAAAGTTTGTATAAAACCATACGCTTTGATCACACTATCAAAATGTTTATTCCAACTCCGAGAGGCTTGCACCAGTCCATAAATGGATCGCTGGAGCTTGCACACTTTGTTAGCTCCCTTTGGATCGACAAAACCTTCTGGTTGCATCATATACAACTCTTCTTCCAGAAATCCATTCAGGAATGCAGTTTTGACATCCATTTGCCAAATTTCATAATCATAAATTGCAACAATTGCTAACATGATTCAGACAGACTTAAGCATCGCTACGAGTGAGAAAGTCTCATCGTAGTCAACTCCATGAACTTGTTGAAAACCTTTTGCAACAAGTTGAGCTATGTATACAGTAACATTACCGTCAGTGTCAGTCTTCTTCTTGAAGATCCATTTATTCTCGATGGCTTGCTGATCATCGGGCAAGTCAACTAAAGTCCATACATTGTTCTCATACATGGATCCCATCTCAGATTTCATGGCCTCAAGCCATTTTGCGGAATCTGGGCTTACCATCGCTTCTTCATAGTTCGTAGGTTCATCATGGTCAAGTAACATGACTTCCAGAACAGGATTACCATACCACTCTGGTGCGGATTTTACTCTGTTTGACCTACGAGGTTTGGTAGTAAATTGATCTGAAGTTTCATGATCATTATCATTAGCTTCCTCACTAATTGGTGTAGGTGTCACAGGAACCGGTTTATGTGATGAACAACTTTCCAATAAGGGAGCAGGTACAGTTACCTCACCAAGTTCTACTTTCCTCCCACTCACTTCTTTCGAGAGAAACTCCTTCTCTAGAAATGATCCATTCTTAGCAACGAATGTCTTGCCTTCGGATCTGTGATAGAAGGTGTACCCAACAGTCTCCTTTGGGTATCCTATGAAGACACATTTCTCCGATTTGGGCTCGAGCTTATCAGGTTGAAGCTTTTTCACATAAGCATCGCAGCCCAAAACTTTAAGAAACGACAACTTTGGTTTCTTGCCAAACCACAGTTCATAAGGCGTCGTCTCAACGGATTTTGATGGTGCCCTATTTAACGTGAATGCAGCTGTCTCTAAAGCATAACCCCAAAATGATAGCAGTAAATCAGTAAGAGACGTCATAGATCGCACCATATCCACTAAAGTACGACTACGACGTTTGGATACACCATTACGCTGTGGTGTTCCGGGTGGCGTGAGTTGCGAAACTATTCCGCATTGTTTCAAATGTAGACCAAACTCGTAACTCAAATAATCTCCTCCACGATCAGTTCGTAGAAACTTTATTTTCTTGTTAGGGTGATTTTCCACTTCACTCTGAAATTCTTTGAACTTTTCAAATGTTTCAAATGTATGCTTCATTAAGTAGATATACCCATATCCGCTCAAATCATCTGTGAAGGTGAGAAAATAACGACACCCGCCGCGAGCCTCAATATTCATCGGACCACATACATCAGTATGTATTATTTCCAATAAATCTGTTGCTCACTCCATTGTTCTAGAGAACGGCGTTTTAGTCATCTTGCCCATGAGGCATGGTTCGCAAGTACCAAGTGATTCATAATCAAGTGATTCCAGAAGTCCATCAGTATGGAGTTTCTTCATGCGCTTTAGGGCATCTCCAGCCGTTGGAACCCCCCAGGACAATCGCCGGACCAAAAATGGCACGTCCTGGGGGGCAAAACTCTTCCACCGCCGCCCCCAAGAATCCGTTTCCCCAGCCGTTGGTGTCCTCAGAAGAATTGCGGGGCAAAAAGTGATTACGTGGCAAGGAAAAAAACCCGTGGGGGAGTAGGATTGGCCGTTGCTTCCGCCGGCTCCCCCAACAGCCCCCAGTGCGCTGGGTTTGGCTTGGGTTCGTCGGCGGCATTTTGAGGTCGTGGGGCTTGGGGGCATGGCTGGGCCATTTTTGCCCTTTTTGCATCACCGATAGAGAAAAAAGGCTCCTGGGGGGCACTCGGGGAGGCGGCTGGAGATGCTCTTACACCAATATGACCCAAATGGCAGTGCCACAAATAAGTTGCACTATCATTATCAACTCTGCATCTTTTGGCTTCAACATTATGAATATGTGTATCACTGCTATCGAGATTCAACACGAATAGACCACTCTTCAAGGGTGCATGACCATAAAAGATGTTACTCATATAAATAGAACAACCATTATTCCCAAATTTAAATGAATAACCGTCTCACATCAAACAAGATCCAGATATAATGGCCATGCTTAACACTGGCACCAAATAACAATTATTCAGGTCTAAAACTAATCTCGAGGGTAGATGTAGAGGTAGCGTGCCGACGACGATCACATTGACTTTGGAACCATTTCCCACGCGCATCGTCACCTCGTCCTTAGCCAGTCTTCGCTTAATCCGTAGTCCCTGTTTCGAGTTGCAAATATTAGCAATAGAACCAGTATCAAATACCCAGGTGCTACTGCGAGCTCTAGTAAGGTACACATCAATAACATGTATATCACATATACCTTTGTTCACCTTGACATCCTTCTTATCCGCCTAATACTTGGGGCAGTTCCGCTTCCAGTGACCACCACTTTGCAGTAGAAGCACTCATTCTCAGGCTTAGGTCCAGACTTGGGTTTCTTCTCTTGAGCATCAACTTGTTTGCCATTCTTCTTGAAGTTCCCTTTCTTCTTCCCTTTACCCTTTTTCTTGAAACTGGTGGTCTTGTTGACCATCAACACTTGATGCTCCTTCTTGATTTCTACCTCCACAGCTTTTAGCATTGCGAAGAGCTCGAGAATCGTCTTATCCATCCCTTGCATATTATAGTTCATCAATAAGATCTTATAGCTTGGTGGCAGTGATTGAAGAACTCTGTCAATGACACTATCAACAGGAAGATTAACTCCCAGTTGAGTCAAGTGGTTATGGTACCCAGACATTATGAGTATATGTTCATTGACAAAACTATTCTCCTCCATCTTGCAGTTGTAGAACTTATTGGAGACTTCATATCTCTCAATCCAGGCATTTGCTTGAAATATTAACTTCAACTCCTGGAACATCTCATATGCTCCATGATGTTCAAAACGTCATTGAAGTCCCGGTTCTAAGCCGTAAAGCATGGCACACTGAACTATCGAGTAGTCATCAACTTTACTCTGCCAAACGTTCTTAACGTCATCAGCAGCATCTGTAGCAGGCCTGGCACCTAGCGGTGCTTCTAGGACGTAATTCTTCTGTGCAGCAATGACGATAATCCTCAAGTTACAGACCCAGTCTGTGTAATTGCTACCATCATGTTTCAACTTTTCTTTCTCAAGGAACACATTAAAATTCAATGGAACAATAGCATGGGCCATCTATCTACAATAACATAGACAAGCAAAATACTATCAGGTACTAGGTTCATGATAAATTTAAGTTCAATTAATCATATTACTTAAGAACTCCCACTTAGATAGACATCCCTCTAATCATCTAAGTGATCACGTGATCCATATCAACTAAATCATAACCGATCATCACGTGAGATGGAGTAGTTTTCAATGGTGAACATCTCTATGTTGATCATATCTACTATATGATTCACGCTCGACCTTTCGGTCTCAGTGTTCCAAGGCCATATCTGCATATGCTAGGCTCGTCAAGTTTAACCTGAGTATTCTGCGTGTGCAAAACTGTCTTACACCCGTTGTGGATGAACGTTGAGCTTATCACACCCGATCATCACGTGGTGTCTCGGCACGATGAACTTTGGCGAAGGTGCATACTCAGGGAGAACACTTTTTCCTTGAAATTTAGTGAGAGAGTTTTGATAACCCACAAGTATAGGGGATCACAACAGTTTTCGAGGGTAGAGTATTCAACCCAAATTTGATGATTCGACACAAGGGGAGCCAAAGAATATTCTCAAGTATTAGCAGCTGAGTTGTCAATTCAACCACACCTGGAAACTTAGTATCTACAGCAAAGTGTTTAGTAGCAAAGTAATATGATAGTGGTGGTAACGGTAACAAAGTAAAGACAACATAAGTAATGTTTTTGGTATTTTTGTAGTGATTGTAACAGTAGCAACGGAAAAGTAAATAAGCGTAAACCAGTACATGGAAAACTCGTAGGCACCAGATCAATGATGGAGAATTATGTCGGATGTGGTTCATCATGTAACAGTCATAACATAGTGTGACACAGAACTAGCTCCAGTTCATCAATGTAATGTAGGCATGTATTCCGTAAATAGTCATACGTGCTTATGGAAAAGAACTTGCATGACATATTTTGTCCTACCCTCCCGTGGCAGCGGGGTCCTATTGGAAACTAAGGGATATTAAGGCCTCCTTTTAATAGAGAACCGGAACAAAGCATTAACACATAGTGAATACATGAACTCCTCAAACTATGGTCATCACCGGGAGTGGTCCCGATTATTGTCACTTCGGGGTTGCTGGATCATAACACATAGTAGGTGACTATAGACTTGCAAGATAGGATCTAGAACTCACATATATTCATGAAAACATAATTGGTTCAGATCTGAAATCATGGCACTCGGGCCCTAGTGACAAGCATTAAGCCTAGCAAAGTCATAGCAACATCAATCTCAGAACATAGTGGATACTAGGGATCAAACCCTAACAAAACTAACTCGATTACATGATAAATCTCATCCAACCCATCACCGTCCAGCAAGCCTACGATGCAATTACTCACGCACGGCGGTGAGCATCATGAAATTGGTGATGGAGGATGGTTGATGATGACGAAGGCGACGAATCCCCCTCTCCGGAGCCCCGAACGGACTCCAGATCAGCCCTCCCGAGAGAGATTAGGGCTTGGCGGCGGCTCCGTATCGTAAAACGCGATGAAACTTTCTCTCTGATTTTTTTCTCCTCGAAAGCCAATATATGGAGTTGGAGTTGGCGTCGGAGGGCCTCCAGGGGGCCCACGAGGTAGGGGGCGCGCCTAGGGGGGAGGGGCGCGCCCCCCACCCTCGTGGACAGGGTGTGGGCCCCCTGGTCTTCATCTTTGGCGAGGATTTTTTATTATTTATTCTAAGATATTCCGTGGAGTTTCAGGTCATTCCGAGAACTTTTGTTTTCTGCACATAAAACAACACCATGGCAATTCTGCTGAAAACAGCGTCAGTCCGGGTTAGTTCCATTCAAATCATACAAGTTAGAGTCCAAAACAAGGGCAAAAGTGTTTGGAAAAGTAGATACGACGGAGACGTATCAAGTTTCTCTGTTTATCTGTGTTTTTCGTTAATCAAAGGTTTTTTCAGCCTTGTTTATCTTACATCTGGTTCTGTTTTTCCACTATGATAATTTCATAGTCATGTACCGGGTGTTTTGACCCGTCCGGTGCTAAACCGCCGAGACAATTTTTTCATTTTTTACAGGAATAGAGTTAAAACATTGCAGATGTAATCACGGATGTGCTGCATATATATATTGACATCATTGGCAAAGAGTCATATCCAACATTTTATGCACGATGGCATAGGCAAAACATGCAGTTTTCAAACTAATCTATTACAAGGCTTTGAGAGCCCAAAAGATGGTTATGACTCTCCCCTCGCCGATTCACCTCCCTCTACTAGTTGGAAGCTGGGATTGGACCAGTCAAAGCCGTTCATAGCAATGAACTCCGCTTCATCGTCAATCAGGCCGGCTGGGTTGACTTCCTAGGTAAAAGTGTGTTGGTGAACCGGCGGGATAAGATCTGTCACCTTATAAGAGGGAGTCGCCATCTTCTTATTCTCCATATCAAAACCCGGCTGATATTTGTCGATGTTGGTCTCTTCGCCAAGAATGGTAGCCTGAGGACAAACTCCCCTCACACAGGCAATAAAGTCATGTTGCTCAAATGGAGTCCCGTCTTCCTTCACGATAGGGTACCCCTTAGCCACGTCCACCGGGTCTAAATCTAGCACCCAGGCTTTGGAGCGGCTCAGGGCAGTCAGGGCTCTGGCTCTGGCACAAGATCTTTTGACCTCTTGAAATCTGGCGGGTAAGATCGATAACTTCTTCAAAACATCACTCAAACGGTTGGGTCCTTGGTTGGCAGGGGAAATAGTAGAAAGTGCTCGTTGAGCACCAGTGTACAATTGCTCCACCATGGTATAAACCGCCTTCAGTTTTGTCACACTATCTTGACTCAAATTTTTACTTCGTGGACCTGTGAGTGTTTTTTCACAAAGGGTCAGCAGGCGGCTTATATCCCTGGACAAAATAAAGTAAAAGTGACTACTGCAAAAGACTTACCGAAGATGGCGGAGACCATTTGAGACACACGGGTTTTTAAGCCGGTGAGCTTCGTGGTAACCCCCTCAAGAGCCGCCTCTGCTGTCTCGGCATGTTGTATCAGCAAGGTCTTCTCATCGGCCCAGGATTTCTTCTTCTCAGTCAAACTGGTCTTCGATTTTTCAGTTTCAGAGAGACTCAATTGGAGTTTGGAGTTAGTAGTCTTTATCTCCGCCTATTGATCTGCCGGGTGGGTCTTTGCATCCGTCAATTGAGAGCCCAGTTCAGTTAGGGCGGTCTGTAAACATGCACAGGTGTGTCAAAATTTAAATAAAAGTTATAATGCTTAAAGTCCCAAGTGCTTTGCAAACACAACAACACTTGGCACTTGGGGGTAATGTCTGCCAAAGAAGATTCTTTTTTCCAGCCTTAAAGTCCCAAGTATTTTACAAGTAACAACACTTGGCACTTGGGGGCTAATTCATGATCCTATGGAAGTTTTTTATATTGAGCCTGGTTAAACTATTTGTTTTGTCTGATTCAAGATAGTTCTGAACTTAAGTACCGACTCATTTGAGAAAAATTGAGCCGGCCCTTGGGGACTACAGGTGAAAGTTAAGCTGAGTTTAAAGAAAGTCTAAAAACAGAGTATTAACCTATATCACAAGTCTACAGATCATTCAGATTCATCATAATCCGGAGACTTGGGGGCTGGAAGAGCATATATAAGATGGTGAAAGTCGGCGAACATACCTCATATTTCAGCTGAAGTTGCTTGACCATCTCAATTTCCGAGTCACGGCTAGAATGCACATGACTGAGGTAGCCAGACAGCACATCACTAACATTTAGATGAGCGTAGAGAGAAACATCAAACCGCACCTTCTGCCGCTCTAAAGCTTCTTGTTTAGCAGAGTGTCGGGCCAGTACAATGGGGTTGCCCGGCTCAACGAACCGACTTCCAGTAATTAAGACATCTGTGTCAGAAGTTGTCGGCGGGTTGGCGGAGCTAGATGGTTCAGTGATAGCCGGATTAAGAGTGGTTTCATCAGCTGACAGTTCAGGAGGGTCCGATTGAACGTGGATAGTTAGGTCTTCTGGTGCTTCAGATTGATCAGGAGTTTGTGCTGCCGGTTCAGGTGCGGGATTTTTCGGGCTTTCTGCCGGCTTAACCACCTTAGCTTTCTTGGATTTCGCTTGACCGCTAAAAAAGATTTTTATGAGACAGTTAATATAATGATGTAGTTTTAAAGATATAGAGGAAAGATGATTTTCCTTACCCAGGGGCAGTCTTGAAAGCCAGAAATTGAGTCTGGGACAAGTCGCCAGAAGAGCGAGAGACCTCCTGCAAAGGTGAAATAAAGTTAAAAAAACAAGGAAATAGATTCATGGATAAAAAACAAAGGACAAAGGTGAAAGAAACCTCATTCTAGCGTTTTCGAGGAGTTTTTTGTAAGTCAGAAGGTGGTTCATCATCATCATTAGTCCGGGCCTGACGGCGGCTCTCATGTTGCTGCTTTTTCAAATGAAAATGAGGGTCCAAATAAGCCAAACGGTGCGAAAACCTTAGTTTCCGGGTTACCAGTCGAAGTTTCTGTCTTGGCAAAGGGGCTGAGTCGGAGGAAACAGTTACCTCTTCTTCCACAGCCTGGCTGGCCCCCGTGTCGTCCTGGCAATAGTCAGTGTCAATAAGATAGTTAAAAAATCGGCCAAGGGAGTCAAGGGCTACCTCCGACTCAGAAACATCATCCAGCTGGAACATGTCGGATGCAGTCTTCTTCTTATTGGGTTTCCGGGTCAATTTCCTAGCGGCTATGGCAGCGGCTCTAGCTTTCTTGGCAGCTTCATGATCGTACTTAGCCTTCCAGAAGTTAGATTTGGCATGTAAACAAATAAACAGATTAAAAGGTCATGCAAGTATTTAGGCTACTGAGGAAAATACAAAAAGAGAGAGGTTAGGGGGTTTCACCTCTGGTGCCGGGTTAAGTTTGCAGAAGGGGTTTAATCCAACCTTACTGCAGTCCTCATATTTGCCGTTTACAAGGATGGTTGACATTGCAACAATGTCTTCTTCAGTCAATTGAACAGAGCTATAATGAAGAGAGTCATCTGGGCCTCCGCCATATTCATACATTAACTTGGATCGGCGGCTTAGAGGGATGATCCGCCATTCGACCCAGCAACGGATCAGGTCAACTCCAGTTAAGCCATTCCCCAATAAAGCTTGAATCCTTTTAATAGATGGAATAAGCTTCTTGCATTCAGCAACAGTAAGATTATAAGGGAGCACAAACATAGAATCCAGATGCTCCGCGCGATAACCCGACAGTGGTTTTTCATTGGCTGGTGACGCATCTTGGCAGTAGAACCAGGTCTGATTCCAATCTTTGGGATGACTCGGTAAGACTATTAAGGGAAAGACGGCGCCCTGTCGGCGCTGAATTGAGATTCCACCAAGCTCCAAACTAAGGTCGTTGGTGCATTCGTTCTGGCGGTTCAGATAAAAATATTCTCTGAAGAGTTCCACGGTATGTTCTTCTTGAAGATATACCTCACAAAGAACTTGAAAATTGTAGATATTGGATATAGAGTTGGGTCCAATGTCTTGTGGATGAAGCTTGAAAAAATGTAGAACGTCTCGGAAGAACTTTGAGCCGGGTGGTGAGAAGCCCCGGTTCATGTGATCAGTGAAAATGATAACCTCACCGTCTTTGGGCTGAGGCCGTTCTTCGTTCGGGTCAGGAGCACGATAAGACATAACGTTTTTCTCTGGCAAAAATCCAATGGTGACAAATTCTTTCAAGGTATCCTTAGTAACTGTGGAAGGCACCCAGTTGCAGACAGTTGGCGCTTTTGACGGCATGATGAAGAAAGGGCAAGCTGAAAAGAAAGTAATTTGCCGGTTCAATTTATTGGTGGAGTTACAGATTCATGATTATAGTACAGACGAGTAATGGCGGCTTAAGCAAGGGCTAATGACATATAAAGGAAAAGTGAGCCGGCATTATAAGCCGCCATGACTAAAGATATTTGAAGGATGCCATAAACAGAATTGGCTAAAGTATTGAGACAAACAAGTTTCCCCAAGCTATTGCTACTATTCTGGATCAAAATGGTTCAGAAAAGAAAAATAAATTTAGACCTAAAAAACGAGCGCAGAGGAGTTCGTTAGCTCTAAAGAGGCATTTCTACAAGATAAAGGGATCTGCTAACATCTAAAACGGATGTAAAACCACTACCGCATACGTTCTATACTTCTTTTAGATTAAAGGAGGGTACGAAGAAGAAACTACAAGAAGGTATGTGATGAACATCAAAGAATACTGATGAACTCGCAACCCTAATATAGATCTAAGTGCGCGGAAAGGTAGGAACTTACGAATGCAGATCTACTGCGAAGAGTCGCAGCGGTTCTCTGGACGAGCTTAGGGTGATGCAGCGGCCGATGTTGAGGGCAACGGTGAGCGCTACGGCGGCGGCGGAGCTCGAGAGGCAGAGAGGTGGCGAGAAGAAGGAAGGAAGGAAGAAGAAGAAGAAGAAGAAGAAGAAGAAGAAGAAAGAGGAAGGGCTAGCCGTGCCTATTTATAAGGGGATAAGTGAACAGGCAGGCGCAAAAATCAAGGAAGACCGAAGTAATGATTATCCAGCTAAATGGACGCCTCGATTTTTGGAAGACGTTTAAGATAAAGATCCGTTAAAGATGACGTAATGGTGGTTTTCCAAATTTTCTGAAGATGACGTCATGGCGCGTTACAAGGCTTTTAATGAAACAATAGAAGATGGATTTCGTCTAAGTGTTGGAGATTGACAAGAACAAAGTTCAAATCAACCTGGGGCCTAATGTTGGGAATATGACTACCAGGTATGACCCGCCCAAGAGGGGCTGGGTCAATCTTCCTGGAGGGTCATTAAAACAAGTCCAGCGAATATACAAGGCGATGGGTTATTATAAAACTTGTAGTAGGCCCAAGCCCAGAGGCGGCTTAAAGCCTGTAATTGTAAACCGCCATGATATAGTTAAGACTTGTAAAGAAGGGCATGTAAAAGAAGTCACCGAGCCGGACACATTGTATGAGCCGTCCGGGACTCTGTAGGCCGCCAGGCGTCTACCCGTGTATATAAGGGGGTGACCCGTCGGCGGCTTAGGGCAAGTAACATCAAATCAAGAGCCAGGCATAGCGTATTCGCTCCCTAGTCATCGAAACCTAGCAATACCAAACTGGACTAGGCTTTACCTTCACCGTAAGGGGCTGAACCAGTATAAACCTCTCGTGTCCTTTGTCCCGATCAACCCCTTTAAGCTTCCTAGTTGCGATGGCTCCACGACTAAGTCCTTTCACTAGGACATCTGCCATGACAATTCCACGACACATCCCTTGCATATTATAGTTCATCATGAAGCTTTTGTAGCTTGGTGGCAGTGATTGGAGAACTATGTCAATGACACTATCAACTGGAAGATGAACTCCCAGCTTAGTCAAGTGATTATGGTACCCAGACATTCTGAGTATATGTTCACTGACAGAACTATTCTCCTCCATTTGGCAGCTATAGAACTTATTGGAGACTTCATATCTCTCAATCCAGGCATTTTCTTGAAATATTAACTTCAACTCCTGGAACATCTCATATGCTCCATGACATTAAAAACATCGTTGAAGTCCCGGTTCTAAGCCGTAAAGCATGGCACACTGAACTATCGAGTAGTCATCAGTTTTGCTTTGCCAGGCGTTCATAGCGTCTGGCGTTGCTCCTGCAGCGGGTTTGGCACTTAAGCGGTGCTTCCATTATGTAATTCTTCTGTGCAGCAATGAGGATAATCCTCAAGTTATGGACCCAGTCCGTGTAGTTGCTACCATCATATTTCAACTTAGCTTTCTCTAGGAACGCATTAAAATTCAACGGAACAGTAGCACGGGCCATTTATCTACAACAACATAGACATGCAAAATACTATCAGGTACTAAGTTCATGATAAATTAAAGTTCAATTAATCATATTACTTAAGAACTCCCACTTAGATAGACATCCCTCTAATCATCTACGTGATCACGTGATCCATATCAACTAAACCATGTCCGATCATCACGTGAGATGGAGTAGTTTTCAATGGTGAACATCACTATGTTGATCATATCTACTATAATTATTCATGCTCAACCTTTCGGTCTCAGTGTTCCGAGGCCATATCTACATGTGCTAGGCTCGTCAAGTTTAACCCGAGTATTCTACGTGTGCAAAACTGGCTTGCACCCGTTGTATGTGAACGTAGAGCTTATCACACCCGATCATCACGTGGTGTCTCGGCACGACGAACTGTAGCAGTGGTGCATACTCAGGGAGAACACTTATACCTTGAAATTTAGTGAGAGATCATCTAATAATGCTACTGTCGTACTAAGCAAAATAAGATGCATAAAGGATAAACATCACATGCAACCAATATAAGTGATATGATATGGCCATCATCATCTTGTGCCTTTGATCTCCATCTCCAAAGCACTTTCATGATCACCATCATCACCGGCTTGACACCTTGATCTCCATCGAAGCATCATTGTCACTATTGCTTCTACGACTATCGCTACCGCTTAGTGATAAGGTAAAG
This sequence comes from Triticum urartu, assembly GCF_056163025.1. Taxonomy (NCBI): domain Eukaryota; kingdom Viridiplantae; phylum Streptophyta; class Magnoliopsida; order Poales; family Poaceae; genus Triticum; species Triticum urartu. Next base: position 216,521,644 of record NC_141874.1, read on the forward strand.
CAATTACATGGCGATAGCATTTCATACAATGAAGCGACAACCATATGGCTCCTGCCAGTTGCCGATAACTATTACAAAACATGATCATCTCATACAACAATTTATATATCATCACGTCTTGACCATATCAAATCACAGCAAGCCCTGCAAAAATAAGTTAGTCTTCCTCTACTTTGTTGTTGCAAATTACGTGGTTGCTACGGGCTTCTAGCAAGAACCGTTCTTACCTACGCATCAAAACCACAACGATTTTTCAGCAAGTGTGTTGTTTTAACCTTCTACAAGGACCGGGTGTAGTCAAACTCAATTCAACTAAAGCTGGAGAAACAGACACCGACTAGCCACCTGTGTGCGAAGCACGGCGGTAGAACCAGTCTCATGAACGCGGTCATTTAATGTCGGTCTAGGCCGCTTCATCCAACAATCACTACAAAAAAATACACTTCCGTGATGATACGTGTTTGTCACTGTAGGTCGCATTTTTTGTCATGCATGTACATCCATGACAAATTTATGACAGAATCAACATAGTCATACCTGTGTTGTCGTAGAAGTGTTCCATGACATTACCAAAATTATCATCACGGAAGTGTCCACTTCCATGACGATAAATCGCGCGTCACAGAAGTGCTTTCATCAAGGGTGACCGACACGTGGCATCCACCGTAACGGAACACCGTTAAGCTATAGGGTCGGGTTTTGGATCCGATAACCCGTTAACAGCCCCGACCAATGGGGATTTTCCACGTGTAAAATCATCATTGCCTAGAGGAAATACATGTCGGCTCATCGTTGGGACAGATGTCATCCACTCACTGGACAGAAGGCGCCTATGATACGTCGACACATGGCACGGCCCAACAGTGGCCCATTCCTGTGAAAAGGCCGGCTCGTTTGACTTGGTCAAAAGATGGCGGGCCGACCCATGGAAAGCCTGTTAACGGCCTGTTCGCATATAGCCCATTTACAGCCCGCTAACCCAAGGCCCGTTACGCCCTATCCGAATTAGGCCCAGTAGCGTCATCTAGGCCATCCAATATGATTCCAGCCCGTTTTCACTTCTGGCCCATGTATAGCCCATGACGTCTTTCGGCCCATATGAGGCCCTTTGTAACTCTTGGCCCATTAGCGGCCCGTGCTGAAACTGGCCCGTAATGAACAGTGTATTACTTTACACCCATTAACGGCCCGTGGTGAAACTGGCCCGTAATGAACAGTGTATCACTTTATACCCATTAATGACCCATTATTCTGTTGGGTCGTTTCCAGCCCAAGTTAACTTTCGGCCTTCTGAGGGCCCATTTATTCTTGGGCTCATTTGCAGCATTCGGTTACTTACGGCCCGTTACTGTCATTTTCTACTTGTGGGCCAAATTTAGCCCGTCATTACAGTCGGCCCGTTTGTGGACCGTTAGTCTGTTGGGCCATTTTCATAGCATCACCAAATACGGCCTGTTAACGGCCCGTTATGGTCAGCCCATAAAACGTATGATTTCCATTAGAGGCTTGTCTACGGCCCATTAAAGGCCCGTACAAGACCCATAAATGATTCGGCGGCCCATGGATCCTACGAGACGTAGAAGGCCCATGGATCCTATGAGACATAGAAGGCCCATGGATCCTACGAGACATACAAGGCCCATGGATCCTACGAGACGTACAAGGCCCATGGATCCTACGAGACGTAGAAGGCCCATGGATCCTACGAGATGTAGAAGGCCCATGGATCCTACGAGATGTAGAAGGCCCATGGATCCAATGGCCCGTGAAGGGCCATGGTCGGGCGAGTTGGCCCCCGTTTGAACGATATAGCATATTCAAAGAATTATCCTACTCAATACTATCACCTCTAAAAAGCATACAATATACAACAAAGAGATCAAGGCATAGAAAGGTAGAATAATCTTACACTATACAATAAAGAAATTACAGCCGATTATACCCACTAGGCATTATGGTTCGGCACAGGTGATAATAAAGCATACACAAACAGCAAATTACATACACTGGGCAAATACAGCTCATACATCATGGACGCGCATCAACTTAACTCCATTTGAACTATAATCTCTTCAGAAAATAGGATTGGCCGGATTCAGATAGCACAAATTTCAGTCTGCAAAATCTCCAATTCCTTCATGGTTACCTCAGTGTCTTGTTTCATTTTTTTGACTCCTGCATCTAATACCTGCATGTCCAGTCTCAACTTGTTGATTATACATTGACAATCATGTACACGTTGTCTTGCCACCTCTAGTTGATGCTCGAGAACATCAGCACATTCCAATTCCAATCCATAATCATTCGGTAACAGCCATGCCGCACTGCTCGCAGATCTTTGTGTTGATGTCACTTCATCCTAAAATGTTTCTATAAGTACACATGACTAGGGCAAAAATATAGTTACAACAGTGAAGCGAACAAGACACTATTTTGTACTACATGGCAAAACAGGACTAACAATAATGCTACACGTCACTTTCAAAAAAATGTTACACATCATGAAGCATAAGCAGGTGATATTCTAAAAATTATAAAAAGATAGTCTGTGCAGCCTGCATACAGAAATCCCTCTTAGCTCACCAGAGGAGCATGATGTTGGGGCCCAATCAAAAACATAGACAAGTTACAAATTTAGACAACACGTTGCGTATAAGTAAGCAAGCAGTTGGCCATTCTGTGCCTCAATTAAAGTCTTAGGGAGCATAATGAAAAGCAGAGGGTTTCATACAAACATACTACAACAGGCAAAACTATGCAATCATTAGCGTAGTATAAACTAGATTGTGAGCCTCATGCAATAATAGTTGGTTAATAGACTTCAAAGCTTCAGGCACACTTCGACAGAGTAATTAAATGGTAAGGCCTTTAATTATGTCAACTAATAGTGATACAAGTACCGAACATCAGGCATGATTATTTGGGCATCTCATTAACTAAGGACGAATAAAGCAATTGAAAAGAGAAAATTAACTATGCCTAAAACAAACAAGGAATTGAACTGTTGAGTTGCATACAGTTACTTACCTTAGCAGGTTGAAGAGGCTCAGCGCGGCTCCTACTTCTCTTGCAAGGCTCCTTCCTAACATCTTGTACTTGGAAATCCTCAATCTTATCTTCATTGCCCCCCCTCTGCAAGGTGACACAAACTAGTTACTCGTCTCCTTGGAAGATAAATATGCATACTTTCCAGTCTGTGAACACAAAAGGATGAGATTATAACAAAACAACACCACATAGTGAAACATGCCACATCTCTTGCACTTGCACACAATGAAATGAGCATTTACTATGTCTGCACTATGTAAAAACTAGGCATACCTTCGAACTGGATCTCCAGGTACTCTTGGAGAGCCTACTGTAGTGTACAGCCAAACCTTTATGTCACCTATGAGTTAGACAAGGCCCCACTACAGCAGCCCTTAGTGTTTAAATCGTTGACAAGCTCTGTTAGAGTGTTAGGTCAAGAACAACAAGTAATCAAAGAAAACAGTCCTAGTATGGCTGGCTGATGCAAACAAGCAACTGAACAGATGTGTGAGCAAATCTTACATATCAAGAAAAAAAGCAAATAAGGAGGCTTAAAGACCATCACTTGACTGACCAGATTTAAGGGGTATTTAAACATCATGTGCAACGTATGAACTAACATAAACATTGCATATTCCAGAATCTACAATGGAATGCACATGTATTAGGTTATGCCATGTATGATGATGCCTAAATGTACAGATAGCAGGCAGGAGTGATTCATCATTGCACACACAATTGAATTGCAGGTTAAGGGGCAGTTCGATCCCGCCTTTTCAGGGCATATTGTCAAAATAAGCCATAAAAGATGTAAAGAAGTAATTTTTGAGTTATGGGCTTAGGCTTAACTAATTTCGCTTTGGAGGGGGGTGTTTCGGGTAGAACCTCACTAAAAATTGAAGTGAAGGGGAATAGTGAAATGACTCTGTTGTCTGCCTATATTACACTCAAAATGCAACTGCTGACGCCCGTGTCACACCTGACTCTCAAGTAAAAAACAAACACGCAAGCATTCATTGCCCTGCCCGCTTGCATCTCCTCTCCCCTTTCCCTCTACCTCAATCCCCTGCCTGCAGCACTAGGGTTCCTCCAGCGAGTCATCGCCACTGGTCCCATTTGGCCTGGTCCTCGACGATGCTATGTCCAGCTAGGCTACATGGCCGGCGGGTAGGGGCAAATCTCCCTGGCTGCTCCTCCCTCTGGCGCCGCCCCTCATTCTCATGGTCTCCAGCAGCCGCTCCACTATGGTTCGTCCAACGCACTACTCCGGCGGGCGCTGCACAACTACGGCTGATGCCACACTGCGGCAGAAGGCACCTTATTCCCGCTCCCCTCCTCCCAGGCCATGGCCTTGAGGTGCTGTTGAAGGATGAGCTCATCCAACAAGGTGAGGATCTCCTCTGATTTTTTGCCAAATTTTCATTCTGATCCACTATACGATGAATTGCTATGAGCTGCTTCTGCTGCTGCTATATGATGCATTGCTATGATCAGCTCCTGCTGCTGCTATATGATGAATTGCTATGACCTGGTGCTGCTGTATGATGAGTTGCTATGAGCTGCTGCTGCTGCTATATGATGAATTGCTATGAGCTGCTGTTGCTGCTATATGATAATTGCTATGAGCTGCTGCTGCTATATGATGAGTTGCTACAAGCTGCTCCTGCTGCTGTTATATGATGAATTGCTATGAGCTTCTCCTACTGCTGCTATATGATGAATTGCTATGAGATGCTCCTGCTACTGCTATATGATGAATTGTTATGAGCTGCTGCTGGTATATGATGAATTGCAGACTATTGCTGTTGTATGATGAGTTGCTTTGAGCTGATGCTCCTATATGATGCTTTCAGGTGGTGCTGCTATACGATAATAACCAGCCACTTGGACCATCGAATTTCAATAAATAATTGTTCTTCATATAAATGTGGTTCATGCGTTCTTCGTTTAAATTAGGCAATGGGATCTCTATGGAAAACATTGACCAAAGTAGATTGTGCCAAGTAGATGGTATCTTTGTATTTGCATTTTGAGCAAACAGTGATGGTCTATTTTCCTATCATATTAATTACTGCACTGGGTTCAATTTGTGATGTTTGTAAGTCAAATTAATTTCCATATGGGCAGCAAAATGAAAAAAATATAATGCAATCTAGACTTTCCACTGATCATACCAAAGATAAGCTGAAAACGCAATGAAAAGAACTGGTTGGCTTATTACATGGAGCTTATATTCAGAGGTACTTATTTTCTTAGGATAACTCATAATAATTGTCCCTAAGAAACTTGGCTAATAGAACTGGCATACAAATAACATGTCACGATGATTGCAATGGAGGAGTGACGTACCATAGCACACTGTATAGGCTCACCGCTGCCTCTCCTTTTTTGTGATGTTCCATGAAATTGCCACATACATCTTGTACTTTTTCATTGTGCAACCCTATCTGCAAGTTGACATGGCTAATTTCAGACATCTCTACATGATACTACATTGCATATCCCTTGCGCATATTTAAACCACCAATTAACGATTGTGTGCGTACCATAAACTAGCCATGACTCTGTATGCTGGACTAGCAGGCACTCTAAGGGAGCCTAATGTAGTGCACTGAAATTCCTACATGCCACCTACGATTTTGTGTAATGTACTGCCCCTGTTCCTAAATATATGTCTTTGTAGAGATTCCAGTATGGACCACATACAGATGTATATAGATGCATTTTCGAGTGTAGATTCACTCATTTTGCTCCATATGTAGCCTATAGTGGAATCTCTAGAAAGACTTATATTTAGGAACGGAGGTAGGAGGTAGTATCATGTATGACATCTACATATCTAATTTAGCAGCTAGTAGTAGAAATCATTGTCTGCACAAAGGGATTACTGGTGGAAAATCCTAGCAAAGCACGCTGGCAGGCACAGAACAATACAAGAGAGGGAGAGAGACGCGCTTACAAGATCATAACAATGCCTCGGTCTAGGATCTTGGTTGGCCAAGCTGTTAGATCTAGAAGAAACATCGTCCTTGTAGTTTTTGCCAGCTGCATAACAGGTAACAGCGACCGGTTAGTATATTTGAAGTACATCGGGCAGGTGATGCTAGATGGGTTTAAAGGTGACAAGTACCTAGGTCGTGGCGGGTGCTTGGCATCTCTCCATACGGTGGGAATCAGGTTAGAAACGTCGAGGGTGATGACGCTGCGCTGGCTGTCAGGGTCCGGTAAGGAGATCTAGAACCGTCGAGTAGGGTGTTTGTGGAGCCGCTCCGGTAGGGTGGACTACGGAGTGGGCGAAGCAGATATGTGGCCATGGACGAGGGCGTAGGTGAAGCTGCTCCGGTGGTTGGGTTAAGGATGGTGTCGACGACGCGGACCTGCGGCCATGGACGGGGCGTCAGAAGCTGCTCCGGTGGTTGGGTTAAGGATGGTGTTGACGATGCGGATCTGCAGCTGTGGACGGGGCATCAGAAGCTGCTCCGGTGGTTGGGTTAAGGGTGGTGTCGACGATGCGGATCTGCGGCCGTGGACGGGGCGTCAGAAGCTGCTCCGGTATGTTGGATGAGGGCGCGAGGAAGAGGATCTGAGGCCGTGGACTTGTGAGTTGGCAAAGCGGCCCCGATAGGGTTGAGAATGGTATAGGCGAAGCTACTCCGATAGGGTTGACGATGGTGTCAATGAAGCGGCTCCGGTAGGGTTGAGGAAGGTGTCGGCAAAGCGGCTCCGGTAGGGTTGAGGAAGGTGTCGGCGAAGAGGATCAGAGGCTATCGACGAGGGCGTCGGTGGGGCGGCTCCCAGGGGTGTGGACGAAGCTTCTCTGGTGGGGAGTACGAATGAGCCGCTGCAGATGCGCGGTGGTTGACGAGAGTACCGGCGAAGCAGATCCGGCGCCGTGGACAAGGCCGGCACTGAATGGGTTGTGGTACAGTGGTGGATGAGCAGTCTACTTGTTTCTAGGGGAGGTGGGAGGGGTAGATGCGGCCGCAGAAGCAGATCCGGCGAGGTGGATGCCGCTGGCAGTGAATGGGCTATGGTACGCCGGTGGATGAGCAGTCTAGGGTTTCGAGAGGGGAGGGGAGAAAGGGCGATGAAGTACGGACGATGTGATGTAAGATGTTGTGGTGCTGTGGAGTTACTCGTTTTTGCGGGAGGGGGAGAGGAAATGGGGGTGCCGTGTAGTGGGGGAACCGGAAGTTACCAAAGCAGCCCCGACCTATCATGTAGATGAGGGCGGTATTGTAATAGTTGGTCTCCGTGCACCAAGGACAAAAGGGGGATTTCACATGCTAAAGACTAAGGTGGCAGAAATTTTAGAAGGAGGCGGGAGATTTTGCCGCCCGCGGGATCGTTCGTATCCAGTTTCAACTAATTTTGGACCGTGCTAGCGGGAAGGTCATGCTAGACTGTGTACACGGGGCACGGGTCAGCAGTTAATAACTGGTCTGAAGTCCACTCCAGAAAAAAGATAATAACTCGGGATGATGCGCCGATAACTTGGACGTTCACACGGGCGCGGCCAATCGTACGGGTGTAGTGGCGCGTTCACAAAAAAAGGGATCACACGCTCAGTCTATGTATTTCTCGTGTAAATAGATAATTTAGTGTCATTGGTTATTTACTTTAAACATAATGCATTGACGTGTTAGTGTAGAGGCACACAAAAGGAAATGGATATTGTAGTCAGCTACTTAAAAGTGTTACCTCATATGATTACATAGCCTCCATTTCATAAATTGCGTACCTGTTGAATTCATATATGAATATTACATATATTACTTCAAAATAGAAACTTAAATCATCCAAGACTAATGAATTTGAATGAAAGAGTAACAATGGTGCATGTACATGATAGCTACATTGGTTGTTTGAAGAAACATCACTGTAACTTTGGCATGCACAACTAAAAAGGTTTATTTAAATATAAAAAATGTGATATGTGAGTGTCCAACCATTATAGCATTGAATCGATATTGTACCTTTGGCCACGATACGAAGTAGATATTGACTTATGTTCAAGCGATGCACGTCCACGATCGCTAGATAGTGATACGTGAATGAATTGTGCAATCTCTCTCACACGCATACATATCTCATTTCCCTGTGGGCATCGGAATCACACACGCGCACTTCATCTATTTCTCTCTCTTCATCAGGGTTAAATTCGTCTTTCTACCCCGTCCTACAAGTCTCTCACACATAAACACACACACACTCTATGTCTAACACGCCCACCCCTTTAATTCCGCCCACCCACAGCCACTAATGTCTCAAAGTATAATAATGTCTCTCACACATATGCTATCTACCTATCCCTTAATATAGCTAGATATGTGTGACACAAACTCCTTCTCCCTACTAGCAAGATGCCCATGTGTTGCACGGAACATCAAGATGCATTTGTATGAGAAGTTTATCTTGTGGGAGAAAAGGATGAACGAGGGAATGCCTTATTTGCAAATGCGGATAGGGGTGTGGGTACCTTTTTGCAAAATTTTCATAGTTTCCTTCCTGTCCGTCGGATATAAATCGGATGACCTATATTGCAGGATGGCAGGAACACCATCATCACCAACTCTGTTTTTTATAAGAGTAGAGATATGTGAGTGTCACAGCCCCCCCACACACACACCCACACTTCCCAACACCGAAGGAGTAGGGTGACACCTCGATCTTGATACTAATCTATCGACTGGCTTCTCTCTCAAACATACACACACACACTACCCGGCACCGAAGGAGTAGGGTGGCACATCGATCTTGATAATAATCTATCTACTCCTCTTTCAAACACACACACACACTCGCTAGTTGTGCCTCTATGCCTACCGCGCACACTCTCGATACGTCTTTCTCTTCCCCCCAACAATGAAAGAAGAAGGGTGACAACTCGATCTGATCATAATCTGTCAATTGGTTTCTCTCTCAAACATTGTGTCTCGGTGCCTCGCTCGATAGCCCCCTCGATATGTAGACTTCTCGCGCGCGCACAGCTGTAGTGACGATGACGCTGAACCCAGTGTGCCTTGTTTTTACCGGCCTCATGTGATAGTTTTCACCCTGTTTTCTATTAATTAACAAGGCAACCTTTTCTTTGTTACTACTAGTGAATCTGAAACCATTCGGGGCAGACATAAAATATATCACTTCAACCCAACTATCGCAGCAACTATTTTAAAAGAAATTAGCTAGCTGCCCGTGCGTTGCACGGAACATCAAGATGCATTTGTATGAGTAGCTTATCTTGTGACAGAAAAGGTTGAACGTGGGAAGGCCTTATTTGCGAACGTGGAGAGACGTCTGGGTATATTTTTGCAAAATTGCCATAGTTTCTTTCCTATCCGTTAGATATAAATCCGACGGCCTATATTGCAGGATGGCACGCACACCATCATCCCCAACTCTGTTTTCTACTCCCTCCGTTCGAAAATACTTGTCATCAAAATGGATAAAAAGAGATGTATCTAAAACTAAAATACGTCTAGATACATTTCCTTTTATCCATTTTGATGACAAGTATTTCCGGACGGAGGGAGTATTTGTCTTTTTAGAGATTTCAACAAGTGACTATGACCGGACCTTACCAACATACTCAAAAAAGTAGTCCATAATTTTGGTGTTACCCTCTTTTCTTGGCGGTGCAGTGCCATCTGGATACCTCATAAATAAATCAAGGACAAATCTGACCCCTTCCTAAAAAGACATACAGAGCTAAATGAGTGAATCTACACTCTAAAATATGTCTACATACACATCCGTATGTGGTAGTCCATTTGAAATCTGAAAAAGACAAATATTTAGAAATGAATGGAGTATATATAAGAGTAGACATGGAGATATATCTCCAGCATGGTCTACAACAAAAATGTGCTAGGCTGGTTAGCGCCAGATGCTCGCAGCGTGATGACATGAGTTCGAATTCTGTCTTTTAACTTTTTATTTTTATATTATATATTAATCTACTTATTTAATATATACTTCTTTCGCTACTGTACTGACAGTGGAACCCACAGAGTACTTAGAATACAAGATTAAGGATGGACTTGTTTCTTTTTAACTTTCTGTACGAAGCTGTATCCACCCTGCAAGTCACGTGTACACTGTACATGCAATTAAATTTTTATAGAGGGACAATCATACAGGCAATTAACTCAAATGGATTGGATGTCACTCTATTATTTCCAGCATAAAGAGCATCTCCAATGGCAGCTGGCAAATTTCCTCCCGCTTCCTTAAGCGGAGGACGACATCAAACGCTAGCAGCATACATTGTTACAACTCTAACCAACCAGATGAAATTCGTGCAAACACGGACTGATTTCATATAAGCATGAAGGATTTCATATAAAAAGGCCGGATCTTCATATAAACATGATGGATTTCATTACATTTGCATGAACTAAGAGGTGCCAATCCGGCTCTCTTGTATAATTAATACTCCCTCCGTCCGGAAATACTTGTCCTAGAAATGGATGTATCTAGACTTATTTTAGTTCTAAATGGCCACCCGCGGATCCCTTTGTCTTCCTCATGTCCGTCAGACACTTGCGGGGTCGAGAAGGTCCTCGGAAGAGACGAAGCAGCAAAGAAACCACCTGAATCCGCGATCGTCGCCTCAGAGGTGGCCTTCATGGGTCCCAAGTGGTGGCGGCCTCTCGTGTTCTTCTTCTCCTCGATGATGGCGGCGGACACGGAGAAGCTGGCCACCGACTCGTCGCTCTCCACGCACCCGGCTTCTGTCTCTGCCTGCATGGTGCTACCGCAGGCACGGGAGGCGCGCCCACAGACATGGGAGGCGCGGCCACCGCAGACACTGGTGGCGCGGTACGACGCAGCAGTGGCGGCGCCCGTACCGGCATGCTCGCCGCCGTGTCGGCGTGGAGCAACTCGCCACTCCTCATCGAGCTGAACTGGAGCGGTGAGTTGCTGAACCACGCGCCTGCTTGGGGCGGCAACTGGCTCCGTCGGGCCAAGCGAGGTTGGTGAAGCACCGAGCGGCCTCGCCCATATCCGGAGGGCTTGGCGGGCCACCTAGCCGGGTAATATGCCGGAGAACGGCTCATCGGAAGCCATCGGAAGAGTGGAGAAAATGGTGAAGGAGGAGATGGGGGAGCGGCGGAGGGGTGCGATTCTTGCCCGCTGTCTGTCTGGCCTCATGTAAATAGAGGGTGGACGGTAGGAGCTTGGCCGGCGTCTGGCCTCGTTTAAATTGAGGGCGGACGGGAGGAGCTCGGCCGGTGTTGCGTTTAATTCCGGCCCGCTCATGAACGAACGTGTGGCCGGAGTAGGACTCTCGGTTTGCATGCGGGTTTAACGGAGGGGTTTAATGGAGGTGCCAGGCGTGTAGCGGGCGGTGCAGTACTATTCGATTTGACAGCAGTAATGAGCCGTCAAATTACAAAGGCCGTCGCCTCTCGTGAAACCGACCGAGCTAAACTTCCCCGCCCTCTAGCCTTTTAAAAAATGTATATACTCCACTTTTTTACAGTAGTAGTATCGATGGATTGCGCCATGGAGCAAAACTTGAAATTTAAAAAAAAGGTGGTACATATAGAGAGCGCTCGTCGCAAAATTATGCATATAGTACTATTAAAAAGGCTTGTCACAATAATGGTGACCAACACAAGTGCACAACCCACCCCTCAAATAAAACTAAGCACCCTAGAATTCTTTGACAAAACTAAGCACCCTGAAATTCTTTGACAACTAAACTGCTGGCTATATGATGTTGGCCATATATATTGTACGTATATAATGTGAAGAAATGAGTGGTAGTACTATACCAACTAAAAGATGAAATGTAAGAACTAGTATGTATGTACTGAAGAGTTAAAGTAACAAGAAGAAACATAACATAGTTCTGCTGGGGGCTCAGCACAACACACCCCTCAAATTAAATTAAGCACACCTGAAATTAAACTTTGCAACTATTCCGGTAGACACTGCATTAGAACCACCATGAGCAACGACACTGCCACCTTACTCGGAGTCCTCGTCCACGTCCTCGACTTCGTCCTTGTCCCTCTTCCTCTTGGCCGATACTTCTTTGTTTGAACCGCACACTTGGTTGTTGCTCTTCATCCAACCCTTGTAGATATTGAAGCAAAGGTAGCCATCCATTGCAGTGTAGTGGATGTGGTCTATATCTAGTACATTCCGCTGCCATGCATGACGATGAAACGTCTATGGAGGTTTCTCCAATTTACCGTACGAAGGATCCTGCCAGGGTCAGCATTGAAGGCTGACGAGAGGACACCAGCCGATTCTTCTAGAGGTCGAAGGTGTTGCCTACAACGAGGCCTATCTGACGCAGGACTTCTTTGCCGTTACCAAAGTCTACAGTAACGAATTTGACTAGGTTGCTCTCGAGGAAGTCCTTAAAATCTTGGCACTCAACGTCGGCATGGAATATGTGGTAGACCAAGCATAAGTCATGCATGCAAACCTGGATCACGGCGGGCTTCTTCCTCTCTTCGTCCTTTAGATCCTTTTCTCGTCCCAGGACTATGGTGTACTCAACATCTAGCCTAGCGACCCACTCATCATCTGAGTCTTGGAACATGCGTCTGAAGCGAGAAAGGCATCCTTTCACTGTTGCGGAAGAACGGGTGTAGATCACGTCGAACTCATCGCCGGTGATGGTTCTAACCTTGTACTCACCGCCGATCGGGGAGATTTGGGATGCCATGGATTTGGGAGGAGGGTTAGGATTAGTGGAACCGTCATAATGTGAATGGACGGGACGACTAGGAGCGAACCGTCGTAGTATTGAAGGACGTGCGGGGACGAGTAGGAGTGAACTGCCAGCGTGCGAACGGCAGGGTAGTGGCTTTCCATTCTCCCATGGTACGGGCTTCTGAGAGCCCTTAGATCTGAGATCGAATGGTTGCATGGCGTGATTCTAGACCTATGGGTGAATATCCTATCCTGGAGGGTTATTCTGCAAATTTTCAGCAACTTAGCATGCGACCGTTTGATCTCAGATCCAAGGGTTGCCAGCAGCCCGTATCATGGTCGCGCCTACCACGACCGTCGCGTCGCTCGTGCGGTCGCGCCCTAGGAGATTTAACACGGTGCGTTAGGCTATCTGATGTTGGCATGTCATACATAGTCATCACTTAGTCACTCATACTACAACAAGGTTTTGGCTATAAGGTTGGCTATAAGTGTATTTTTTTACTTCTCTCTATCTCTTTCTTCGTACTCCCTCTGTCCCATAATATAAGAACGTTTTTGACACTAGTGTAGTGCCAAAAACGTTCTTATATTATGCGACACGGGGAGTACTAGTATTTATTGCATTTGCCAAGGAGTGACCTCTTCCAATGAAATGGTGTTGCTAAGGTTGCTTCATTTAATTAGCTATAGACTCAAAATTGTCTTTTCACCTAGGTAACGCGCTTAGCACCATTTCTTCCTTGTGTCACCAAACTAGTCTCTCTCTTCTTGACTAACTTGCCACATCAGACTTTATGCCTATGTGGCAAGCTTAAGCACCCGTAGGAGCAAGTAAGTACAATAGTGCGCTTTACATGGCATTTTTGCATATGTGGTGGAAAGAGAGGCAAGGAAAAAGTGAAGAAGTGGGCTCTCATGCAAGAGCCAGCCTCTACTACATGGTGGAGCATTGGGGGAGGCACCTGTATGGAGGTGGTCAGGAATCGGGAGACTCACGCCGGTCGTAGCGCCGCAGTTAAAATGATAATGGCAAGTCAAATCATGGGGCCCCACCTATCCAGCAGTAACTCGCTGTCAAATCATACAGCCCTACGTTTGCAGCAGCCTACTCCCTCGTCTTCTCGCGTCTCTGTCGAACCGACTAGGCGGAACTGCCCCGCCTACCGCGCAGGAAAAGCCCATGCAGTATACTCCCTCCGTCTAGGTGACCAAGGTGGAGAGGAAAACGACAGAACTTAATGTTTAGTACTTCGTATTTGCTAAGGCTGGTTGTAATGGTACTAGCCTTAGAAATTTTGATGAGGTGTCATAGAATTAAATGAAGAAAAAAAGAGAGTTGAGTACTATGTGTCATACATGGCAATAAATAAAGTACTACATGATACTAATATATGATACATGGCGCAGGAGTACTAAGCATTATTAATACAGTTTTGCTAGAACTCATCTAGATGAGATATAATTTGGTCTCATTCATCTTTTATAGCCATTGGATGTGATGCTATATAAGATGCGTGTGTGCTGACGTGGGTTGTATTTGTTCTTGTGCAACGAACTGACCACTACATGTCATGTTTGATAGTCTCAAGTCATTAAAAGCATACAAGCCCCACATCTCTTCTTGGTTGATTCCTCTATTTATGTCAAAAAATAAGAAACAACGTGAGAGTTAATGCACCACGCCTATGTGTTTACTATTTGGTTTTCATAAGATGACTTAATACTCACCTAGATGGAGGGAGTATTCGATTTGACAGTGGGCGGCGCAGTTCCTGATACGGCTTTAATACAGACAAGGGAGGGAGTAGCGGTTCCCGATATGTTGAACGGCCAATGCATCCTCCTTCAATTAATGCATGAGGGAAGTAATGGGAGGAGGTCCGGGAAAAGAGGCTGCACGATGTGAATGCAACGCAGTTTGCCCTCATTGCCCTCATATAAAGGCGCCCCTCCATTCCAATGCATCTACCACATCGTACGCACCTAAGAATTTGCCTAAGCACCTACACTAAGCGCAAAAGAGCTCACTCCAGACCCATGGTGGTGATGCGCGTGAGCGACCAGCGGCTGCGCCAGATGGTCCACGACGCCGGCCTGCGACATGGCGCCGAGGATCGTATCCAAACGGTGTTGGAGACCGGCTGGTGGATGGCCGCCGTCGACGCCAACTACGACTCTCAGTTGGACCAGATGATCGTTGCCACCAGCAACAAGTTCACCGTCCTCAAGAAGCTCGCGGACGACATCGCCGTACTCCTCCAGCTCACGCGCCCGGGCTCCTCATTGCCTGCCACCCTAATCGGCCTCCATGGCCGGAACCTCTTTCAAGCACTGGTGGCCCTGCGACTACCCGCTGACGCCACGAAGAATGTCCACCTGGAGGTCGCGCTCGCCGCGCGGCGCCTCGCCCTGCAAGAATTCGTCGACCTACACATCCACGTGTACGAGAAAATCGTGTACATAGGTATCTACAAGGCCAGTGAGGACGCTACGACATCGGCCTTCCTCAACCGGCTGGAAGCCTTGGATGCCTTTGCTGAGAACCACCTCGACCTTGCCACAAAAGTCGCCGCTCCTTAGCCGCCGGTCGGTGGCCCGGCGCACTAAGTTGAGGAGGAGGAGGTCGTGCGTTCGTGGATCCATCTTTCTTCTTGCCTTCTGTAACCACCACTGCGATCGCATCATCGTGGCTTTAATTCTTATTGTGCTGTTGCATTCTCGTTCTAGTCGATACCGACATGTGCGATCCCTTTGCTTAATTATATGCATCACTGTAACTAGTACTCCATCCGTCCATTTATAAGTTGTGCTTACCTTTTCCATCAACTTCGTGCAACGCGCGGGCATCTTGCTAGAAACACTAGAATATGTCTATATATTCCGTATGTGATAGTCCATTTGAAATCTCAAAAAAGACAAATATTTAGGTACGGAGGGAGTAATATATTAGGAGTATATCAAAACAATAGTGATTTCTTTCAATTTTGTGAACAAACACTACTATTCTACTACTTTGGATCCGTCGCAACGCACGGGCACATTGCTGGTAAAAGGAAAAGGCCTGCCGCATTTGCGTCACACCCCCAAACGCCCGGGAATCGGGAGTACAACACGGCCCGTCCGGCACGACACATAGCTTAGGGAAGGCGTGTTGCCTAGCATTTTCACTTTCATGTGGGACCGCCGTTGAGCAAACCGACACCCCGCCCGCCGCCGGGTTGGAAAATAGAAATGAGGGGAAGATCTAGCTATAGCACGGAAGCCAAGAAATTTGGTGTCAGACGGGGCTCGTTGATAGAGTAGGAGCATTCCGTACTAGTACTACTCCTACTAGTACCAAGTTTGTACTCCTAATACTATATTACTAGTACTACCACTATACAACTAGTAGGTACGTGCACGGCACAACATCGTAGGAAGAAAAAACGGGAAGATCTTGTTTTGGGTGATTTATCTTTTTTTCAATCAAGGTAGTATGAATAATATGATGTGGGGGGGCCCCATGAAGCTTATGTGGCTTGATTGCATGGCTACGGAAGGTTAGAGAAAAATAAATAGATAATGTGTTTAGAGTGCACTCCACTAAATAGATATACTTTCGATCCATTGCAACGGACCGACACATCTATATCTATACCCCCTATATAGTGTGTGAAAAACTTTGAAAGTTGGTCGTTGGATGAAGCCAATCCGATGGTACAAAGATGGCAAATCCGAGCACTACTGGCCGTTGGATATCATCCACCAGATTCTGCCACATGTATAATCTAGAATACTCCATGGTTGAACTTAATTCATGACTAACTTTGCCACAACTGAGCTTAGGCAAAGTTATTAGTTCTTCAAAATGAGAGCCACAAGTTGGCAAGCCTAAGGGAATCTTGCCACATTTTTTGTGTGTATGTCATGTGGGGCCTTAGTGTGGCTTGCCTAAGGTGTGGCTTGAACCAAACACTCACCTAAGTTAATCAAACTTGCCTAACCTTACATTCCACCATATTTTGCCACATGTTAGAATCCAGAAAGCTCTACATGTAGAAGCATAATGCACAAACCACCAGAATATCATGCGTGCAATGCACGTGTACCTTACTAGTACTAGTTGGTAGTAGTAAGAAACAAATCCATTTTTGGCACGAGCTCGTATTGCGGGAGCACCACAAGGCCTGCCGCAGGAGTTACATTTCCCTCTCGGGGCCCACGGGACCGAACTTCAGTGGCTTAGTGCCCGGCCTATGAGTCAATGACATGCGGACCTTAAATGCGGCTGGCCCACATGTCATCCTCATGGTGGTGGCGTGGTTCGCGACTCACTCGTTCGAGATGAACTGGTCGGTGGTGGCGTGGCTGTGGCGAGGGTGCCACAGCTGGGCGTCGGGGCGTTACGAGGCGTAGATGGCCACACCGGCGGGTACTACCTGTAGTACATAAGTACTCCAGCTGAGGATTGATGCCCGGGATGAAATGTGTCACAGCCGCTGGATGAAAATTTGATGGTGCGGGAGTACGGATCGGAGCAGAGCAGTGGAGCAGGCAAACTGCGTCCAATCGGGTGTGTCTGTGGTAGAAAGTTGATGGTCGCCGCAGTTTAGCTGGCCCGCATGTCATGCATACAAAGGTAGAGGAGCGGTGGGGCCGAGAGGGATGAGGGGCACGTAGGGGGGATGAGGATCCCCTGACGCGAACAATCCTACCATTCTGTCACTGACATGTGGGACCCATAAGCGTGGGTCCCACCTATCAGCGAAGGATAGGCATGGCAAGGCAGTGATAGCCACGTCAGAGGATCCATGTCCACGTCGGGGGACGTCGTGCCGTGGGTTGGAGCGGCGTCGTGGGAATCTCGTGTGGGTGTGGCAGTGGTAGAAACAAGAAACGTGATGGTCGATGTGGTTCAACTTCCATGGACAAGCTGTCATGTCTGCTGACACATGTATATCAAAACTAGAGTGTTTATATTTCAAGCACGTGAACAAGTATTATTCTACTACTTTGGATCCATTGCAACGCACGGGCCAGCACATTGGTAGTAGTAGTGTCAATCTCTATCTCTAGAGGCCTTCCCTCGTTCATCCTTTTCTCTCACAAGATAAACTACTCATACAAATGCATCTTGATGTTCCGTGGAACACACGAGGATGTTTCCTTGGGGGTCTCTCTAGTGCGGCGTGGCCATAGTTGCATGTTGACGCCCCTTGAGATGCCGACGTTGAGGGGCACTCGGATTTCCTCCGATGGGCAGGTAAGATGAGTTTGATCACGTAGTAAATGCATTCTAAAGACTACTTCCGTGTCCATTTCCTAATTCTCCCCTGCCCACTATTTCACAGGTTAGGCCCGGTGCGAGTGGAGATTGGCTTGCATATGTACATGAGGGTACCAACATCAATTTGCATAACATTTACAACGGTGACACCGTTCCCGTAGAACCTTTGTCCAACATTGGGATCGGCCATGCAATAGGCCACCGCATGAATTGGTACCATGGAACCACGGTGAGATTGAATAAGATAGCACGAACCTTGCACATGGCGGTCAAAGGCGGACCATGCTGTCTGCGGCCGATGTGTTGCCGTACGAGTAGGAAGACGATGTGCTCCTTTCTAACCGCATCTTCGCGGTGACAAACCAGGGGACTTATTTTGTATGGGACACATCCTACGATATACTCCCTCTCTCCCAGTTTATTTGTTTTGAATCTTTTCGTTTTATAAGTTTCAAATTCAAATTTAGAGCTCCCCATCACATGTTGAGATTACAATGTCCATTAAATCGTTGCGTGCATGTATAGTAAAGAAACAAATCTCGAGTTTGGCACGAGTTCATGCTGCGGGAGCACCACAAGCCCTGGCGCAGGAGTTACATTTCCCTCTCAGGGCCGTCGGGACTGAGCTTCAGCGCCTTACTACACCTACCTTTGAGTCAATAACATGTGGACCCGATAGGTGACTGGTTCACATGTAATGCTCCCGTAGGTAGAGGGGCAGTGGGGCCAAGAGGGGTGAGCCGCAGGTCGGGGGACGTGTGGTTTCATGGGTTCGAGCGGCGTCGTGGGAATCACGGGTGGCTGTGGTAGAAACTTGATGCTCGCCGCATTTTAGGTGGCCCACATGTCATGCACACAAAGGCGGAGGGGCGGTGCGGCCGAGAGGGGTGAGGCGCACGTTGGGGGGCGTGGTGCCGTGGGTTGGAGAGGCGTCGTGGGAATCGCGAGATGAAACATGATGGTCGCCGTAGTTGAACTTCCATGGACAAGCTGTCATGTCTACGGACACATGCGCTGCATACCGATCACTGGAAAGGAGTAGCAGAGAAAGCTATATATGCGGATAAATAGTTCCTTGTAGTCAAGCGGGCTCACGCTACTACTCTGTTCCAAAGACATGCACACCATCGAAATAGTCCATCTATATCAATATACACCGAGAGGGAATAATTTTTTTACAAGAGAGGAAATAGTTCATCCATCCATAATGCCCTCCTGCTAGTGCAGCCTTTTCTTCTTCTTCTTCTTCTTCTTCTTGTTCTCATTCTCTGTGGGAGACGGCTTTGCAACAAGCTCTTTGGACCTTGCAGCTATCTCGAAACTCACACGGGCATCGAGGGCAGCATATTTTATCCGCTCGTACATCAAGGGATAATTCTCCCATCCAGACGACCTTAATGCCACCGTCTTATCACCCTTCTGAAGATTTGTACCGAGCACAAAATTTGCTACGTCGAATAAGGATGGTGTCTGTTTATCACAATCTTCTACAGGAATTTTGATTCTGGTTTGTAGGTCAGCGATGCTTCTCAAATCAAGGTTGTACGGCTCTAGCTTCTGTTTGTCCCTTTCGATGGCTGCCCCACAGAAGTATACATCCTCCCGAGACAAGAAATCGTGAAGCTCACCTGGTATGGAGGGCGAGTGTATGATGTGGTACACCAAAACATCATCTTCGCGGCACAGCTGAAGGACGGTGGCGCGCTGGATCTTCCCAGGGGCACGCTCCGTGTACTCTGCGTCGAGACCGATGACCCTCATCTCTACCTTTTCGAGGGAGTTGGATACATTGTTGATCCACTGCCGAACAACCCTTGGGTGGACGGTGACGGTGGCAACTATGCTCATCGAGCCTTCGACGAGGACATGTTGGACGCTAAAAACCTGCATCTCGATCTCTTTCGCCATTTGGAACCGCTGGAACGGAGGGCTATGGTTTGGAGAATTAGGATTAGATGGCTAGTCTAACTGAAGTAGTAGATGATTATTTAAAGAGGTTAAAACAATGTGAATGCAGTGGGGTTTGGATGCAAATGAAGACAAAGGGGAGGTGAAGAAGCCGAGGAGAATCGGTTCCCGATGGATAAGTAAATGGGAGAAGTGGCGTGCATGCAGTTGATTAGACAGCTAGGTAGACTAAACGAAAAGGCTATGCGGGTAGACTGATGAGTCGTACCTGTTCATGTATGTGCCCATCCTTCCAGATAGGTGGGACCTATGCAAACAGATAAAAAATGTGTCGTAGTTTTTTTTGAGCGCGTGAGTGGGAGACACAACATTCTCTGGTTAAGGAATACTCCCTCCATTTAGGTGAGTATAAGTCACCTTATGAAAATCAGGTTTTCCCAAAACCTTTAGGCGTGGAGCATTAACTTCCTGCTCGATCCCCTCCCAGCCTCATTAGCCAGCGTTCTCTTCCTCTGCTGCCGCATTCTACCTTTCCATTTTTCCTCTTCTCAAGTGTGGAATGATCTGCATGCCGTCCTTGATGCACCAAAACGACCACTGCATGCATCGCGGCAGGGCGTTGATTGGGCATGCACGAGAATTTGGTTCTTCTCGCAATATGGATGATACCTGAACGATGAAGTGAACATGCATGATAGCACGGGAGACCTATTTCTGCTACACAATGTTGTTTCTTGCATTATCCTACTCATACTCTGAACAATGCTGATCTTACCTTAACAATGCCTGTCCTTTTTTATATGATGCAGTGTCCCTACAGTTACTGCCCTTTGTAATCACATCACCTTTGCCAAAAATAAGGAAGCACAACTGGTTCCTCGCTCGATCAGACGACGACAAAAGACTGATGATCATTCGGACACATGAGCCAGAAAAGTTATATTGCAAAAACCCCACTATATACAAGCACCGTGTAATACGTGAGTATCCGGACAGTGGTTGTTACGTCTATGAGCAGGATACCAGCTTGTTGGGGCCTTTAGGATTTTTTAGTTGGAGGCGGGTAAACAACCTTGGTTCACACTCTCTGTTTCTCGGACTCAATTATCTGATTAACCAGGAGATCACCGTTGGCAAGGACCTTGATGGCAGAGAGGCTCTGTTTGCTATGGAAAACTGTGTCTACACGGCGAGCCCTAGGAGTTCGGGAGCAAACTCCCCTGATTGTCAACGATACAACATGCAGCCAAAAGATGGTGAGAATGACAAAGGCATCCGGATTAACTTTGATCCTTGGATGTCTCAATTACGACAGGCAGTGATGTGGTTCAAGCCTTCAGGTTGATAGGTAATTGGGCTGTTGCATCGAAAGGGTGGAGTATTGGTGTCTCCGGATCACTGGTCGCTGAAGCAGGGCTGCAAATTATGATGTTGTTGGATCATCTCTTCGAATGACTTTGTTGTCTTTGTTGCTGGTTCTGGATAGGTAGTTCTTTCTTTTGTTATGCATATTCCTTGTCATTTGGTCATCCTCGTCTATGTCACTCTTACTATGTAATAGTAGCTTCTGTTTAGAATGTCATTCTCGTCTGGATCATGAGAGTCTGAGCACTGCAGATGGGTGTGTTTTGGCGGTGTAGCAAGACTTCTTATGAACTATCATGTCTTGATGTTTATGCCAGTAGTAGTCACTAGTCAGTGTTTGAATGTTGTATATATCGTTGTTTCGAACTGTTTATTGTCTCGAACTACTGGTGGGCTAAATGAGGGAATCACCATTCTCCAGTGTTCAGAGTATATCTCCTTTTTCAAGTTATTTAATTTGAGCTCAGTGTCTTTTCGATGATGTACGCTTGTTTGGGCCAGTGAGGTGTTGTTGAATATGGGCCGAGTAGTAACGCAATGCCAAACAGGTCAATTATGACTCTCAGGACGGGCTCTCAAAAGATCCTGAAAAAAAGGTCGGGCTCTCCAAAAAAGAAAGAATAAGGACTCTTAGGCCGACATGTGGGCGCCACCGGTGTTTTCGTGCGCTTGCGCGCCGAGAGCATATTGGCGCGTGCTCGAAATTCATGCTACCTTTTTATCCCCAGTCTCCCGCCCCTCCCCCACCTCTGGAATCTCGATTCCTACTCCAGTTCCCCCAAATCCCCCTCCTGTACTCCCTGTACTCAAGCGCACTATCATGTCGCCGGTCAACGCGGATCTCCAAGCCGGAGATCCTGAGGTCCGTCCTGCCTTCGGTCGCTGCGTGCTGTCGCTCAACAGTGGCATGGCGGCTCTTGACGACCAGTTTGCCGGCAAAGTGCTGATGGTAACCATCAACAGCGACCGGCCTCCCGTCTCGTCGGACGACCTTGTCAAAGCTCTTGGCATTGCGCACGACATCCAAATAAGTGACTTGCTCGTCGAAGTCTGTCCGCCACCGGCTGATTTCTTCGTCAAGTTCCGGACAACTTTCGACTGCAGTCGTGTGTTCGAATCTTCCCGGTGTTTGTTCTGCGATGGCGCCCTGGTGAGCTTTGATCGGTGGCACCCAGGATGGGGCTCGGTGCCCTCTGAGCTTGAGTTTTTAACAAAGCTTACCTTCCACGGCATGCCTCGACGTGCTTGGAATAGCGAGTCCATGAACAAGCTTATCAACGACCTTGGAGGTGAGCTCGTAAGTATGTTTGTTCCTCCAGACAGCTGGGCTCTGACGGTTATGGCATGGATGAAGAAGCCGTCCACCATACCGAAGGTGATTGGTGTTGAGATACCAGTGCAGGAACCGGGGTTGTACTATTCGTCGCCACCAAGGCCGCCGCGGACCACGTTAGGGATGTACCTGTATCGAGTGTTCGTCCATGTCGAAGAAGTGATCAATCCATCAATCGAAGTCCTGCCGCCGCCGCTGGTGCCAGGGTCCGTCGACGACGTCCATTACAGGAGTCAACGTCAGACTTTCCCTGTGTTGCTCGGAACGATGGATGGCACAGGGCCTACTCCATCGCGCGGCGGAGGCCACTGCTTCTTTGGGAGAAGAGGCAGTGCTGGCTGCCTGGATGTGCTCTAATTTGAGGTAACAACTGAATCTTGCCAGATACTAGTTAAATCCGAGCTATGGGTGTGAAGCACTGATATGCCAGTACATTTGATTTTGACCTATTCTAATTTTGTACCTGAACTTTTTTTAGAAAGGGCTGTACGTCAACTTAATGTGCTAGCAAAACTTATTGTGTTGTCTATCTGTTTTCTTTGCAAACATTCAAGATATTTCCCCGTCATTGATAAAGACGATGAACCGTTATGTACGACTTCGTTGTTTCAACATAGCCCTTCCCGTAGCGATCCACTGCTTCCATCCCGATTTTGCCGCCTGCGTGAAATTTTTGTATGCAAGTTCAGTGTGCTATGATGTTCTATATGATTGTGTCAACTATATAAGTTTTTACTGAGCATCGGCAATGCATATGGCTGAAAGATGTATTTATGAGCATCGACCGATGGGTCTCTCTCTCTATCTCTCTCTCTCACACACACACGCGCACACACACAAGTGGGTCCCGTTGAATTATTTATTTGCTCGTGACAGCTTTTAATTAAGTTCCACTATAATCTAACTTTTTTCTTAAGTTATTAATTGAGCTCAGTGACTTCAAAAAGTTGTACAGAAGCCTTGTTTGGGCCTTTTCGGCGTCGCTTAATGTGGGCTGAGTAACCATGTTAGGTTGTACTGTACTACACAGGCCTTTTTTCAACATCAGCAATGCAACTGGGCCAACAGTTATACACAATATCCGGGTCAACTTGTTATTCTCCGCCCCGCTGGGCTGCAAACTTTCCTAGGAGGTGTGCATTAGGCTTAACAAGAAAATGGACTTTAAGAAATAATAAATGGGATGTAATTATAATAACTGGACAGTTACTATGCACCAAACACGTAATTAGTTTGAAAAATATATTATTTTTGGAATTTGAAAATTTTAATTTCCTTACTTGTTGCGCGCGCAATATTTCGTTGGATTTTAACGTAATACAACTTTACTTTGAAATTATATTTAACCTGACTAGAAATTTCGAATAAAAATATTTCGGATCCCATCAAAATGTGGGAATTTTTTTTTGAATTCTGTTTTGAGCGGTTGTCTGGAATTATTAATCATTGTCCTAGCTAGAAGTTGTGTTGTACTTTTAACAAACTGTAAATGGGTTGTAGTAAATTCCATTAGAATTAAAAAATGGGTTGTACATTCTTACAAATCGCAAATGGGCTATATGTTCTCTGCCAAATCCGAGCTGTGGGCCTACTAAGTTGACGCGTACCAAGGGCTTTGTCAACTTAGTCAATATAAACGATTCTAGCTGCAGTGATCGTATGATGTCCATCCAACGGCCGTAGTGCTTCTTCAACCTCTGGTCTTCTTGCTCCAGCCGCCCAAAGCAGCGCCGGTCATGTCGCATGCTCCTGCCTCCCGTGGCCGGCTGTGATGCCGCGGAGGCCTCACCGCCCCGTACTACTCCCACCGCTGGCCAGGCCATCCCTCTACACACCCACACCCCCTGTTATTCTGCGGCGACGGCAGCCTCACACCGCAGCCGAACCAGTGAACCCTCATACTCCTCTCTGCGCGGGCTTCCACTGTTGCGTCTTCCCCGGCTTCGCATCGTCCCCTTCCTAGGCCTCACTGTCGTCCAGACCACCGCCCTGGTGCTCTCGGCACGGCGTGGTCAACGTGGTCAACAACCGACATCCATCGGAAGAGTACTGTACGTGGAGAGGCTAACAGCTGGGTCCAGGCGGCCGCAAGGAAGTGCCTCCTTATTACGCGCAAAATAATTATTCCTCCACCTGACAACAGGGACCTACCGGACGGGCCACCTTATTTCGTGAAAAAAATGTTTCCCCCCTGACTGTTGGGACCCACCGGACGGGCCAGCGTATTTCGCGAAAAAAACTTTCCCCCCGCTGTCAGCTCAGACCCACCGGAAGTGCCTCCTTATTACGCACAAAAAAATGAATACTCCCCCTGCTAGCTGGGACCCACCATGGTGGGAGGCTGACTTGTGGGCCTACTAAGTTGACTGGGACGGGGGCCTTTGTCAACTTTAGTCAATATGAATGATTCTAGCTCCAGTGACCGTACAATGTCCATCCAATGGCCATAGTGCTTCAACCTTTGGTCTTCTTGCTCCAGCCACCCAAAGCAGCGCCGGTCGTGCCGCATGCTCCTGCCTCCCGTGGTCAGCTGTGCTGCCGCGGAGGCCTCACCGCCCCCTACTATTCCCACTGCTGGCCAGGCCCTGCCGCGACGGCAGGCTCACACCGCAGCCGAACCAGTGAACCCTCGTACTCCTCTCTGCGCGGGCTTCCACTGCCGCGCCTTCCCCGGCTCCCCGTCGTCCCCTTCCTAGGCCTCGCTGTCGTCCACCGCCCTGGTGCTCTCAGCGCGGCGTGGTCAACGTGGTCAAGGAACGACTTCCATCGTACGTGGACTGTACGTGGAGAGGCTGACAGCTGGGTCCACAGCCGCAGCAAGGAAGTGCCTCCTTATTATGCGGAAAATAATGATTCCTCCACCTGACAGCTGGGACCCACCGGACGGGCCACTGTATTTCGTGAAAAAAATGTTTCCCCCTGACTGCTGGGACCCACTAGCTACATCTTCGCACGCAAGGAAGTGTCCGGGCAAAAAAATGATTCCCCCCTGACTGCTGGGACCCACCAGCTATCTTCGCAGGCAAGGAAGTGCCTGAAAGTCGGGACCCACCTGGTTGGAGCGTACGTAGTGTTGTCATTCTGGTCGCGAACGTGTACGTACATATATACTGGTGGATGTAGAGGCGCAGACGTGTCGTAGTAGAGGCGCGTACGTGTCGTAGTAGAGGAGCGCACGTAGCATGTACATGTACGTACAGCCGCCAGGGTGCAAGAAGGAAAATACGTCCACGTATGTGTACATACGGGCGGGGTCTCGAACGCCTACTCGCGCATACGTATGGCCAGGGCTTGTGTACATGGCTGGGTCAGAACGAAGAAACAACGTCGTCGTCATGTTCATGGGGAGGCAACAGAATGCGTCGTGTTCATGGGGAGGCAACAGAATGCGTCGTGTTCATCGGGAGGCAACGGAACGGGTGGGAGCCAACCGGCTGGGTCGGAACAGAATGTGGTCGTGTTCATCGGGAGGGCTTGGACGGAACAGGTGATGGAAACGAGGCCTGGCGTACCGCACAACGGAGGAAACGGACCTCCTACGTTCGGAACGGGGTCCTGTTGATCGGGAGGGGTCTGGCGTACCGCAAAACGGAGGAAACAGACCTCCTACGGTCAAAACGGGGGTCCTGTTCATCGGGAGGGGTGTGGCGTACCGCAAAACGGACGAAACGGACCTCCTACGGTCGAAACGGGGGTCCTGTTCATCGGGAGGGGTGTGGCGTACCACAAAACGGGACTCCACAGGATACTGTTCATCTCCACCGTCGACCTCCTCCAGCCTCCACGGGCTACCGTCGACCTCCTCCAGCCTCCACGGGCTCCTGTTCATCCAGCCTCCACCGCGTGCTACTCCACCGGCTACTATTCAACCACCCCTCCACGGGCACCCCTCCATCGTCTACTGTTCATCCAGCCCTCCACACCACAGGGTCCTGTTCAACCACCCCTCCACAGGCACCCCTCCACCGTCTACTGTTCATCCAGCCCTCCACCACACCACGGGGTCCTGTTCATCTAGAGGCAACGCCACCGCTCACTGTTCATCCACCCCCCCACAACGCTCACTGTTCATCCAATCAATCGGCTTCAGTTAGCAGCAGTAGCGAAGGAATCGCTCGATCGGGTTCAGTTAACAGCCATCGATCGATTGCTCGGGTTCAGTAACGCGTAGCCTGCAGTACAATCGCTCGGGTTCAGTTAGAGCCCAATGCCTCGCTCGGGTTCAATTAGAGCCAATGCCTCACACACACGCGCATACGTGTATGAGAGAAACGCGCATCGCTCGGCCCCCGACCTCCCACCGTAACCGGGAACTCCTCGAAATTTTCCTCCCCCTCGCTTCTACCACGGTTTTTTCCGTCATGGACGGCCCAAAGAATGTCATGCAGCTGCGTCTCCGGCCCGCCCAGGACGAAAAGCCCATTTTCTGTCATGATTTTTTGTCATAGAAGTAGGAGCCCACCACATCTATGATGATACCGGGTTTTGTCACAATTATCGTCATAGAAGTGTCATATGTATGACAGGAAAAAAATTCGTTCGGCCCAAAATGTCAGGGATGTGTCTTTTTTTGTAGTGAATACTGTTGAATCAAAGAATGACATGATGGTAAGCAGTATGACTATTATCGCCCACAACTCTTTGTGCTCTGCTCGTGCATAGAACATCTACGCATAGACCTGGCTCTGATGCCACTGTTGGGGAACGTAATATTTCAAAAAAATTCCTACGATCACGCAAGATCTATCTAGGAGAAGCATAGCAACGAGTGGGGAGAGTGTGTCCCCATACCCTCGTAGACCGAAAGCGGAAGCGTTTAAGTAACGCGGTTGATGTAGTCAAACGTCCTCGCGATCCAACCGATCAAGTACCAAACGCACGGCACCTCTGCGATCTGCACACCTACAGCTCGGTGACGTCCCTCGAACTCTTGATCCAGCTGAGGCCGAGGGAGAGTTTCATCAGCACGACGGCGTGGTGACAGTGATGATGAAGTTATCGGCGCAGGGCTTCGCCTAAGCACTGCAACGATATGACCGAGGTGTGTTTCTGTGAGGGGGGCACCGCACATGGCTAAGAGAAACTTTGGTGTGCCTTTGGGGTGCCCCCTCCCACGTATATAAAGGGGAAAGGGTGGAGGAGGCCAGCCAGGAGGAGGAGGCGCGCCATGGGGGGGAATGTTACTCCAAGTAGGATTCGGCCCCCCCTTTCCTATTCCAACTAGGAGAAGGGGGAAGGAGGGGGAGGAGAGAAGGAAAGGGAGTCGGCCCCCTAGTCCAATTTGGTTTGGGCTAGGGGCGCACGCTCCACACCTTGGCCTGCCTCCTCTCTTCCACCAATAGGCCCATGAGGCCCAATAACCCCCCGGGGGGTTCCGGTAACCCCGGGGTACTCCGGAAAATACCCGATACACCTCGAAACTATTCCGGTGTCCGAATATAGTCTTCCAATATATCAATCTTCATGTCTCGACCATTTTGAGACTCCTCTTCATGTCCGTGATCTCATCCGGGACTCCGAACTACCTTCGGTACATCAAAACACATAAACTCATAATATCAATCGTCATCGAACGTTAAGCGTGCGGACCCTATGGGTTCGAGAACTATGTAGACATGACCGAGACTCATCTCCGGTCAATAACCAATAGTGGAACCTAGATGCTCATATTGGCTCCCACATACTCTATGAAGATCTTTATCGGTCAAACCGCACAACAACATAGGTTGTTCCCTTTGTCATCGGTATGTTACTTGCCCGTGATTCGATCGTCGGTATCACTATACCTAGTTCAATCTCGTTACCGGCAAGTCTTTTTACTCGTTTCGTAATGCATCATCCCACAACTAACTCATTAGTCACATTGCTTGCAAGGCTTATAGTGATGTGCATTACCGACAGGGCCCAGAGATACCTCTCTGACAATCGGAGTGACAAATCCTAATCTCGATCTATGCCAACTCAACAAACACCATTGGAGACACCTGTAGAGCATCTTTATAACCACCCACTTACATTGTGACATTTGATAGCACACTAAGTGTTCCTCCGGTATTCGGGAGTTGCATAATCTCATAGTCATAGGAACATGTATAAGTTATTGAGAAAGCAACAGCAATAAACTAAACGATCATAGTGCTAAGCTCACGGATGGGTCTTGTCCATCACATCATTCTCTATTGATGTGATCTCGTTCATCAAATGACAACACATGTCTATGGCTAGGAAACTTAACCATCTTTGATTAATGAGCTAGTCTAGTAGAGGTATACTAGGGACACTCTTTTTGGCTATGTATTCACACATGTACTAAGTTTCCGGTTAATACAATTCTAGCATGAATAATAAACATTTATCATGATATAAGGAAATATAAATAACAACTTTATTGTTGCCTCTAGGGAATATTTTTTCAGAAAGGGTGATGCAGTAAAGTAGAGATAAGTATTTCCCTCAGTTAAGAACCAAGGTATCAATCCAGTAGGAGGTGTTGGGGTTCAAAAAAATTCCTACGCACACGCAAGATCTATCATGGTGATGCATAGCAATGAGAGGGGAAGAGTGTTGTCCACTTACCCTCGTAGACCGTAAGCGGAAGCGTTATGACAACGTGGTTGATGTAGTCATACGTCTTCACGATTCGACCGATCCTAGTACAGAAAGTACGGCACCTCCGTGATCTGCACACGTTCGGCTCGGTGATGTCCCACGAACTCTCGATCCAGCTGAGTGTCGAGGGAGAGCTTCGTCAGCACGACGGTGTGATGACGGTGATGATGAAGCTACCGGCGTAGGGCTTCGCCTAAGCACTACGATGATATGACCGAGGTGGATTATGGTGGAGGGGGGCACCGCACATGGCTAAGAAATAAATGATCAACTTGTGTGTTCTAGGGTGCCCCTGCCCCCGTATATAAAGAGCAAGGGGGAGGCTGGCCGGCTCTTGGGGCACGCCAGGAGAGGAGGAGTCTTCCTCCTGGTAGGAGTAGGACTCCCCTTTTCCTAGTCCTACTAGGAGGGGGAAAGGAAGGAGGGGAGGGAGAAGGAAAGGGGGGCTGAGGGAGTCCTGGATTAGGGGGTGTTCGGATAGCCAGACTCCTGAACTATGAAGATACAAGATTGAAGACTTCGTCCCGTGTCCGGAAGGGACTTTCCTTGGCGTGGAAGGCAAGCTTGGCGATACGGATATGTAGATCTCCTACCATTGTAACCGACTTTGTGTAACCCTAACCCTCTCCGGTGTCTATATAAATCGAAGGGTTTTAGTCCGTAGGACAACATACACAACAACAATCATACCATAGGCTAGCTTCTAGGGTTTAGCCTCTCCGATCTCATGGTAGATCTACTCTTGTACTACACATATCATCAATATTAATCAAGCAGGACATAGGGTTTTACCTCCATCGAGAGGGCCCGAACCTGTGTAAAACTTTGTGTCCCTTGCCTCCTGTTACCATCCGGCCTAGACGCACAGTTCGGGACCCCCTACCCGAGATCCGCCGGTTTTGACACCGACATTGGTGCTTTCATTGAGAGTTCCTCTATGTCGTCGCCGTCAGGCTTGATGGCTCCTAAGATCATCAATTGCGATGTAGTCCAGGGTGAGACCTTCCTCCCCGGACAGATCTTCGTCTTCGGCGGCTTCGCACTGCGGGCCAATTCACTTGGCCATCTGGAGCAGATCGAAAGCTATGCCCCTGGCCGTCAGGTCAGATTTGGAAGTTTAAACTACACGGCTGACATCCTCGGGGACTTGATCTTCGACGGACTCGAGCCACTGCCGAGCGCACCGCACTGTCACGACGAGCATGATCTAGCTCTGCCGCCGAACAGTGCCCTGGAGGCCGCACCCGCATCGGCTTCGACCCTTAATTCGGAGCCAACTGCGCCGATCGAGGATGGGTGGTTGGACACCGCCTCGGGGGCTGCGATCCCAACGGCGATCGAGCCGAACATCAGCCCTGCACTCCGTGAGACTCATGACTCCAAGGAGCCGGACTCATCTCCGAACTCAGAACCCCTCATGCCCCTGCCGATCGAATCCTATCAGGCGCCGATCATGGAGTTTACTGCCGCGGACATCTTTCAGCATTCGCCTTTCGGCGATATTCTGAAGACACTAAAGTCTCTCTCTTTATCAGGAGAGCCCTGTCCAGACTATGATCAGCAAGGTTGGGATACAGACGATGAAGAAATTCAAAGCCCACCCACCACCCACTTTGTAGCCATTGTCGATGATTTAACCGACATGCTCGACTTCGACTCCGAAGACATCGACGGTATGGACGCCAATGCAGGAGACGATGAAGAACCAGCGCCTATCGGGCCCTGGAAATCCACCTCGTCATATGACATATACATGGCGGACACCCCAAAATAAGGAGATGGCAGTGGAACAGCGGAGGATGACCCCTCCAAGAAACAGCCTAAGCGCCGGCGTCAGCGGCGCCGCTCAAAATCCCGCCAAAACAAATACGGCGATTCCAGCACGGGAGATAATAATACTCCGGAGAGTGCCGAAGAAAACCCCCTCTAGCAAGATTCAGCACAGGAGGATGGAGAAGCCAGCCCTCATGAGAGAATGGCAGAGAAAGAGGTCGAGGATGACAATTATATGCCTCCCTCCGAAGACGAGGCAAGCCTCGACGACGACGAATTCGTCATGCCAGAGGATCCCGTCGAACAAGAGCGTTTTCAACGCAGGCTTATGGCCACGGCAAGAAGCCTCAAGAAAAAACAGCAACAGCTTAGAGCTGATCAAGATTTGCTACTCGACAGATGGACTGAAGTCCTTGCGGCCGAAGAGCATAAACTCGAACGCCCCTCCAAGAGCTACCCAAAGCGCAGGTCGCTACCCCGATTAGAGGAGGAAGCACTCAAACCTACATCATCAACACATGATACGACCGACCGGCCACCTCGTGGCCGCGACAGAGAGGCCTCTCGGCCCTCCACTCAAGCCGCACCTCGTACCAAGGCACGGGAAAATGCGCCAGACCTGCGAGATATGTTGGAGGACAAGGCAAGGCAAACAAGATCGATCTATGGATCACGTGGGCGCCCCATGACTCGAGACAATAACCGTCACGCCGGACACAAATCCGGTAGGGCCGAACACAGTAGACAAAGCTCATTGGAGCTACGTCGTGATATAGCCCAGTATAGAGGCGCCGCACACCCACTATGCCTCACAGACGAAGTAATGGATCATCAAATCCCCGAGGGTTTCAAACCCGTAAACATCGAATCATATGATGGCACAACAGATCCTGCGGTATGGATCGAGGATTGTCTCCTTCATATCCACATGGCCCGCGGCGATGATTTCCATGCCATCAAATACCTCCCACTCAAGCTTAAAGGACCGGCTCGGCATTGGCTTAACAGCTTGCCAACAGGATCAATTAGTTGTTGGGAGGACCTGGAAGCCGCATTCCTCGACAATTTCCAGGGCAGTTATGTGCGACCACCAGACGTCGATGACCTAAGCCACGTAATTCAGCAGCCAGAAGAATCGGCCAGGCAATTCTGGACACGGTTCCTAACAAAGAAAAACCAAATAGTCGACTGTCCGGACGCAGAGGCCCTAGCAGCCTTCAAGCACAATATCCGTGACGAGTGGCTTGCCCGGCACCTTGGACAGGAAAAGCCGAAATCTATGGCAGCACTCACGACACTCATGACCCGCTTTTGCGCGGGAGAAGACAGCTGGCTTGCTCGTAGCAACAATATGACCAAGAACCCTGGTAATTCGGATACCAGGGACAGCAGTGGCAGGTGGAGTCGCAACAAGCAGAAGCGCCGCATTAACAGCGACAATGCTGAGGATACGACAGTTAATGCTGGATTCAGAGGCTCTAAATCCGGTCAGCGGAAAAAGCCATTCAAAAGGAATCCTAGGGGCCCGTCCAGTTTGGACCGAATACTCAACCGCTTGTGCCAAATACATGGCACCCCCGAAAAGCCGGCCAATCACACCAACAGAGATTGTTGGGTGTTCAAGCAGGCAGGCAAGCTATATGCCGAAAATGAAGACAAGGGGCTGCATAGCGATGACGATGAGGAGCCCCAGCCGCCGAACAACAGTGGACAGAAGGGTTTCCCCCCACAAGTGCGGACGGTGAACATGATATACGCAACCCACGTCCCCAAAAGGGAGCGGAAGCGCGCGTTAAGGGACGTATACGCGGTAGAGCTAGTCGCCCCAAAGTTCAACCCATGGTCCTCCTGCCCGGTCACCTTTGATCGAAGGGACCATCCCACTAGCATCTGTCATGGCGGATTCGCCGCATTGGTTCTAGACCCAATTATTGACGGATTTCATCTCACTAGAGTCCTTATGGACGGCGGCAGCAGCCTGAACCTGCTTTACTAGGATACAGTGCAGAAAATGGGCATCGATCCCTCGAGGATTAAGCCCACCAAAACGACCTTTAAAGGCGTAATACCAGGTGTAGAGGCCAACTGTACAGGCTCAGTCACACTTGAAGTGGTCTTCGGATCTCCGAATAATTTCCGAAGCGAGGAGTTAATCTTTGACATAGTCCCATTCCGCAGTGGCTATCACGCACTGCTCGGGCAAACCGCATTCGCCAAGTTCAACGTGGTACCGCACTATGCATACCTTAAGCTCAAGATGCCAGGCCCTCGAGGAGTAATTATGGTCAATGGAAACACCGAACGCTCCCTCTGAGCGGAGGAGCACACGGCGGCCCTTGCAGCGGAAGTACAAAGCAGCCTCTCCAGGCAGTTCTCCAGTCCGGCCATTAAACGACCGGACACCATCAAGCGCGCCCAGAGTAACCCACAACAAGACCGCCTGGCACGATCCGAGCAGGCGTAGCAATGCGGCCCCAACCCCAGCCCTCACAAAAAGGCGACGCCAGTGCTTCGCGTACATAACTACGCTCTAGAAATACCATGGGTATAGGGGGAGGGGCACCATCACGGCACGCTCGAAACACGGCTTAAACCGCACCAGGGGCTGCCGATTTTTTAATTTTCTGTTACTTTCAAGACTCCATTCTTCGGAAGGCCTGTTCGGCAGTTCAATTGCCACACAAACGATGCAAGAACCAGGGAAGCAGACAAGCCACACCGCATTACGGAACTCCCAGGTGGTCTCTATCACGAGCAGTATACCTGTTTCGCATACCATTCCGCAGCCTGCCCCTGGAACGGACATGTTAAATAGTCCAACCTTTTCGCTTATCGCATTATTTGTATCGTTCTGCTTTGATCGCACCCCTTTTTAATAAACAATGCATAGCTTTTGTCTATTTTTGCATTACTCTTTTTCTATAAATATATGTTCCTTAACGACATGTTGCACCCGTGCACTTTGGTACGGCCAAAATATGCCAGGGGCTTTAGTACCCCTCAATATGGTGTGAGAAGTCCGAACACTTTAACAAGTGTGGCACCCCGAACTTATAGCATTATATGCATCGGCTCCGAATCATGTCTTGGGTCAATAGTTGGGTTTGCCCGGCTCCTATGTTTTGGTGCCTTACGTTCCGCTATATCGGCTAAGGTAGCACTAGGAGAACCACTGCGATTGTGCCCCAGTTGAGCTGGGTCGAGCACCTCAGTGGAGAAAGCTAAAACTCACTGTCATGATGAAGCGAGAGCTGGTCGCTGTTCGAGAGGTTTTTTGAGTCCCTAAAGACTTATTCCGCTTAGAGCGAGGAGTCGGCTCTGTCCGGCCAAGGCATGGATAGCGCCCTGAACTCGGTCTTATGAATACCAGGGGCTTCGCTGAAATTTAAAATTATAGAATTTTATGGCTAAGTGAGAGTGTTCACGCATTATAGTCCGATTGCCTTGTTCGTTGGGCTGAGCGCCTCCCTCGAAGGACCCAAACATGGGAAAAAGAGGGCTCAGCTTTATCCCCGAACACCCCAGCACTAGTGGCACGGGGGCAGAAGCCGACGACTCGCCATCTCTTAGAATTTATAAACAGCCGCACAGAAGGTAATATTTTAAATTCCAACAGCATTGCTTAGCGCATATGAACAAGTTTTCAGCGCACAGGACAAAATGAGCAAGTTTCACTCAAAAACTACATCCCTAGAACATTCATCTGCCACAAGGCAGGCACCCTTCAGAACATCCTTATAATAATTCTCGGGCTTGCGATGCTCTTTCCCCGGCGGTGGCCCGTCCTTCACAAGCTTCTCAGCATCCAGCTTGCCCAAGTGCACCTTAGCACGGGCAAGGGCCCTACGGGCACCTTCAATGCAGACGGAGCGATTGATGACTTCGAGCCTTGGATAGGCCTCCACCAGCCGCCGCACCAGCCCGAAATAGCTCCCAGGCAGAGCCTCTCCAGGCCACAGCTGAACTATGAGGCCCTTCATGGCCTATTCGGCCGCCTTGTGGAGCTCGACCAGTTGCTTCATCTGGTCGCTCAGGGGCACGAGGTGTCCGGCCTCAGCATACTGAGACCAGAACACCTTCTCTGTCGAGCTGCCCTCCTCGGCTCGATAGAATGCGGCGGCATCGGACACACTCCGGGGAAGATCTGCAAACGCTCCTGGAGAGCTCCGGATTCGGGTAAGTAACAAGTAACTCACGTTCATGTGTTTGCTTTGCATAAAGAATGCCTTACCCGCCGCTATCTTCTTCACCTCATCCAACTCCTGGAGGGTCTTCTGGGATTCGGCTTTGGCAGACTTGGCATTTTCAATAGCCTCCGCGAGCTTGGACGCTCGCGTCTTTGAGTCAAGCTCCAAACTCTCATGTTTTTTCATGAGAACCTGGAGCTCTTGCTGTACTTTGCCAACCTGGGCCTCGTACTTCTCCCGCTCGGTGCGCTCCGTGGTCGCCCTCTTCTCGGCCTCGACCAGCGCTTGCTTAAGGGTCGCCACCTCAGACGTGGCCCCTACAATAGCCACGATAATCCTGTCATTTTTTGCAATTGCACCTTTTTATATATATTTAAACAAGGTATTTCTTACCTTCATTATCCTCGAGCTCCTTCTTGGCATGCCCGAGCTCTTGCTCGGACTGCTCGAGGTTCTGCTTTAGCGTGTCCACTTCTGCAGTCAGTGCGGCGGACGCCAGCAGGGAAGCCTGCATACGCATATTGACTCCTTTTTGTTAGACTCCTGCTGTCGGTGTCAAAACCGGCGGATCTCGGGTAGGGGGTCCCGAACTAGGCGTCTAGGCGGATGGTAACAGGAGACAAGGGACACGATGTTTTTACCCAGGTTCGGGCCCTCTCGATGGAGTTAAAACCCTACTCCTGCTTGATTAATATTGATGATATGGGTAGTACAAGAGTAGATCTACCACGAGATCAAGGAGGCTAAACCCTAGAAGCTAGCCTATGGTATGATTGTTGTATGATGAAGTTGTCCTACGGACTAGAACCCTCCGGTTTATATAGACACCGGATAGGGTTAGGGTTACACAGAGTCGGTTACAATGGTAGGAGATCTTGAATATCTGCATCGCCAAGCTTGCCTTCCACGCCAAGGAAAGTCCCATCCGGACACGGGACGAAGTCTTCAATCTTGTATCTTCATAGTCCTGGAGTCCGGCTGAAGGTATAGTCCGGCTATCGAACACCCCCTAATCTAGGACTCCCTCAGTAGCCCCCGAACCAGGCTTCAATGACGACGAGTCCGGCGCACAGATTGTCTTCGGCATTGCAAGGCAGGTTCTTCTCCAAATTCCGTGTTCCTGTAGGAATAATGTTCGATTTTTGTAATGTAGCGCTCCTTGGCTTCCACGCCCAATAATGGCCGTCTTCCACGTGTCAAATGAATGCGAAAAGCCGGGGTGTTTTTACATCCACACCCCTAGCCGCATAAACAAGCCTCCTATTTAACTGGATGGGGATTCAGATCCAAACCACACCTTCTCCTCTCCGCGAGTAATCATCAGAGCGCCTCCAGCAAAGGTCCATTCCAACATGGCCAGCCGTCGCAGCTCCTCCCCTCGCCCTTCCAGTCCTAAACCCGGAGACTGGGAGAGTTGCTCTGTCCCGCATAGCGAGTTAGTGTCGCTTCAGGCCAAGGGATTTCTCCCTCAGGCTTATATGGTCCCGGTCCGAGCCAGACTCGCCACCTATAATGGCGGAAAACAAGCGGAGAGCACCGCCAATCCCTCTACGGGAGAGCGGGTGTGCTTCATCCCTTATCTAGTAAGGGGACTGGGATTTCCAGTTCATCTGTTTCTCCGTGGGCTTCTGGAGTTCTATGGCCTCCAGCTGCACAATCTCACGCCCGCCTCTATTGCATATTGCGGGCTTTGTCGTCCTTTGTGAGCTATTTTTGGGTGTTGAGGCTCCTTTCGCGCTGTGGAAGAGGATATTCTGCCTGGTGCCCCGTTCTCAAGAGGGGTCTATATATCAAGTGGGCGGAGCCGAAGTGTGGCGCATCGCCGGGACCGGATACCTATCCGGGACCCCAAAGAAGGCGTCCGAGGACTGGCCTTCGGAATGGTTTTATATAGATGATGTCCCACTACCGGACCCTATCCGGGTCGGTCTCCCTGAGTTCAGCAATGCTCCATTAAAGAAACGCTTGAGCTGGCGTCCGCGGAGCTCTCAGAGAGAAAGCGACAGAGATGTCCTTTACCTGATGGGCCGGATAAGACTATTGGCTCATTCCGGACTAACCATGATTGGAGTCATGGCCGCATGCATCATGCGGGGGGTCCAGCCGCTTCAATATAGAGGCCACCCCATGTGGGATTTTAACGGGGAGGATGACGCCACCCGTTACGGTCGTAAGGGGCCAGCCTCAGCTGCCGCTCTAGTAAAGATCTTATCCTCTTTGTACAAGGGAGAAGAGGAGGAATTCCGCCGCGTCAACCCGCAGGGCGGATTTACTATGTACAACCCTCCAAGTTGGGTAAGTGGACAATTGTGCTTGCCCGTTCGTTTTATATTCCCATGATTAAATATATAGTCTAACGACTTCAACGCAGGAACTGCGTCAGGAGGTAAAGGATATAAACAGCCGTCCTCCACAGCCCGAGGATCCAGAACGGTCCCTCGATCCGGACTCCGAAGAGGATCCGGACATATCGGTGGAGCTTATTGACGGGGTGTTCCATCAGCTAAGCAAGGACAATACCTTGGTGGCCATTACGGCTGATTACCCAGAGTTAATCCCGGCCTCCCAGGTGACAGAGACCGGAGCCTCATCCCCTTGAGAAGGATTCCATTCTCACGTATTCCAGTTTTTCTGACGACAACCGCGTTTTGCAGGGGAGATTTCCGAGGCGGGAGGCCGAACCTGTGACGGCTAGCCAACGAGGGGCCGCAGGGCCCCGTGCGGTAAAAAGGAATGTGGTCCGGACTAAGATGCCGGCGCAAAGGTATAGCGCACCCTCTTTTTCCCTGGTGTTATTCCTTCAGGGCATATTAACGTTCGTGCTATCTTCAGGACGAAGAAACCTCGTCGGACTATACCCGAAGAGGTTGCCAATCGCGCCTCCATCAGCCAGGCTCCAACGTCTGGCCCGGAAGCGGAGGCGAGCACAAGGCACGCACCGGACGCTCCTCCGACAGAGGATGCGGACAGGCTTTCTGCCACGAATTCTGAGGTGGAGAGTGCCATGAACCACAGGCGTCGCCGGACAGTTCTTCGCGACGCTTGTTTCTCCCAAGAGGAGTTAGATGCCTTCAATTGGGGAGATGCCTACCTCCGTGCCGCTCAAAATGGTTTAGCCAGAGCCACGGAGCAGTATGTAAAAGACATACAGGTAAGAAAATTTTGGTCAACTATATATATATACCAGTAGCCCCCAAGACTTGAAACAGTTAGAGTAACTGATTTAGGGATCATTTGTTATGCAGGTTCTTACAGAGAAGAATACCGTACTGTCCCAAGAGCTGGAAGAGTGCAAAGCCCAACTGGAGGCCGCACTAGCCGTGGCAGGGGAGCCCAAAGAGACCCCCTCTGGTAAGATATACTTCGAAAGATGAGTATTTTGCGGCGTGGGTGCAAATCTGACAAATCATATTGTAGATGGCACCGGACTCGATCCGGAGAGACAACAACTCTTACACCGGCTAAAGGCCGGTGAGAGTACGCTGACAAAGGTGAGGCGAGAGAAGAATGATCTTCAGGATGCCAACACCAAGCTGGACGTTGAACTTAGAGATGTTCGTGGCCAGCTGTCGGACTCCACTAAGGAGAATCAGCGGCTTCAACGCAGCATATTTAGTAAGTGCTTAAGCGAATCTTTTGAAAAAAGAGTTCGGCGAGGAAGTCGACTAACAAAGTAATGTTTGTAGGTATGCTAACAGGTCGTCCTGCAGAGGAGATGCCCGGTTCTACAGGTGACCTTCTTCCCGAGCTATTGCAACTGCACGAGCGAGTTCGGCAGGCAATGCGAGGCGTTGCCCAAGCCTTATGGTCGTCGCACTCCATGCCCGAGGGCCTTGGAGAGCTTTCGGAGAAGCTTAAGGGAGCTCGGTGGCGCTTTCGGTTGTGGAAGATATCAGCCTACCGGCAAGGTGCTAGGGAGGCCTGGGCCATGGTGAAGACCTGGTTTACGAGGTCTGACCCAAACCACATGGCCGAAGTCGGACCTGTGGGGCCTGATGGGAAGGAGATCCCTATAAGCTTAGTATACAGCCAGGTAGAATTGGCCGCAAAGTATTCCCAACAGGACTGTAAATTAGACAGCCTGTTAGATGGTATAGAAGAGGAATACAATCAGTCAGAGTGACTATGTAATTGTTAATTGACATGTGTAATGCCTTCTAGCCGGATTGTAGATCATTTGTCATTGCCGACCTTTTCGCTTCTACCTCGGGACCTGATGGTCTGGAGTGTGTCCGAATACCCTACCGGTTATGTACGAACCGGGGTATGCATGGAGACCAGGCGTAGGGGTCATTAGTGCTTTATCAGACAAGTGCCCAACTAGTTATGTTATATTACATGGTTAGTAAGAAACATCTTCCAGAGAGAATAGTTCCGTTAGGGGTTCCTTTCTCTGGGAGGCATGCCCTAAAGTGCATGTCCGGACTGCAAATGCAGGAAAATCATCTGGGGGCATGTATATAAATAAGTAAAAAAGGTCGTCTTTTAGTTCACCGACCGAATATTCCCTTAAGAACGCTAGCTTTCGGCTTCACCCAGTCTGAGGTACACATCCCGCTGATCCGGCAGTAACAATCGCAGAGGTGCTCCCTTTACCGCCTAGCTGAACAATCGGGAACGTAGGGGTAAGCACAGGAGCCAGGCAACCCAGCTTGGCCAAAACTTAAGTCATATCGATGCATATAATGGTGAAGAAAAGGTACATGCGGAAGTTTGACGCATGTGTTGAGCGTGAAGCCCATATAAATAAGCTTCTGTTAAAGAAGCCCCCAGGTTTAATGAGCACGGGTAGCGCGTCACTTAATGAG
Organism: Triticum urartu; assembly: GCF_056163025.1. NCBI lineage: Eukaryota > Viridiplantae > Streptophyta > Magnoliopsida > Poales > Poaceae > Triticum > Triticum urartu. Next base: position 216,561,598 of record NC_141874.1, read on the forward strand.
CCTTTAAGGGCTACAAGAGAAAAGAGGGGAAGGAGAGAAATGTAAGGCAGAAAATGTAAAAAATGGACAGAGGAAGGAGACAAACACAGAGTCCGGCGCTAGGCATAGAATCTTCGGAGACGGGCGGAGTTCCATGGGTTTGGCTCGAGTCGGTTATCCGACGCATCTCGCAGGCGGTACGCTCCACCAGTCAGGACTTGGTCGATTAAGAATGGACCTTCCCACTTGGGCTTGAGTTTGTCCTTTTTCTTATCCGGTAGGCGTAGAACTAGTTCGCCAACATTGTAATTTTTGGCCTGTACTTCTCTACTTTGATATCTTCGAGCCTGTTGTTGATAAAATGCGGAACGGGCTTTTGCCACGTCACGCTCCTCCTCCAAGGCATCCAGGTTGTCCTGCCGATCGAGCTCGGCTTCTCTTTCTTCGTACATGCGCACTCGAGGTGAGTCATGAATTATGTCGCAGGGCAGAACTGCTTCTGCGCCGTACACCATAAAGAATGGTGTGTATCCGGTGGTGCGATTCGGCGTGGTCCGCAGTCCCAAGAGTACGGAGTCGAGCTCCTCTACCCAGTGCGTGTTAGATTCCTTGAGGGACCGCACTAGTCTGGGTTTAATGCCGCTCATGATAAGACCGTTTGCACGTTCGACCTGGCCGTTAGTTTGTGGGTGATAGACGGAAGCATAGTCGAGCTTGATGCCCATGTTTTTGCACCAAAGTTTTACCTCGTCGGAGGTGAAGTTTGTGCCGTTATCAGTGATGATGCTGTGGGGGACGCCGTAACGGTGTACAACCCCGGATATGAAGTCTATCAAAGGTTCGGATTCGGCCGTCTTAACAGGCTTAGCTTCTATCCATTTGGTGAACTTATCCACCATGACCAGTAAGTATTTTTTCTTGTGGGTTCCGCCTTTAAGGGGTCCAACCATGTCAAGCCCCCAAACCGCAAAGGGCCAAATGATGGGGATAGTTCGGAGGGCGGTGGGTGGCATATGGCTTTGGTTTGCAAAAAGCTGGCAACCGACGCATCGTTGGACCAAGTCCTGAGCGTCTGCTCGGGCCGTCAGCCAGTAAAAGCCCGTACGGAAAGCCTTGCTTACAAGGGACCGAGCTGCAGCGTGGTGGCCACCGAGTCCGGCATGAATTTCAGCCAGCAAGTTCCGCCCTTCCTCTTCGGAGATGCACCTTTGAAGGACTCTGGTAGTGCTTTCCTTATAAAGCTCTCCCTCGTGGACTTTATAGGCTTTAGATCGCCGCACTATGCAGCGTGCCTCGTTTTGGTCCTCTCAGAGTTCCTGCCTAGTAAGGTAGGCTATGAACGGTTCTGTCCACGGGGCGATGACCGCCATTATTACGTGGGCTGAAGGTGTAATTTCGGTGGCAGGGCCTCCAATTATGTCAGATTGTTCGGCGTCGAGTGGTGCGGTTAGGTCCGGGCTGTTATCTGCGGGTTCCCCCTCCCATGCTACGGATGGCTTGAACAGTCTTTCTAAAAAGATGTTGGGGGGGACTACATCACGTTTTGCTCCAATGTGTGCCAGGACGTCCGCTGCCTGATTGTTTTCTCGGGCTATATGATGAAACTCCAACCCTTCGAACCGAGCTAACATTTTTAGGATGGCGTTGCGGTAAGCTGCCATTTTTGGATCCTTGGCGTCGAAGTCTCCGTTTATTTGGGATATCGCGAGGTTTGAGTCCTCGCGTACCTCTAGGCGTTGAATGCCCATGGATACTGCCATCCGGAGACCATGTAGGAGGGCCTCATATTCGACTGCATTGTTGGAGTCCGTGTACATGATCTGGAGCACATATTCAACTGTGTCTCCTATGAGGGACGTCAAGACGACGCCAGCCCCTAGTCCACCCAACATTTTGGAGCCGTCGAAGTGCATGATCCAGTTTGAATATGTGTTGTACTCTTTAGGGAGCTCGGCCTCCGTCCATTCTGCGATGAAGTCGGCCAAAACTTGCGATTTAATAGCTCGCCGTGGCTTATAGGTTATATCGAACAGGAGGAGCTCGATGGCCCATTTTGCGATCCAACCCGTTGCGTTGCGGTTGTTGATAATATCGTTGAGTGGTACTTCCGAGGCTACTGTTATGGAACACTCTTGAAAGTAATGTCGTAGCTTCCGGGATGCCATGAATACCGCGTATGCAATCTTTTGATAATGCGGGTACCGTGATTTGCATGGAGTGAGGACAGTGGACATGTAGTAGACCGGCCTTTGAAGGGGGAGTTTGTGTCCGTCCGTTTCCCGCTCGATGATGAGTACTGCGCTGACAACTTGATGGGTTGCTGCAATGTACAATAGCATTGGTTCGCCGGTGTTTGGCGCGGCCAGGACTGGGTTTGTTGCCAATATGGCTTTTATTTCATCAAGTCCGGCCGTGGCAGTATCCGTCCACTCGAAGTGTTTGGTGCGCCGAAGGAGGCGATAAAGGGGCAGTGCCTTTTCTCCCAAGCGAGAGATAAAGCGGCTTAGAGCTGCCACGCATCCGGTTAATTTTTGTATTTGTTTGAGGTCCTTTGGGATATCCAGTTGCGATAAAGCTCGGATCTTGGCCGGATTTGCTTCAATTCCTCTACCGGATACAATGAAGCCCAAAAGCTTTCCAGCTGGAACGTCGAAGACGCATTTTTCCGGGTTGAGCTTGATGTCGTATTTTCGGAGGTTGTCGAATGTTAGCCTCAAGTTGTCTACTAGAGTTTCGACATGTCTTGTTTTGACGACCACATCATCCACGTACGCCTCCACTGTCTTGCCGATCTGGTTTGCCAGACATGTCTGAATCATGCGCTGATATGTTGCGCCGGCATTTTTCAGCCCGAAGGGCATTGTGTTGAAGCAGAATGGGCCGTATGGTGTGATGAATGCTGTTGCGGCTTGGTCTGATTCTGCCATCTTAATTTGATGGTAACCGGAGTATGCGTCGAGGAAACACAACGAATCGTGTCCTGCGGTGGCATCGATAATTTGATCGATACGGGGGAGGGGGAAGGGATCCTTTGGGCAAGCCTTGTTAAGGTCTTTAAAATCGACACACAAGCGCCAGGATTTGTCCTTCTTTGGTACCATCACCAAGTTTGCTAGCCAGTCCGGATGTTTTATGTCTCTAATGAATCCGGCCTCCAATAGCTTGGCTAGCTCCTCTCCCATAGCCTGTCTCTTGGGTTCGGAAAAATGCCGAAGGGCTTGTTTGACAGGTTTGAATCCTTTTAGCATATTTAAGCTGTGTTCGGCCAGCCTGCGTGGGATTCCTGGCATGTCTGAAGGGTGCCAGGCGAAGATGTCCCAATTTTCATGTAGAAATTCTCGCAGTGCGGCGTCCATATCAGGGTTTAATCGTGCCTCGATGGATGCTGTTTTATTGGGGTCCGTTGGATGGACCTGGAACTTGACTATTTCGTCTGCTGGCTTAAAGGATGTGGACTTGGATCTCTTGTCAAGTATCACATCATCCCTGTTAACTGTGGAGCGCAGCGCAGTCAGTTCCTCAGCTGCGAAGGCTTCGGATAGTGCCTCCAGGGCTAATGCGGCTGTCTTGTTTTCGGCGCGGAGTGCTATGTCCGGATCACTAGCGAGAGTGATAATACCGTTCGGCCCAGGCATCTTGAGCTGCATGTACCCGTAATGGGGTATTGCTTGGAAAATTGTAAATGCTTCCCGCCCTAGTAGGGCGTGATATCCGCTGCTGAACGGGGCCACCTGAAATGTGACCTCTTCGGATCTGTAATTATCCGGCATGCCGAACACCACATCTAGTGTGATTTTTCCTGTGCAGCACACTTCCCGGCTGGGGATTATTCCTCTAAAGGTTGTGCTGCTTCGCTCAACGCGGCTCCAGTCTAGTCCCATTTTTTGAAGATTTTCCTCATAAATGAGGTTCAATCCGCTGCCTCCATCCATGAGTGCCTTGGTGAGGCGAAAGCTGTCCACTATCGGACTGAGGACCAATGCGACTGGTGCTCGGGCTGTTCGGAATTTAGGTTCATCACTTGCGTTGAAGGTAATAGCCGTGTCGCTCCATGGGTTTATTGTTGCTACTTGATAGACTTCGGCAAGGCTGCGGAGTGTTCTTTTTCGCGTATTATTTGATGCGAAGGTCTTGAAGACTGTGAGAACGGTACTGGTGTCTCCGGGGTGGTTTTCTGTGGCCTCCGAAATTAAGAGGTCCTCGCCAATTTTGGCCACCTGCCGGAGTATCCAACATGCTCTAAGGCTGTGAGTTGGTGTGGCGTCCTCTGTATTGTGAATTCTACAGGGTCCATCAAGCCATCTTTCCAGTACGGTTCCATGCTCTATAGAGGGTTTTGGTTTTTTGGTGTTTAACCCGGGTGTCTTATGATGATGCACCCTCTTAGTTCGGACGGGATTGCTATTCAAGGCCGGATTATCCCAAAATTTTATTTTGGTTTTCCAGGCACTTTCCATCGCACAGTACTTTTGTACTATGGACGCCAAGTCAGCGAAGCGTGTAATATCACGACGACTTATGGTGTTAAGGATTCCCTCGTCCGTGCAATTACTTCAGAAGATTGATATTGCGTCTCCCTCACGGCAATCCTTTATCCTATTCATAACCAGGAGGAATCTGGCCCAGTAGTGATGTACTGTTTCCTCGGGCTTTTGCCTGATTTGGGAAAGATCGCTTATGTTCAGGTGGGCGGGTGGTGTTGATTCTGAAACCTCGCCCAATCTAAGATTCAGAGGCCGAAGAGCTTCCGAACTCTGAGGTCCGGATTCTTGGATGTTTTCCAATGAGTCTAGCCCGTTGCCTGATTTTTAAGCTCAGGTCTCGAGTTACATCCTCCCCTCCGCGGGTATCCGGCTTGGAGGGGTCAGGAATTCGGACGTAACTAGTCCTTAAAATAGATGATGGGTCGCTGCACTGCACCTCTACCACGGCGACGTGGTGGGTGGCCTGGGGAGAGTTAATTTCTCTTAGATCGGGTTTAAGCCCAACTTGGTCGTAATCCGTAGTGACCCCCAGGGCGGCGATGCGATCCAAGAGCTCGTTTACGGAAGAGAGCTCCATTGGATCTAACAGCTCGGCGAGTTCCGAGCTGACATGAAGATTGCTTTTGATGACCCGAGAGGTCATCGTCGGCGCAACAGCCGAATAGGCGGTCATAAGAAAACCGCCGAGCCGGAGAGTTTGGCCGACAGCCAAAGCTCCCTTAGCAACGGTGTCGTCTTTAAAGACGGGAAGAGGCATCCTTCCTGATTGCGACGACACAGAGGAACTCTCAATGAAAGCACCAATGTCGGTGTCAAAACCGGCAGATCTCGGGTAGGGGGTCTCGAACTGTGCGTCTAGGCGGATGGTAACAGGAGACAAGGGATTACCCAGGTTCGGGCCCTCTCGATGGAGGTAAAACCCTACTCCTGCTTGATTAATATTGATGATATGGGTAGTACAAGAGTAGATCTACCACGAGATCAAGGAGGCTAAACCCTAGAAGCTAGCCTATGGTATGATTGTTGTATGATGAAGTTGTCCTACGGACTAGAACCCTCCGGTTTATATAGACACCGGATAGGGTTAGGGTTACACAGAGTCGGTTACAATGGTAGGAGATCTTGAATATCCGCATCGCCAAGCTTGCCTTCCACGCCAAGGAAAGTCCCATCCGGACACGGGACGAAGTCTTCAATCTTGTATCTTCATAGTCCTGGAGTCTGGCTGAAGGTATAGTCCGGCTATCCGAACACCCCCTAATCCAGGACTCCCTCACCTGCGAATTTTATTTGATCCTCTATTCGGCTTTTCTTCCCAAACGCCAAACAGAGCATCAGGGGCTACTGTCTATGCGGTAATATTATTTACACATTCTTTACTTACCTCGAAGCCTATTAAAAGGCTAGTACAAGCTTCAGTCAGTCCGCTCTTGGCGGACTGAACCTTCTGGCCCACCGCACTCATAATAGTGCGGTGCTCCTCATCGATGGAGGCGCCTTTGAGCACCTCCAACAGATTGCCTGGCGCCCCCGGTTGGACGAGGGTCACCGGCACAGTGGGCTTGCTCCTCTTGGAAGGAGGTCGCCCGCCGAACTCTGGAACCTTTGAAGGTTCCGGAGTGGTGTCCGACCTTGAGCCGGACTTGGAGCCCTGGGGGGTTTTATCCCCTTTATTCCTGGAGTCCGGGAGGTCGCCTTGCGGCGCCTCCAGGACCACCTCCTCCCGGCTTGGAGCCTATTGAGACAACACTTCGGCATCATCCGTAGGGCGGGGGGAGGAAGCCGTCAGAAGCGAATTCACATCCGACGAGTCCAGTGAACCGCTCGACGATGCGTCGAGCCGGTCTTTGGGTGGGCTGCATAATCATATTCGACATAAGGGAAAGTTGTGCAATAAAGGAATACTATGAATTACTCTGGTATCCGGATACTTACGATTTCGCCAGGGGCTTGGCCCTGAGCGGCCACTCCTCTCCGCCGTCGTCGGCATCGGTTGAGTAGTCCGGAGGAAGGGTTTTCCCCTTCTTGGACCCTCCGGCCTCCCCAGAGAGGGCGGCCTTCCTTTTCTTCTCTCCTCCCGCTGGAGGCGGAGAGGTCTCTTCTTCTTCCTCCTCGTCTTCACGGGAGGAATGCGCCTCGGAGCCGTCGGATAATGAACCCGACACCTCCTGGCGCCGGGCACTCTTTCAAGTCCCCGTGGCCTTCTTCGTGGCCTTCTTCTCCGACACCACATAGGGTGCCGGAACCAGCAGCTTCGCCAAGCGGGCATCGGCTGTGTCTTCGGGCAAACGAGCCGGACAGTTGATCTATCCGGACTGCGTCTGCCAAGCCTGTCAAAGGTAAGGGAGCTTAGATCCCGCATAGAGTCAAACTATGAAAAACTAATACCCTATAAGAGGAACAAACAACTTACCGCGCTAGCATGACGCTGCGCGCTGAATCCGCGATCCTCGGTAGCGGATGCGGGAGCCTCGGTGCCCTTAAGAGCACCTTCCAGGCATCTTCGTACATCGTGTCGAAGAGCCTGCTCAGAGTTCGGTGCTGCGCCGGGTTGAACTCCCACAGATTGAAGGCCCGTTGTTGACACGGGAGAATCCGGTGGATGAGCATAACCTGGACTACGTTGACAAGCTTGAGCTGCTTGTCCACCAGGGATTGGAGGCATGTTTGCATTCCAGTCACCTCTCCCTTGCTGCCCCATGACAGGCCCGTCTCTTTCTAGGACGTGAGCCGCGTTGGGGGTCCGGACCGGAACTCGGGGACTACGACCCACTCAGGGTCGCACGGCTCGGTGATGTAAAACCACCCCGATTGCCACCCCTTCAGGGTCTCCACAAAGGAGCCCTCGAGCCATAAGACGTTGGGCATCTTGCCCACCATGGTGCCTCCGCACTCCGCCTGGTTGCCGCGCACCACCTTCGGCTTGACGTTGAAAGTCTTGAGCCATAGGCTGAAATGGGGGCGGATGCAGAGGAAAGCCTCGCACACGACGATAAACGCCGAGATGTTGAGGATGAAGTTCGGGGCCAGATCATGGAAATCCAGGCCGTAGTAGAACATGAGTCCCTGGACGAATGGGTAGATCAGAAAGCCCAGTCCGCGGAGGAAGTGGGGAAGGAACACTACCCTCTCATGGGGCCTTGGGGTGGGGAGGAGCTGCCCCTTTTCGGGAAGCCGGTACGCAATGTCGTTAGACAAGTATCCGGCCTTCCTCAGTTTTTTGATGTGTCCCTCCGTGATGGAGGATACCATCCACTTACCTCCCGCTCCGGACATGGCTGGAGAAGGTTGAGGTGGGGAGTGCGGACTTGGGCACTGGAGCTCGAGTGCGCGAGAATGGATAAGCAAGGGAGGAAGAAGGCGTAGGTGAAAAGGTGGATCCTTATCCCCTTATATGGGTGGACGCAACTACGTGTCCCCACCAGCCTGGTAAAACTCGCTTATCTCCAAGCGCTGTAATCAATGGCGCGGTTGGGTTACCCACGCCCGTATTGATGAGAATCCCGGAATAAGGGGACACGATCTCTGCTTTAACAAGATGTGCCAAGGAAACTGCCTCGCCTGACGCGCTGAGGTGGGATAATAAAACGACTCGGATAAAGGCTTGGCCATGGTGTGTCACACTACGGAATACGTCAGCAGATTAGATTTGTGTAAATATTATTCTCTCTATGGCAATATGTGGAAACTTATTTTGCAGAGCCGGACACTACCTTTGTGTTCAAAATCTTCTATGAAGTACTTGGAGGAGGAACCCGCCTTGCAATAATGAAGATAATCTGCGTGCTGGACTCGTCGTCATTGAAGCCTGGTTCAAGGGCTACCGAGGGAGTCCTGGATTAGGGGGTGTTCGGATAGCCGGACTATACCTTCAGCCGGACTCCTGGACTATGAAGATACAAGATTGAAGACTTCGTCCCGTGTCCGGAAGGGACTTTCCTTGGCGTGGAAGGCAAGCTTGGCGATACGGATATGTAGATCTCCTACCATTATAACCGACTTTGTGTAACCCTAACCCTCTTCGGTGTCTATATAAACCGGAGGGTTTTAGTCCATAGGACAACATACACAACAACAATCATACCATAGGCTAGCTTCTAGGGTTTAACCTCTCCGATCTCGTGGTAGATCTACTCTTGTACTACCCATATCATCAATATTAATCAAGCAGGACGTAGGGTTTTACCTCCATCGAGAGGGCCCGAACTTGGGTAAAACTTTGTGTCCCTTGCCTCCTGTTACCATCTGGCCTAGACGCACAGTTCGGGCCCCCCTACCCGAGATCCACCGGTTTTGACACCGACAGGGGCGCCACCCCCCCTTCCCTAGTCTAATTCGGACCAGAGGGGGAGGGGGCACGCGGCCTGCCCTGGCCAGCCCTATCTCTTTCCACTAAGGCCCATGTGGCCGTTAGTTCCCCGGGGGGGGTTTCGGTAACCCTCCGGCACTCCGGTTTTCTCCGAAATCATCCGAAACACTTCCGTGTCTGAATATAGCTGAGGGAGTCCTGGATTAGGGGGTGTTCGGATAGACGGACTATACCTTCAGCCGGACTCCTGGACTATGAAGATACAAGATTGAAGACTTCGTCCCGTGTCCAGAAGGGACTTTCCTTGGCGTGGAAGGCAAGCTTGGCGATACAGACATTCAGATCTCCTACCATTGTAACCGACTCTATGTAACCCTAACCCTCTCCGGTGTCTATATAAACCGGAGGGTTTTAGTCCGTAGGACAACATACACATGGACAATCATACCATAGGCTAGCTTCTAGGGTTTAGCCTCTCTGATCTCGTGGTAGATCTACTCTTGTACTACCCATATCATCAATATTAATCAAGCAGGACGTAGGGTTTTACCTCCATCGAGAGGGCCCGAACCTGGGTAAAACTTCGTGTCCCTTGCCTCCTGTTACCATCCGGCCTAGACGCACAGTTCGGGACCCCCTACCCGAGATCCACCGGTTTTGACACCGACATTGGTGCTTTCATTGAGAGTTCCTCTGTATCGTCGCCGTCAGGCCCGATGGCTCCTACGATCATCAATAGCGATGCAGTCCAGGGTGAAACCTTCCTCCTCGGACAGATCTTCGTCTTCAGCGGCTTCGCACTGCGGGCCAATTCACTTGGCCATCTGGAGCAGATCAAAAGCTATGCCCCTGGCCGTCAGGTCAGATTTGGAAGTTTAAACTACACGGCTGACATCCGCGGGGACTTGATCTTCGACGGATGCGAGCCACTGCAGAGCGCGCCGCACTGTCACGACGAGCATGATCTAACTCTGCCGCCGAATAGTGCCCTGGAGGCTGCACCCGCACCGGCTCTGACCCTTAGTTTGGAGCCAACTGCGCCGATCGAGGATGGGCGGTTAGACGCCACCTCGGGGGCTGTGACCCCAACGGCAATTGAGCCGAACACCAGCCCCGTACTCTGCGAGACTCGTGGATCCAAGGAGCCGAACTCCTCTCCAGACCCCGAACCCTCCGTGCCCCTGTCGATCGAATCCGATTGGGCGCCGATCATGGAGTTCACTGTCGCGGACATCTTTCAGCACTCGCCTTTCAGCGATATCCTGAAGTCACTAAAGTCTGTCTCTTTATCAGGAGAGCCCTGGCCGGACTACAGTCAGCAAGGTTGGGGTACGGACGATGAAGAAATTCAAAGCCCACCCACCACCCACTTTGTAGCCACTCAGACGACTTAACCGACATGCTCGACTTCGACTCCAAAGACATCGACGGTATGGACGCCGATGAAGGAGATGATGAAGCACCAGCGCCTACCAGGACCTGGAAGGCCACCTCGTCATATGACATATACATGGTGGACACCCCAAAAGAAGGAGATGGCGATGGAACAACGGAGGATGACCCCTCCAAGAAACAGCCTAAGCGTCAGCGTCAGCAGCGCCGCTCAAAATCCCGCCAAAACAAGCACGGCGATTCCAGCATGGGAGACAATAATACCCCGGAAAGTGCCGAAGAAAATCCCTTCCAGCAAGATGTTGCATAGGAGGATGGAGAAACCATCCCTCATGAGGGAGCGGCTGACAGAGAGGTTGAGGACGATAATTATATGCCTCCCTCCGAAGACGAGGCAAGCCTCGACGACGACGAACTCGTCGTGCCAGAGGATCCCGTCGAACAAAAATGTTTTCAATGCAGGCTTATGGCCACGGCAAGAAGCCTCAAGAAAAAACAGCAATAGCTTAAAACTGATCAAGATTTGCTAGTTGATAGATGGACTGAAGTCCTTGCGGTCGAAGAGCATAAACTCGAACGCCCCTCCAAGAGCTACCCAAAGCGCAGGTTGCTACCCCGATTAGAGGAGGAAGCACTTGATGCGGCCGACCGGCCACCTCGTGGCCGCGACAGAGAGGCCTCTCGGCCCTCCACACAAGACGCACCCCGTACCAAGGCATGGGAATACGCGCCGGACATACGAGGCATGTTGGAGGACAAGGCAAGGCAAGGCAAACACGATCGATCTACGGATCGCGTGGGCACCCCACGGCTCGAGACGGTAACCGTCACGCCGGCCACAAATTCGGCAGGGCCGAACACAGTAGACAAAGCTCATTGGAGCTACGTCATGATATCGCCCAGTACAGAGGCGCCGCACACCCACTATGCTTTACAGACGAAATAATGGATCATCAAATCCCCGAGGGTTTCAAACCCATAAACATCGAATCATATGATGGCACAACAGATCTTGCGGTATGGATCGAGGATTATCTCCTTCATATCCACATGGCCCGCGGCGGCGATTTCCACGCCATCAAATATCTCCCACTCAAGCTTAAAGGACCAGCTCGGCATTGGCTTAACAGCTTGCCAACAGGATCAATTAGTTGTTGGGAGGACCTAGAAGCCGCATTCCTCGACAATTTCTAGGGCACTTATGTGCGACCCCCAGACGCCGATGACCTAAGTCACGTAATTCAGCAGCCAGAGGAATCGGCCAAGCAATTCTGTACACGGTTCCTAACAAAGAAAAATCAAATAGTCGACTGTCCAGACGCGGAGGCCCTAGCAGCCTTCAAGCACAATATCCGTGACGAGTGGCTGCCCGGCACCTCGGACAGGAAAAGCCGAAATCTATGGCAGCACTCACGACACTCATGACCCGCTTTTGCGTGGGAGAAGACAGCTGGCTTGCTCATAGCAACAATATGACCAAGAACCCTGGTAATTTGGACACCAGGGACATTAGTGGCAGGTCGCGTCGCAACAAGCAGAAGCGCCGCATTAACGGCGACAATGCTGAGGATACGGCAGTTAATGCCGGATTCAGAGGCTCTAAATCCGGTCAGCGGAAAAAGCCATTCAAAAGGAATCCTAGGGGCCCGTCCAGCTTGGAACGAATACTCGACCGCTTGTGCCAAATACATGGCACCCTCGAAAAGCCGGCCAATCACACCAACAAGGATTGTTGGGTGTTCAAGCAGGCAGGCAAGTTAAACGCCGACAATGAAGACAAGGGGCTGCATAGCGATGACGACGAGGAGCCCCGGTCGCCGAACAACAATGGACAGAAGGGTTTTCCCACACAAGTACGGATGGTGAACATGATATACGCAACCCACGTCCCCAAAAGGGAGCGGAAGCGCGAAAGGGACGTATACGCGGTAGAGCCAGTCGCCCCAAAGTTCAACCCATTGTCCTCTTGCCCGATCACCTTTGATCGAAGAGACCATCCCACTAGCATCTGTCATGGCGGATTTGCCACATTGGTTGTAGACCCAATTATTGACGGATTTCATCTCACTAGAGTCCTTATGGACGGCGGCAGCAGCCTGAACCTGCTTTACCAGGATACAGTGCGGAAAATGGGCATAGATCCCTCGAGGACTAAGCCCACCAAAATGACCTTTAAAGGCGTAATACCAGGTGTAGAGGCCAACTGTACAGGCTCAGTCACACTTGAAGTGGTCTTCGGATCTCCGGATAATTTCCGAAGCGAGGAGTTGATCTTCGACATAGCCCCATTCCGCAGTGGCTATCACGCACTGCTCGGGCGTACCGCATTCGCCAAGTTCAATGCGGTACCGCACTACGCATACCTTAAGCTCAAGATGCCAGGCCCTCGTGGAGTAATTACGGTCAATGGAAACACCGAACGCTCCCTCCGAACGGAGGAGCACACGGCGGCCCTTGCAGCGGAAGTACAAAGCAGCCTCTCCAGGCAATTCTCCAGTCCGGCCATTAAACGTCCGGAGACCGTCAAGCGCGCCCGAAGTAACCCACAACAAGACCGCCTGGCACGTTCCGAGCAGGCGTAGCAATGCAGCCCCAACCCCAACCCTCGCAAAAAGGCGACGCCAGTACTTCGCGTACATAACTACGCTCTAGAAATACCATGGGCATAGGGGAGGGGCACCATCACGGCACGCCCAAAACACGGCTTAAACCGCACCAGGGGCTGCCGATTTTTTAATTTTCTCTTACTTTCAGGACTCTACTCTTCGGAAGGCCTGTTCGGCAGTTCAATTGCCGCACAAACGATGCAAGAACTAGGGAAGCAGACAAGCCATGCCGCATTACAAAAACTCCCAGGTGGTCTCTATCACGAGCAGTATACCTGCTTCGCATACTATTCCGCAGCTTTCCCCTGGAGCAGACATGTTAAATAGTCCAACTTTTTGTTTATCACATTACTTGTATCGTTCTGCTTTGATCGCAGCTATTTTTAATAAACAATGCATAGCTTTTGTCTATTTTTGCATTACCTTTTTATAAATAAATGTTCCTTAAACGACATGTTGCACCCGTACAATTCGGTACGGCCAAAATACGCCAGGGGCTTTTAGCACCCCTCAATATGGTGTGAGAAGTCCGAACACTTTCACAAGTGCGGCACCCCAAACTTATAGCATTATATGCATCGGCTCTGAATCATGTCTTGGGTCAATAGTTGGGTTTGCCCGGCTCCTATATTTTGGTGCCTTACGTTCCGCTATATCGGCTAAGGTAGCACTAGGAGAACCATTGCGATTGTGCCCCAGTTGAGCTGGACCGAGCACCTCAGTGGAGAAAGCTAAAACTGACTGTCATGATGAAGCGAGAGCTAGTCGTTGTTCGAGAGGTTTTTTCGAGTCCCTAAAGACTTATGCCGCTTAGGGCGAGGAGTCGGCTCTGTCCGGCCTAGGCGTGGATAGCGCCCCGAACTCGGTCTTCCGAATACTAGGGGCTTCACCGAAATTTAAAATTATAGAATTCTATGGCTAAGTGAGAGTGTTCACGCATTATAGTCTGAGTGCCTTGTTCGTTGGGCTGAGAGCCTCCCTCGAAGGACCCAAATATGGGAAAAAGAGCGCCCAGGTTTATGCCCGAACACCCCAGCACTAGTGGCATGGGGGCAGAAGCCGACGACTCGCCATCTCTCAGAATTGATAAAAAGCCGCACAGAAGGTAATATTTTAAATTCAAACAGCATTCCTCCGCGCATATGAACAAGTTTTCAGCGCACAGGACAAAAACGAGAGAGTTTTACTCAAAAATTACATTCCTAGTACATTCATCTGCCACAAGGCGGGCACCCTTCAGAACATCCTTATAGTAATTTTCGGGCTTGCGATGCTCTTTCCCCGGCGGTGGCCCGTCCTTCACAAGCTTCTCAGCATCCAGCCTGCCCCAGTGCACCTTAGCACGGGCAAAGGCCCTACGGGCACCTTCAATACAGACAGAGCGCTTGATGACTTCGAGCCTTGGACAGGCCTCCACCAGCCGCCGCACCAGCCCGAAATAGCTCCCAGGCATAGCCTCTCCAGGCCACAGCCGAACTAGGAGGCCCTTCATGGCCTGTTCGGCCACCTTGTGGAGCTCGACCAGTTGCTTTAGCTGGTCGCTCAGGGGCACGGGGTGTCCGGCCTCAGCATACTGAGACCAGAACACCTTCTCTGTCGAGCTGCCCTCCTCGGCTCGATAGAATGCGGCGGCATCGGACACACTCCGGGGAAGATCTGCGAACGCTCCTGGGGAGCTCCGGATTCGGGTAAGTAACAAGTAACTCACGTCTATATGTTTGCTTTGCATAAAGAATGCCTTACCTGCCGCTATCTTCTTCACCTCATCCAACTCTTGGAGGGTCTTCTGGGATTCGGTCTTGGCAGACTTGGCATTTTCAATAGCCGCCGCGAGCTCGGACGCTCGCGTCTTCGAGTCAAGCTCCAAACTCTCATGTTTCTTCATGAGAACCTGGAGCTCTTGCCGCACCTTGCCAGCCTCGGCCTCATACTTCTCCCACTCGGTGCGCTCCGCGGCCGCACTCTTCTCGGCCTCGAGTAGCGCTTGCTTAAGGGTCGCCACCTCAGACGTGGCCCCTACAATAGCCATGTTAATCCTGTCATTTCTTGCAATTGCACCTTTTTATATATATTCAAACAAGGTATTTCTTACCTTCCTTCTCCTCGAGCTGCTTCTTGGCACGCCCGAGCTCTTGCTCGGACTTCTCGAGGCTCTGCTTCATCGTGTCCACTTCCGCAGTCAGTGCGGCGGATGCCAGCAGAGAAGCCTGCATACGCATATTGACTCCTTTTGTTAGACTCTTGCGAATTATTTGATCCTCTATTCGGCTTTTCTTCCCGAACGCCCAATAGAGCATCAGGGGCTACTGTCTATGTGGTAATATTATTTACACATTATTTACTTACCTCAAAGCCTGTCAAAAGGCTAATACAAGCTTCAGTCAGTCCGCTCTTGGCGGACTGAACCTTCTGGACCACCACACTCATAATAGTGCGGTGCTCCTCGTCGATGGAGGCGCCCTGGAGCGCCTCCAACATATTGTCCGGCGCCTCCGGTTGGACGGGGGCCACCGGCACAGTGGACTTGCTCCTCTTGGAAGGAGGTCCCCCGCTGGACTCTGGAACCTCTGAAGGTTCCGGAGCGGTGTCCGGCCTAGAACCGGACTTGGAGCCCTGGGGGGTTTCATCCCCTTTACTCCTGGAGTCTGGGAGGTCGCCCTGCGGCGCCTCCAGGATCACCTCCTCCCTGCTTGGAACCTGTTGAGACAACACTTCGGTGTCGTCCGCAGGGCGGGGGGAGGAAGCCGTCGGAAGCGAGTTCACATCCGACGAGTCCAGTGAGCCGCTCGACGACGCGTCAAGCCGGTCCTTGGGTGGGCTGCATAAACATATTCGACATAAGGGAAAGCTGTGCAATAAATGAATACTATGAATTACTCCGGTATCCGGATACTCACAATTTCTCCAGGGGCTTGGCCCTGGGCTGCCACTCCTCTCCGCCATCATCGGTGTCGGTGGAGTAGTCCGGAGGAAGGGTTTTCCCCTTCTTGGACCCTCTGGCCTCCCCAAAGAGGGCGGCCTTCCTTTTCTTCTCTCCTCCCGCTGGAGGGGGAGAGGTTTCCTCTTCTTCCTCCTCGACTTCACGAGAGGAATGCGCTTCAGAACCATCGGGTGATGAATCTGACACCTCCTGGCGCCGGGCACTCTTTCGAGTCCCCGTGGCCCTTTTCGCGGCCTTCTTCTCCGGCACCACATAGGCTGCCGGAACCAACAGCTTCGCCAAGCGAGCGTCCGCTGGGCCTTCGGGCAAAGGAGCCGGACAGTTGATATGTCCGGACATCACCTGCCAATCCTGTCAAAGGTAAGGGAGCTTAGATCCCGCATGGAGTCAAACTATGATAGCCTAATATCCTGTAAAAGGAAAAATAACAGCTTACCGCATGAGCGTGATGCTGCATACTGAATCCGCGATCGTCGGTAGAGGATGCGGGAGCCTCGACGCCCTTGAAAAGCATCCTCCAGGCATCTTCGTACGTCGTGTCGAAGAGCCTGTTTAGAGTTCGGTGCTGCGACGGGTCGAACTCCCACAGGTTGAAGGCCCGTTGTTGACACGGGAGGATCAGGCGGATTAGCATAACCTGGACTACATTGACAAGATTGAGCTTCTTGTCCACCAGGGTTTGGATGCATCTTTGGAGTCCGGTCAGCTCTCCTTTTTTACCCCAAGACAGGCCCGTCTCCTTCCAGGAGGTGAGCCGCATAGGGGGGCCGGATCGAAACTTAGGGGGTGCGACCCATTCGGCGTCGCGCGACTCGGTGACGTAAAACCACCACGATTGCCACCCCTTCAGGGTCTCCACAAAGGAGCCCTCGAGCCACAGGACGTTGGCCATCTTGCCCACCATGGCACCGCCGCACTCCGCCTGGCTGCCGCGCACCACCTTCGGCTTGACGTTGAAAGTCTTGAGCCATAGGCCGAAATGGGGCGGATGCGGAGGAAAGCCTCGCACACGACGATAAACGCCGAGATGTTGAGGACGAAGTTCGGGGCCAGATCATGGAAATCCAGGCCGTAGTAGAACATGAGCCCTCGGACAAATGGATGCAGAGGGAAGCCCAGTCCGCGGAGGAAATGGGGGAGGAATACCACCCTCTCATGGGGCCTAGCGGTGGGGATGAGCTGCCCCTTTTCGGGAAGCCGGTGCACGATGTCGCTAGACAGATATCCGGCCTTCCTCAGCTTTTTGATGTGTCCCTCCGTGACGGAGGAGACCATCCACTTGCCTCCCGCTCCGGACATGACTGGAGAAGGTTGAGGTGGTAGTGCGGACTTGGGCGCTGGAGCTCAAGTGCGCAAGAATGGATAGGCAAAGGAGGAAGAAGGCATGGGTGAAAAGGTGGATCCTTATCCCCTTATATGGGTGGACGCAACTACATGTCCCCACCAGCCTGGTAAAACTCGCTTATCTCCAAGCGCCGTAATCAAAGGCGCGGTTGGGTTACCCATGCCCGTATTGATGAGAATCCTAGAATAAGGGGACACGATCTCTGCTTTGACAAGACGTGCCAAGGAACCCGTCGCGCATGACGTGCTGAGGTGGGATAATGAAACGACTCGGATAAAGGCTTGGCCGTGGTGTGTCACACTACGGAATACGTCAGCAGATTATATTTGTGTAAATATTATTCTCTCTATGGCAATATGTGGAAAACTTATTTTGCAGAGACGGACACTATCTTTGTGTTTAAAATCTTCTATGAAGTACTTGGAGGAGGAACCCACCTTGCAATGCCGAAGACAATCTGCGCGTCGGACTCATCGTCATTGAAGCCTGGTTCAGGGGCTACTGAGGGAGTCCTGGATTAGGGGGTGTTCAGATAGCCGGACTATACCTTCAGCCGGACTCCTGGACTATGAAGATACAAGATTGAAGACTTCGTCCCGTGTCCAGAAGGGACTTTCCTTGGCGTGGAAGGCAAGCTTGGTGATACAGATATTCAGATCACCTACCATTGTAACCGACTCTATGTAACCATAACCCTCTCCAGTGTCTATATAAACCGGAGGGTTTTAGTCCGTAGGACAACATACACATCGACAATCATACCATAGGCTAGCTTCTAGGGTTTAGGCTCTCTCATCTCGTGGTAGATCTACTCTTGTACTACCCATATCATCAATATTAATCAAGCAGGACGTAGGGTTTTACCTCCATAGAGAGGGCCCGAACCTGGGTAAAACTTCGTGTCCCTTGCCTCCTGTTACCATCCAGCCTAGACGCACAGTTCGGGACCCCCTACCCGAGATTCGCCGGTTTTGACACCGACAATAGCCATCCAATATATCAATCTTTATGTCTCGACCATTTCGAGACTCCTCGTGATGTCCGTGATCTCATCCGGGACTCCGAACTACCTTCGGTACATCAAAACACATAAACTCATAATATTGATCGTCATCGAACGTTAAGCGTGCGGACCCTATGGGTTTGAGAACTATGTAGACATGACCGAGACTCATCTCCGGTCAATAACCAATAGCGGAACCTAGATGCTCATATTGGCTCCCACATATTCTACGAAGATCTTTATCGGTCAAACCGCATAACAACATAGGTTGTTCCCTTTGTCATCAGTATGTTACTTGCCCGAGATTCGATCATCGGTATCACTATACCTAGTTCAATCTCGTTACCGGCAAGTCTTTTTACTCGTTCCGTAATGCATCATCCCGCAACTAACTCATTAGTCACATTGCTTGCAAGGCTTATAGTGATGTGCATTACCGAGAGGGCCCAGAGATACCTCTCTGACAATCGGAGTGACAAATCCTAATCTCGATCTATGCCAACTCAACAAACACCATTGGAGACACCTGTAGAGCATCTTTATAACCACCCACTTACATTGTGACATTTGATAGCACACCAAGTGTTCCTCCGGTATTCGGGAGTTGCATAATCTCATAGTCATAGGAAGATGTATAAGTCATGGAGAAAGCAATAGCAATAAACTAAACGATCATAGTGCTAAGCTAACGGATGGGTCTTGTCCATCACATCATTCTCTATTGATGTGATCCCATTCATCAAATGACAACACATGTCTATGGCTAGGAAACTTAACCATCTTTGATTAATGAGCTAGTCTAGTAGAGGTATACTAGGGGCACTCTTTTTGGCTATGTATTCACACATGTACTAAGTTTCTGGTTAATACAATTCTAGCATGAATAATAAACATTTATCATGATATAAGGAAATATAAATAACAACTTTATTATTGCCTCTAGGGCATATTTCCTTCAGAAAGGGTGATGCAGTAAAGTAGAGATAAGTATTTCCCTCAGTTAAGAACCAAGGTATCAATCCAGTAGGAGGTGTTGGGGTTCAAAAAAATTCCTACGCACACGCAAGATCTATCATGGTGATGCATAGCAACGAGAGGGGAAGAGTGTTGTCCACTTACCCTCATAGACCATAAGCGGAAGCATTATGACAACGTGGTTGATGTAGTCGTACGTCTTCACGATCCGACCGATCCTAGTACCGAAAGTACGGCACCTCCGTGATCTGCACACGTTCGGCTCGGTGATGTCCCACGAACTCTCGATCCAGCTGAGTGTCAAGGGAGAGCTTCGTCAGCACGACGGTGTGATGACGGTGATGATGAAGCTACCGGCGTAGGGCTTCGCCTAAGCACTACGATGATATGACCGAGGTGGATTATGGTGGAGGGGGGCACCGCACATGGCTAAGAAATAAATGATCAACTTGTGTGTTCTAGGGTGCCCCCTGCCCCCGTATATAAAGGAGCAAGGGGGAGGCCGGCCGGCCCTTGGGGCACGCCAGGAGAGGAGGAGTCTTCCTCCTAGTAGGAGTAGGACTCCCCTTTTCCTAGTCCTACTAGGAGGGGGAAAGGAAGGAGGGGAGGGAGAAGGAAAGGGGGGCGCCACCCCCCCCTTCCCTAGTCTAATTCAGACCAGAGGGGGAGGGGGCACGCGGCCTGCCCTGGCCAGCCCTATCTCTTTCCACTAAGGCCCATGTGGCCCATTAGTTCCCCGGGGGGTTTCGGTAACCCTCCGGCACTCTGGATTTCTCTGAAATCATCCAAAACACTTCCGTGTCTGAATATAGCCATCCAATATATCAATCTTTATGTCTCGACCATTTCGAGACTCCTCGTGATGTCCCCAATCATATCCGGGACTCCGAACTACCTTCGACCTTCGGTACATCAAAACACATGAACTCATAATACCGATCGTCACCGAATGTTGAGCGTGCAGACCCTACGGGTTCGAGAACTATGTAGACATGACCGAGACTCATCTCCGGTCAATAACCAATAGCGGAACCTGGATGCTCATATTGGTTCCTACATATTCTACAAAGATCTTTATCGGTCAAACCGCATAACAACATATGTTGTTCCATTTGTCATCGGTATGTTACTTGCCCGAGATTCGATCGTCGGTATCTCAATACCTAGTTCAATCTCATTACTGGCAAGTCTCTTTACTCGAACTGTAATGCATCATCCCACCACTAACTCATTAGTCACATTGCTTGCAAGGCTTATACTGATGTGCATTACCGAGGGGGCCCAAAGATACCTCTCCGATACACGGAGTGACATATCCTAATCTCGATCTATGCCAACTCAACAAACACCATCGGAGACACCTGTAGACCATATTTATAGTCACCCGGTTACGTTGTGACGTTTGATAGCACACTAAGTGTTCCTCCGGTATTCGGGAGTTGCATGATCTCATAGTAATAACAACTTTATAGAAGCCTTGCAAGCGAAGTGACTAATTAGTTAGTTGCGGGATGATGTATTATGGAATGAGTAAAGAGACTTGCCGGTAATGAGATTGAACTAGGTATGAAGATACCGACGATCGAATCTCAGGCAAGTAACATACCGATGACAAAGGGAATAACGTATGTTGTCATAACGGTTCAACCAATAAAGATCTTCATAGAGTACGTAGGAGCCAATATGAGCATCCAGGTTCCGCTATTGGTTATTGACCAGATAAGTGTCTCAGTCATGTCTACATAGTTCTCGAACCCGTAGGGTCCGCACACTTAACGTTCGATGACGATATAATATTATATGAGTTTTGTGATTTGGTGACCGAATGTTGTTCGGAGTCTCGTATGAGATCATAGACATGACGAGGGGTCTTGAAATGGTCAAGAGGTAAAGATTGATATATAGGACGATGGTATTTGGACACCGGAAGTGTTCCGGAGGGTATCGGGTACTTATTGGGTCACCGAAAGCTGTTTCGGGTACCCCCGGCAATCCTATGGGACATATGGGCCTTGTGAAGGAACACACCAGCCCACAAGGGGCTGGTGCGCCCTATAAGGCTATAGGAGGAGGAGAAGGAAATGGGGGAAGGGAAAGGAAAATGTGGATTAGGATTCCCACTTCCTTCCCTCACCCCCCCCCCCCCCCCCGCTCTTTCCTTCCCCTTCATGCATACATGGAAAGGGGGGCGCAGGGCAAGGCAGGGCCCCTAGGGGGCGGCGGCCAACCCTAGGGAGCCCCTGGCTGCCTCTCCTCCCCCTCCCACCTATATATATGTGGGAAGGGGCACCTAGAACACACAACAACAATCGTTAGCCGTGTGCGGCACCCCCCTCCATAGTTTACACCCCCGGTCATAATTTTGCGGTGCTTATGCGAAGCCCTGCGGGAATCACTTCACCATCACCATCACCACGCCATCGTGATGATGGAACTCATCTAGTTCCTCGACACATTGCTGGATCAAGAAGGCAAGGGACATCATCGATCTGAGCGTGTGAAGAACTTGGAGGTGTCGTACGTTCGGTGCTTGATAGTCGGAGCTAGAAGAAGTTCGACTACATCAACCGCGTTGTCAAATGCTTCTGCTTTCGGCCTATGAGCGTACGTAGACACACTCTCCCCCTCTCATTGCTATGCCTCTCCTAGATAGATCTTGCGTGAGCATTGGATTTTTTTTGAAATTGCATGCTACGTTTCCCAACAAAACTCAAGCAGTATGATAAAACCCCATCTTTTTACCCTTGATGGCAACAATTAAATATGTGCCTCGCTACCCCTTTCGCTAATGGAGCTCACGAGATTTTCTATTTTGAGTTTTGTGTTGTGAAGTTTTCAAGTTTTGGGTAAAGATTTGATGGATTATGGAACAAAGAGTGGCAAGAGCCTAAGCTTGGGGATGCCCATGGCACCCCAAGGTAAAATTCAAGGACACCAAAAAGCCTAAGCTTCCGGGGCATCCCCTCTTTCGTCTTCGTCTATCGGTAACTTTACTTGGAGCTATATTTTTATTCACCACGTGATATGTGTTTTGCTTGGAGCGTCTTGTATGATTTGAGTCTTTGCCTTTTAGTTTACCACAAGCATCCTTGCTGTACACACCTTTTGAGAGAGACTCGCATGATTTCAAATTTATTAGAATACTCTATGTGCTTCACTTATATCTTTTAAGCTATATAGTTTTTGCTAAAGTGCTTCACTTATATCTTTTAGAGCATGGTGGTGGTTTTGTTTTATAGAAACTATTGTTCTCTCATGCTTAACTTATATTATTTTGAGAGTCCTTTAGAACAATATGGAAATTTGCTATAATATAAAAACTTTTATAGTAGTGCATTGAATACTATGAGAAGTTTGATACTTGATAATTGTTTTGAGATATGGAGATGGTGATATTACAGTCATGCTAGTTGAGTAGTTGTGAATTTGAGAAATACTTGTGTTGAAGTTTGTGATTCCCGTAGCATGCACGTATGGTGAACCGTTATGTGATGAAGTCGGAGCATGGTTTATTTATTGATTGTCTTCCTTATGAGTGGCGGTCAGGGACGAGCGATGATCTTTTCCTACCAATCTATACCCCTAGGAGCATGCGCGTAATACTTTGTTTCGATAACTAATAGATTTTTGCAATAAGTATATGAGTTCTTTATGACTAATGTTGAGTCCATGGATTATACGCACTCTCACCCTTTCACCATTGCTAGCCTCTCTAGTATCGCACAACTTTCGCCGGTACCATAAACCCACCATATACCTTCCTCAAAACAGCCACCATACCTACCTATTATGGCATTTCCATAGCCATTCTGAGATATATTGCCATGCAACTTTCCACCGTTCCGTTATTATGACACGATTCATCATTGTCATATTGCTTGCATGCTCATGTAGTTGACATCGTATTTGTGGCAAAGCCACCGCTCATAATTCTTCATACATGTCACTCATGGATCATTGCACATCCCGGTACACCGCCGGAGGCATTCACATAGAGTCATATTTTTTTCTAAGTATCGAGTTGTAATTCTTGAGTTGTAATAAATAAAGTGTGATGATCATCATTATTAGAGCATTGTCCCAGTGAGGAAAGGATGATGGAGACTATGATTCCCCCACAAGTCGGGATGAGACTCCAGACGAAAATAAAAAAATAAAAAAAGAGAAAGGCCATAAAAAGGAAGAAGGCCCAAAAAATGAGAGAAAAGGAGAGAAGGGACAATGCTACTATCCTTTTTGCACACTTGTTCTTCAAAGTAGTACCATGATCTTCATGATAGAGAGTCTCCTATGATATCACTTTCATATACTAGTGAGAATTGTTCACTATAGAACTTGGCTTGTATATTCCAATGATGAGCTTCCTCAAAATGCCCTAGGTCTTCGTGAGCAAGCAAGTTGGATGCACACCCACTTGGTTTCTTTTGTTGAGCTTTCATATACTTATAGCTCTAGTGCATCCATTGCATGGAAATCCCTACTCACTCACATTGATATCTATTGATGGGCATCTCCATAGCCCGTTGATACGCCTAGTTGATGTGAGACTATCTTCTCCTTTTGTCTTCCCCACAACCACCATTCTATTCCACTATAGTGCTATATCTATGGCTCACGCTCATGTATTGTGTGAAGATTGAAAAAGTTTCAGGACATCAAAAGTATGGAACAATTGCTTGTCTTGTCATCGGGGTTGTGCATGATTTAAATATTTTGTGTGGTGAAGATAGAGCATAGCCAGACTATATGATTTTGTAGGGATAACTTTCTTTGGCCATGTTATTTTGAGAAGACATAATTGCTTAGTTAATATGCTTGAAGTATTATTATTTTTATGTCACAATATTTTGTGTGGTGAAGTATTATCTTGAATCTTTCGGATCTGAACATTCATGCCACAATAAATAAAAATTACATTGAGAAATACATTAGAAAGCATTCCACATCAAAATTCTTCTTTTATCATTTACCTACTCGAGGACGAGCAGGAATTAATCTTGGGGATGCTTGATACGTCTCCAACGTATCTATAATTTTTTATTGCTCCATGCTATTATATTATCTATTTTGGAGGCCAATGGGCTTTATTTTACACTTTTATATCATTTTTGGGACTAACCTACTAACCGAAGGACCAGCCCAAATTGTTGTTTTTTGCCTATTTTAGGGTTTCGAATAAAAGGAATATAAAACGGAGTCCAAACAGAATGAAACCTTTGGGAACGTGATTTTCTTAACAAACATGATCCATGAGACTTGGAGTGGGCGTCAAGAAACAACGGAGGAAGCCACGAGGTAGGGGGCGCGCCCTCCACCCTCGTGGGCCCTCCATTGCTCCATCGACGTACTTATTCCTCCTATATATATCCACATACCCCCCAAACATCCAGGAGCACCATTGTGGGAGTCCTGGATTAGGGGGTCTCCGGACAGCCGGACTATATCCTTTGGTCGGACTGTTGGACTATGAAGATACAAGATTGAAGACTTTGTCTCGTGTCCGGATGGGACTCTACTTGGTGTGGAAGGCAAGCTAGGCAATACGGATATGTATATCTCCTCCTTTGTAACCGACCTTGTGTAACCCTAGCCCCCTCCGGTGTCTATATAAACTGGAGGGTTTTAGTCCATAGGACAACATACAATCATACCATAGGCTAGCTTCTAGGGTTTAGCCTCTCCGATCTCGTAGTAGATCAACTCTTGTAATACTCGTATCATCAAGAATAAATCAAGCATGACGTAGGGTTTTACCTCCATCAAGAGGGCCCGAACCTGGGTAAAACATCGTGTCCCCTGCCTCCTGTTACCATCCGCCTTAGACGCACAGTTCGGGACCCCCTAACCGAGATCCGCCGGTTTTGACACCGACATTGGTGCTTTCATTGAGAGTTCCTCTGTGTCGTCGCCGTTAGACTTGATGGATCCTACGATCATCGATAGCGATGCAGTCCGGGGTGAGATTTTTCTCCCCGAACAGATCTTTGTGTCCTGCGGCTTCGCACTGCGGGCCAACTCGCTTGGCCATCTGGAGCAGATCGAAAGTTACGCCCCTGGACACCAGGTCAGGTTTGGAAGCTTAAACTACACGGCCAATATCCGCGGAGACTTGCTCTTCGACGGATTCGAGCCCCTGCCTTGTGCGCCACACGGTCACGATGAGTACGATCTAGCTCTACCATCGGACAGTGTTCAAGAAATCGCACTGGCAGCCGCTCCGACCCTCAATTCGGAGCCAGTTGCGCCATCCATGGACGGGTGGATAGACCCCGTCATGGAGGTTGTATCCTTTGCGGCGATCGAACCGAATATCGACCTTACCCTTCATGAGAGCCGTGTTGCTAAACTGCCGGATCCTTCTCCGGCCACGGACTCCGAACCTCCTGCGCCCGTTCCTATCGAATCCGATTGGGCGCCGATCATGGATTTTACCTCTAGGGATATTTTTCAGCACTCGCCCTTTGGCAACATACTGAACTCATTAAGGTCTCTCTCCTTGTCAGGAGAGTCCTGGCCGAACTACGCCCGGCAGGATTGGGATGCGGATGTCGAAGAAATTCGCCGCCCACCCACCACCCCCTTAGTAGCCACTGACTTAACCAACATGCTCGACTTCGACTCCGAAGGCATCGACGGTATGGACGACGATGCGGGAGGCGAAGAGGAACCACTGCCCACAGGGCACTGGACGCCCACTTCGTCACATGACGTATACATGGTGGACACACCCAAAGAAAACAACGACGAGGAACGGAAGGACGCAATGAAGGGTTGTTCCCTCGAGAAGCAGTCAAAGCGGCGGCGTAAACGCCGCTCCAAATCCCACCTCGGCAGAAATAACAATCATATAGACCCAGCGATAGAGCAGGGTGCACCATCGCCAGACCAGGGCAACACGGGGAATCAAACCGAACAACCCGACTCCGTCGAAGATAACACTCCGGACGACATCACACCGGATAGGCGTCAGGAGCAACATAATGCCCACCAAAGGCTTGTTGCCACGCCGAGGAGTCTGGAAAAATAGAAGCAAAGGCTCAAGGCTACACAAGACACACTCAAAATCAAATGGAGTGAAGTACTCAACACTGCGGCGAAGTACGGCAGTAATCGCCACACCAAGAGTTATCCGAAGCGAAAGTTGCTACCTGAATTTGATGAGGAGGCCTTAGATCCTCCACAATTAAAAAATAAAATGGCCATCCGGTCAGACAGACGACCTCATAGCCAACATAAAGCGGCAAACGACGCCGCACATAAACCAGTACGTGATCCGCGTAAGGGCTCGCATCAAAAGGACGGCGCAACCAGATCCATCTATGGACCACGCAGGCGCGCTCCAACATACAATGCAACACAAAAAACATTCGAACACCACGGTACGCCCAAATACAGGGGTGCCGCACACCCTCTATGTTTCACCGACGAGGTGCTGGACCATGAATTTCCAGAGGGATTCAAACCCGTAAACATAGAGGCGTACGACGGAACAACAGACCCTGGGGTCTGGATTGAGGACTACATCCTCCACATCCATATGGCTCGAGGAGACGATCTCCACGCCATCAAGTACTTACCCCTCAAGCTCAAAGGGCCAGCTCGGCACTAGCTTAAAAGCCTCCCCGAAAACTCCATCAGAAGCTGGGAAGAGCTCGAAGACGCCTTTCGGGCAAATTTTCAAGGGACATATGTCCGACCACCAGATGCAGACGATTTAAGTCATATAACCCAACAGCCCGGTGAGTCAGCCCGAAAACTTTGGAATAGGTTCCTCACTAAAAAGAACCAAATAATTGACTGTCCGGACGCCGAAGCCTTAGCAGCCTTCAAGCATAGCGTTCGAGACGAATGGCTTGCCAAACACCTCGGTCAAGAAAAGCCGAGAACAATGGCAGCATTAATAAGCCTCATGACCCGTTTTTGCGCGGGCGAGGACAGCTGGTTAGCCCGATGCAGCACCAGCAACCCAAGTACATCCGAAGTCAGGGATGGAAACGGGAAATCATGACGCAGCAAGAATAAGCGCCGGAATAAAGAAGACATCCCGAAGAGCACGGCGGTAAACGCCGGATTTAGAAGCTCTCGGCCAGGGCAGCAGAAGCCGCCCTCCAAAGGCAACAGAGACGAATTGTCCAGCCTAAACAAAATTCTGGACCAAATATGTCAGATCCATAGCACCCCGGATAAACCTGCAAATCATACCCACAGAGAATGTTGGGTCTTCAAACAGTCTGGCAAGCTCAACGCCGAACACAAGGGGTAGGATACACCAAGTGAAGACGAGGACGAGCCTCGCAAGCAAAGCACAGGGGAACAGAAGAAATTCCCACCAGAAGTCAAAACAGTCAACGTGTTACACGTGATAGAACGGAGAAACAAAGAGGCACCTTTAGAGGAACATGCCCCAGGGCCTATCACCGCGGAGCTCCGCCACTGGTCGTCCCAACCGATCACCTTCGACCATCGGGATTACTCGGCAAGTATCCGGCGTGCAGGATGGGCTGCCTTGGTATTAGATCCAATAATTGATGGATACCACTTCACCTGAGTCCTGATGGACGGCGGCAGCAGTTTAAATCTGATATATCAGGACACAGTCCGCAAAATGGGGATAGACTCAACAAAAATTTGCCGCAGTAATGCTACCTTTAAAGGAGTAATGCCAGGCCCGGAGGCTCACTACAGGGGCTCCCTGCTACTAGAGGTTATATTCGGCTTCCCCGATAACTTCCATAGCGAAAATTTAACTTTCCACATCGCTCCATTCCAAAGTGGCTATCAAGCACTACTCGGACGCGAAGCTTTCGCTCGCTTTAACGCAATACCGCATTACGCTGCCCTCAAGCTCAAGATGCCCGGTCCACACGGCATCATTACAATAAATGGAAATATTGAGCGCTCCTTGCGCGCCGAAGACGGTGCGGCCGCCTTGGCCGCCGCACACTAAACAGCCTCACCAACTCAAGCATTTGACAGGTCATTAAGACCACGGACACGGCTAGACGAGTCCGGCTCAGCTATATGTAATTAATACAGGTTTGATGGCTATACCCCTATTACAATACAAGGGGCTCAACGCGCGCGCAAAAGTGGCAATAAGGCTCACCTTTACTCATTTTCAACTATATATTGTTTATTTAGTATAACTTAACTTTTGCACGGCAACTTTTCAATTAAGTTCCTCTCTTTTTCAGATGACCATCGGGCTACACCCGTCCAGGATACGGCACAACGGAGACACATGCGCAGACGTGCAGCAGGGACCCGTTCCAAGGATTCTTTGTAGATTAAGACCCTGCGTAAACCTTTTTTACTGTCTCTTGTTGATTTACATCCCTCAGATTCTCAGTACAACCGAGAAGGATGCTGACTTCTTGGCATGTGGCCACGCCAGAATAATGCACATACCTGGTGTAACGCCCTCGATGCGGCTATAGCTCCCACGTGTCGAGGCACGACTTAGAGACATAACCGCATTGAAAGCAATGTCGCAAGTCCGGCAATCATTACAACATCCCATGTAATACATAGTAACACGGGGAAGATAACATAGTTGGCTTACACTCGCCACGTCACATCAGAGTACATAAATAACATTCATCATACAAATCACTCATGGCCCGACTACGGCGCCAAAATAGAAAAGACCCCCAACATGCGACAAGGCCCTGAATCGATAACCCCAACTAGGCACCACTACTGATCGTCGGGAAAGGAAACATAATAACGCTGAGAGTCCTCGTCGAACTCCCACTTGAGCTCGTACTCGTCACCTGGAGCGGAATCACCTGGACCTGCATCTGGAGTTGTAGTATCTGTGAGCCACGGGGACTCAGCAATCTCACACCCACGCGATCAAGACTATTTAAGCTTATAGGAAGGATAAGGCAAGTATGTGGAGCTGCAGCAAGCGACTAGCATATGTGGTGGCTAACTTATACGCAAAAGAGAGCGAGAAGAGGAGGCAAGGCGCGAGCGAGAATCTAGAGGAACAACCTGCGCAAGCATTACTCCAACACCGTGTCCACTTCCCGGACTCCGCCGAGAAGAGGCCATCACGGCAACACACGCAGTTGATTCATTTTAATTAATTAAGGTTCAAGTTATCTACAACCGGACATTAACAAATTCCCATCTGCCCATAACCGCGGGCACGGCTTTCGAAAGTTCAATCCCTGCAGGGGAGTCCCAACTTAGCCCATGACAAGCTCTCACGGTCAACGAAGGAATAGACCTCCACCCGAGACACACCGATCAGACTCGGCAACCCGGTACAACAAGACAATTCGACAGGTTAAAACAAGACCAGCAACACCGCCCGAATGTGCCGACAAATCCCGATAGGAGCTGCACATATCTCTTTCTCAGGGCACACTCAGATTGTCCAAACTTCCGGTAGGCCAGCCCAGAGTTGCCCCTGGTAGCCACCGGCGGCTGACGGTTTGGACCAACACTCAGAGGAGCACTGGCCCGGGCTTGAGTCTGCAGAACCCAAGGGAAGAAAAGGCTAGGTGGCAAATGGTAAAACCAAGGTTGGGCATTGCTGGAGAAGCTTTAATCAAGGCGAACTATCAAGGGGTTCCCATTATAACCCAACCGCGTAAGGAACGCAAAATCCGGGAACATAACACCGATATGACGGAAACTAGGGCAGCAAGAGTGGAACAAAACACTAGGCGAGGGGCCGAGCCTTCCAACCTTTACCAAGTATATAGATGCATTAAGATAACATAGCAATATAGTGATATCCCAACAAGTAAATAAATGTTCCAACAAGGAACGGCTCCAAACTTCACCTGCAACTAGCAATGCTATAAGAGGGGCTGAGCAAAGCGGTAACATAGCCAATCAACGGTTTGCTAGGACAAGGTGGGTTAGAGGCTCAACATGGCAATTGGGAGGCTGACAAGCAAAAGGTAGGCATCGTAGCATTGGCATAGCAAGAGCGAGCAAACTAGCATAGCAAAGATAGTAGTGATTTCGAGGGTATGATCATCTTGCCTGCACAGTTGTCAGAGTTGACTGGATCCTCACAAGCAAACTCAACGGGCTCCTCGGTAGCGAACTCGTCTCCCGGCTCTACCCAACAGGACAAACAAGCAACAAGGACACAATCAACCACGTGCAAGACCAAGCAATATGATGAAATGATGATATGCTATGCGGGATGCGATGCGGGATGCAAAATGCAAGATATGACAGGAAATGCATGAACCTGGCCTCAACTTGGAAAACCAAGTGTGCCACTGGATAGAGGGGATGAAATCGCTTGAAAACGATATAAAGATCATAGGAATCGGAGCTACGGTTTGGAAATGGCAAGCGTTTTAAGATGACACCGGTCTGCGATTTACAGCAAGTAGGCATCTAAATGCAACGAAATGAACATGCTACAGCCACTAAACATGAAAACAAAATACATGGCAGTGATGTACACAAGATGGTTAACAAAACACTAGCACTGAGCCATAGGCAAATTCATCCATTAAGAGGTTCAAACAAGCATGGCTAAAATGAATATGCACAACAGATTCCAGACTTAGTGAAATTAACACTAGCCTGAAATTTCAGATCACGAAGCCCTCTTCGGAGCAGCAAAACAACATGATACATGACCTGAACATGACAAGTAAGAACATGGCATGGAGCTACTCAACAAGCTTAACAAAACACCCAAAGTTACCTGGGGCCAAAAGGGTTCACAAAATACTCTACCGAGCTCACGAACATAGCTCGAACCCGATCAGTTTTCAGACTTAGTGAAAACTGAGACATGCTGAAATTATAACTCACGAAGGCATGTAAACGAGCTCGATGCACTAACTACGGTGCAAGTCATGGCAAGGCAAGCATATATCCAGAAAGAAGACACAATATGCTAGCTACACATGGCAAGAACAAAGGCATAGCATGCATGGAACACTAACGGTAGCATCGGCAAAATCGCAAACAAGTTGACAATCTGCCCAGATTAACAACGAAGCAAAAGTTGAGCTCGATTGAGTCAACCTAGAGAACTCCACATATTCAAACAAAGACATGGATGGATAGAGCATAACATAAATATCAAAACTCCCTTACTGATAATCCTCAAAAGAGGCACGGATCACTAGGAAACAAGCTGGACATATAGCATCATGAACTAAAATATCCCAGACTTAGTGAAAATCACTAAGTCCCTGAAATCAGCAATCTCAGGTACCTCTCTTCGCAAGCTTGCACAAGACAACACACACATCCTAAAAATGCATGGGTGGCACCTCTGGAAAGAAGACAAAATGCTTAACAATTCATCCCAAAGGGGCACAGGCATATCATGCACGAATTAAACATGGCAAAAATGACAAAAGTGCATGATGAACAAACGGATCTACAATTTAACTCACGAAGCCTCCTTCTAACAGCATTTTGGGCATCAAGATGACCTTAAATGCAAATGATGCAATGGAATGAAATGATGTACATGTCGAGCCGAAGATTTTGATATATCATATGCCCAAATCGGAGCTACGGATGCAAAGTTACGGCAGGTGCAAGAATGCAAAAAAAATTAGGGTTCCTGGGAAAAAGTCAACCCTCCGGGATCCAGATCCGGATCCGACGTGCACTGTAGCAGGGCGCGAAACCCGAGGTTCGTCGACCGGAGAAGAGCTCGTCGCCGGCGGGGAAGACGGCCGGAGCTCTGGGCGGCGGAGAGGGAGGTCGGCGGCGCGCGGGCGCGGCGCTCCCCGGCGACGGGCTTCCCCGGCAGGGGCGGCGAGGCCCGGTACGGCGGCGCGGCGACCGGCGAGCTGGGAAGACGCGCCGGCGACAGGCGGTGGAGCGGGACGGCGCCGGCGGCCGGAGAGGGAGGAGACGGCGAGGAGGCGCTGAAGGAGTCGGGCGGCGGCGTGGGCCTTGGGGGCCGGCCACGGGCCTGCCGGGCCTGGCGGCGGGGATGTGGTCCGGCGCCATGTGGCGCGACCCGGGTGGCTGAGGCGGGCGGTGGCGGACGTTGTCTGGCCTGGCGCGGACACGTCCGTCGGCGCGGAAGGATTTTTTTTTTGGAACTAGGGTTCGAGGAGGAAGACGAGATCCGAAATTGGAGGGGGTATATATAGGCATAAGTGGAGTTAGGAGAGTCCAAATGAGGTGCGGTTTTCGACCACGCGATCGTGATCGAACGCTCTAGGACATGGAGCAGAGTTAGGTGGGTTTTGGGCCAAATTGGAGGGGTGTTGGGCTGCAACACACACGAGGCCTTTTCGGTCCCTCGGTTAACCGTTGGAGTATCAAACGAAGTCCAAATGGTACGAAACTTGACAGGCGGTCTACCGGTAGTAAACCAAGGCCGCATGACAAGTCTCGGTCCAATCCGGAAATGTTTAATCCCCACACACAAAAGAAAGCTAGAAATGACCACCGGAGGAGTACGAAGCGCCGGAATGCAAAACGGACAACGGGGAAAATGCTCGAATGCATGAGATGAACATGTATGCAAATGCAATGCACATGATGACATGATATGAAATGCATGAAAACGAAAACAACACACGGAGACAAAGACCCGAACCCGAGAAATAAATATAACTTAATACCGGAAACGGCAAGAGTTGGATACAAATATGGAAAGTTACATCCGGGGTGTTACACCTGGACACCAGGGGCTTATTACAAAGGGTACTGTTTAGACCCGGTTTACACCATAAAGACCGAATACCTTAGGGAGTGTTCGGTGTCGCGAGTTCGGCCTTATATGCATCAGCTCTGAATCATGTCTTTGGTCAAATGTTGGGTTTGCCTAGCTCCTGTGTTTTGCTGCCTTACGTTCCACTCTATCGGCTAAGGTGGCACCAGGAGAACTACTGCGATTGTGCCCTGGTTCATCCGGACGAGCACCTCAGTAGAGAAAGCCGAAAACTGACTGTCATGATATAGCGTGAGACTGGTCAACCACTCGATGACCTATTGGAATCTTCGGGATTCCTCCGCATTAACGAAGGGCCGTTTCCCAGCCAGGCATGTACGCAACCCGAATCCGGATGAGTGCGGAGCCACCAGGGGCTATATAATAGCCCCACTGTCAAACTCCTATGGCTAAGTGAAAGTGTTAAAGCATTATAGTCCAGTTGCCTAGTTCGCTGCGCTATCACCTCCTTAATAGGACCAAGACGTTGGATTAAGTGTGAATACGCGTCTTCTGTGAACACCCCCGCATTATATGCGTGGGGGCTGAAGCCGACGGCTGCAACCTTTCACGTTATATACATGTATACATAAACGGCCGCAAGGAGGCATCACAATACTTTCGGGAAAAAGTATAAATACAGCCTTGATAAAATCAATAAAACGTTGTTTTTACAATTGGAATACATATCACTCAAACATAACATTCTTCGAGCACTGGTCCTCTATCGCAAGAGTGCCCTCAAGAACTTCTTCAAAATAATGCTCGGCAGCCACTCGGCCTATGGCCGAACCCTGCACCACGATAGTGGTGGCATCCATCTCCGCACAGTATGTTTTGACACGGGCAAGGGCCATCCGCGAGCCTTCTATGCACGCCGACCTCTTCATCGCATTAATGTGTGGCACCGCACCAAGGAACTGCTGCACCAAGCTAAAATAGTTGTTCGGCTTTGGCCTTTCCGGCCACAGATGATCCACGACAGACCTCATGGCGAGTCCGGACAATCTACTGAGTTCGGCCCATTCGGCAAGCTGATCAGTCAATGGAAGAGGACGCTCTGGAACGTTAAATTGCGACCAGAACGGCTTGTCCACTTCACGATCTGTTTGATCTCGGAAGTATTCGGCCGCATCGACAGTGCTCGCCGCTAAGTCCATATATGTGTCGGCCGAACTCCACAGCCGATCTAGAGGGGCATACCATGGATCGCCGAACTTCCTCCGCGGCATAAAGGGCTTCCCAGCCACAATGTCCCCGGCTTCACGCAGTTCCTCCTTCTTCGCTCTCATTGTAGAGCGGGTGTCTTTGGTCGCCATTGTGGCGTTTTCAAGGTCCGTAGCCTTCGCCCGGTTTTCTTCTTCAAGAAACTGGCAGCGGTCGGCAGTGTCTTTTAACTTCGCAGCCATTTTGGCCATTTTCTCTTTGCTCTCGCTATGAGCGGCCTTCTCGGCTCTCAACTCTTCGGTCGCCTTCAAAGCGGCCGCATTACTACTCCTTGCTTGCTCCTTGGCTCGGGCAAGCTCCGCCCGCAAGGCCTCCACGGTGGCAGCTCCATCTGCAGTCACAACATATTAAAGATACTGGCATCACGCTGCTCTTACTATGTGACATCCACTATAAATATCACCTACTCTGTGCCTCGTCAAGCCGCTTGTTAACAAGCTTGATGTCGGCATCCACCGCATCCAATTGCCACTTTAGTTCAGCAACCCCATCAGTCCGGCTAGCCATCGGAGCTTCAGACACCTGCACATAAGGGCGGTCTGGTTATTACCTGGGACTATGATCCTCCGTTCGCCGCCGGTCTCGACGACAACCAGAGTCTCAGGGGCTACTATCTACACAGGGCACACCTAAAATGCGTTGTACCACCACAAATGTATATCATTTCACGTACCTCAAAGCCCGTTAGTAGACTCATAAAGGCTTCATGCAACCCGTTTTCGGCGGACAAAATCCTTTCAATCACTGTACACATTAATGTACGGTGCTCTTCTGAGATAGTCGCTCGCTCTAGTAGACCCTTCAGTACGTCCGACCGCATACCAGGTGGTGCCGGACTCTTTTGATTGCTCTCTTCAAGAGCCGGATACTGAGGGCTTCGGGTGACCATGGGATTACCTTCTGGCCTTGCCGGATCCGGAGAAACTCTCCGTGATGACACTTCAAGGTCGCCCACTTCTTGAGCCAGGGAGTCCGAAGGAGGCGTTTCGCTCTCCATCATCTCCGGAAGAAGATCCCCCGAAGACGAGCTCTGCTAAGAAGGGCTCAGATCCGAACTGCAAGATAGATGCTTCAGTTATCTTCCTCAGAAGTAAGGTAGTATATCTTCACTATTAAGTACTTTTTGATTACTTACAGCTCGTTAGAGGGCTGATCCCCGCACGGACTTTGTGCGGCAAGAGCACCCTCCGAGGCAGGACCCTCTGGTGGAGTTTTCTTCTCCCGTTTGGAAACCTTGGTTTCCGGATCATCGGAGGTAGTCCTCTTCCTCCCCCGGGGCGAGGGAATGTCAGATTCCTTCCCTTGGTTATCCTCCCTCACGGAGGCGCTCGTTCCCTCGGCTGGAATAGGTAGCGGTGGGGGCCCGCTTTCACCCTCTTTATTCCCCCCTTCATCTTCCTTTGAGGGCACCGGGCAAGGTGCTGGCTCGAGCATCTTTTCTAGCACCGGATTGTCCAAGCCTTCGGGAAGGGGGGCCGAACACCGGATCATCTTCGCCTTTGTTATCCAGTCCTGGTCAAAAAGCGATTCTTCAGAATGATGTCATGATGAATGAAAGACAGTGTGTTCAGCTAGAGGATTACTTACTTGGGCCGCGGTGCGGTTGCTGCTCAGGCCCACGTCCTCGGAGGTGTCCGGACACTCTATTTGGGATCTGAAGAACGACTTGTACATCTCGTGCGTCAGGCCGAGGAAATTCTGAATAGCGCGCAGTCCTTCTGGGTTGAATTCCCATAAGCGGAGGGGCCGGCGTTTGCAAGGCTGGACTCGATGAACCAGCATGACTTGCACTACCATAACCAAACTAAAATCTCCCTCGAAGAGATCTCGGATTCGGCTCTACAGTATCAGCACATCCTTGGCTGGACCCCAGCTCAGCCCCCTGCTGATCCATGACATCAGTTGTGGTGGAGGGCCCGAGCAAAAGGTGGGGGAAGCTACCCACTTGGCACTTCTGGGAGCGGTGACATAGAACCACTCCCGTTGCCATAATCCAGACATCTCTGGAAAGGAACCCTTTGGCCACAGAGCTCCAGCGATCTTGCTTATTAATGCCCCTCCGCACGCTACATGCTGCCCCTCAACCGTCTTCGGCTTCACATCAAAGGTCTTGAGCCATAGGCCGAAGTGAGGGGTAATGCGGAGGAAGGCCTCACATACGACAATAAATGCCGATATGTGGAGAAAGGAATCCGGGGCTAGATCATGGAAATCAAGCCTGTAATAGAACATCAAACCCCTTACGAAGGGATCCATAGTGAGGCCTAGTCCTCGGAGGAAGTGGGATATAAACACGACGTCTTCATTGGGTTCAGGAGTAGGGACGACCTGCCCTCGGGCAGGCAGCCAATGCGAGACTTCGGCGGTCAAGTATCTTGCCTCCCTCAACTCCTTGATATCCTCTTTCGTGACGGAGGAGGGCATCCACCGGCCCTGGAGGCTAGATCGAGACATGATTGAAGGTCTGAAGCACCTGACCTGGGCTTTGAGTGTTAGAACTTGAGGCGGGGGAAGGATTCGATTGAGCACGGGAGGAAAAAAGTAAAAGCCTTGTCCCTTTATAAATAGGGTGAATATCAAGCGTCCTCCTCGTGGTCGTTTGGGACTTGCCTAAAATCTAGGAGTCCTAGGCACGGTTGGGTTACCCACACCCGTATTGATGAGAATCCCGTAATAAGGGGGACACGATCTCTGCTTTGACAAGACGTGTCAAGAAACTGCCTTGCGTTATGTGCGGGGCTAGTTAAAGGAAACGGTTTGAATAATCACTGGGCCACGGCATGATGTCATGTTGCCGAAACATGTCAGCAGATTAGATTTGTGGAAATATTATTCTCTCTACGGTGGTATGTGGAAGTTATTTTGCAGGGTCGGACACTATCCTTGTATTCAAATTCTTCCGTGGTGTATTCGGAGGAGGAACCCGCCTTGCAATGCCGAAGACAACACTGCACGCCGGACTCATCGTCATTGAAGCCTGGCTCAGGGGCTACTGTGGGAGTCCTGGATTAGGGGGTCTCCGGACAGCCAGAATATATCCTTTGGCCGGACTGTTGGACTATGAAGATACAAGATTGAAGACTTCGTCTCGTGTCCGGATGGGACTCTACTTGGCGTGGAAGGCAAGCTAGGCAATACGGATATGTATACTCCTCCTTTGTAACCGACCTTGTGTAACCCTAGCCCCCTCCGGTGTCTATATAAACCGGAGGGTTTTAGTCCGTAGGACAACATACAATCATACCATAGGCTAGCTTCTAGGGTTTAGCCTCTCCGATCTCGTGGTGGATCAACTCTTGTAATACTCGTATCATCAAGAATAAATCAAGCAAGACGTAGGGTTTTACCTCCATCAAGAGGGCCCGAACCTAGGTAAAACATCGTGTCGCCTGCCTCCTGTTACCATCCGCCTTAGACGCATAGTTCGGGACCCCCTACCCGAGATCCACCGGTTTTGACACCGACAACCACGAAAACCTAATTCCACCGCCGCAACCTTCTGTACCCGAGAGATCCCATCTCGGGGCCTTTTCCGGAGCTCCGCCAGAGGGGGCATTGATCACGGAGGGCCTCTACATCAACTCCATGGCCTCTCCGGTGATGTGTGAGTAGTTTACTTCAGACCTACGGGTCCATAGTTATTAGCTAGATGGCTTCTTCTCTCTCTTTGGATCTCAATACAAAGTTCTCCTCGATCTTCTTGGAGATCTATTCGATGTAATCTTCTTTTGCGATGTGTTTGTCGAGATACGATGAATTGTGGGTTTATGATCCAGATTATCTATGAACAATATTTGAATCTCCTCTGAATTCTTTTATGTATGATTGGTTTATATTTGCAAGTCTTTTCAAATTATCAGTTTGGTTTGGCCTACTAGATTGATCTTTCTTGCATTGGGAGAAGTGCTTAGCTTTGGGTTCAATCTTACGGTGCTCGATCCCAGTGACAGAAAGGGAACCGACACGTATTGTATTGTTGCCATCGAGGATAAAAAGATGGGGTTTATATCATATTGCATGAGTTTATCCCTCTACATCATGTCATCTTACTTAAAGCATTACTTTGTGCTTATGAACTTAATCTCTAGATGCATGCTGGATAGCGGTCGATGTGTGGAGTAATAGTAGTAGATGCAGAATCGTTTCGGTCTACTTGTCGCGGACGTGATGCCTATATACATTATCATACCTAGATATTCTCATAACTATGCTCAATTCTATCAATTGCTCGACAGTAATTCGTTTACCCACTGTAATACTTATGCTCTTGAGAGAAGCCACTAGTGAAACATATGGCCCCGGGTCTATCTTCCATCATATTTATCTTCCAACACTTAGTTATTTCCTTTGCTGTTTATTTTACTCTGCATCTTTATTTCTCTTTATCATAAAAATACCAAAAATAGTATCTTATCATATCTATCAGATCTCACTCTCGTAAGTGACCGTGAAGGGCTTGACAACCCCTTTATCGCGTTGGTTGCGAGGTTCTTATTTTTTTGTGTAGGTGTGTGGGACTTGAGCTTGATCTCCTATTGGATTGATACCTTGGTTCTCAAAAACTAAGGGAAATACTTACGCTACTTTGCTGCATCACCCTTTCCTCTTGAAGGGAAAACCAACGCAGTGCTCAAGAGGTAGCAAACATTGTATTAAAGACCAAAGAGAGAGAATAAGCCATCTAGCTACTAGCTAGGGACCCTTAGGTTTGTGATAAACTACTCACGGTTCATCGGAAGGGCAGCAAGGTTGATGTAGAGGCCCTCCATAATCGAATCCCCCTCCAACAAAGTGCCGAAAAAGGCCCCAAGATGAGATCTCACGGGAACAGAGGCTTGCGGCAGTGGAAAAGTATTTTTGGGGACGCTTCTGATGTTTGGGGAATATTTGAGAATATATAGAGGTGGAACTAGGGTTAGGGGACTCTCGAGGGGCCACAAGCCAGGGGCGCCCCCTCCCCCCCCCCCCGGGGCGCGCCCTAGAGGCTTGTGGCCTATGGACTCTTCTGGCCCTCTGTCCAAGCCTCGTAGGTGTCTTTTGGTCCAAGAAAAATCATCGTAAAGTTTTATTCCGTTTGGACTCCGTTTGATATTCCTTTTCTGTAAAAGTCAAAAACAAGAAAAAACAGAAACTAGGATTGGGCTCTAGGTCAATAGGTTAGTCCCAAAAAATAATATAAAAATAGCATATTAATGCATATAAAACATCCAAAACATATAATATAATAACATGGAACAATAAAAAATTATAGATGTGTTGGAAACATATCAAGCATCCCCAAGCTTAATTCATGCTCGTCCTCGAGTAGGTAAATGATAAAAACAGAATTTTTGATGTGAAATGCTACCTAACATATTTATCAATGCAATCTTCTTTATTGTGGCAAGAAAATTCAGATCCATACGATTCAAAACAAAAGTTTAATATTGACATAAAAACAATAATACTTCAAGCATACTAATTAAGAAATCATGTCTTATCAAAATAACATGGCCAAAGAAAGTTATCCCTACAAAATCATAGAGTCTGGCTATGCTACATCTTCATCACACTTTCAACTTTCACGCAATACATGAGCATGAGCCATGTATATAGCACTATAGGTGGAATAGAATATGGTGGTTGTGGAGAAGACAAAAGAGAAGGAGAAAGTCTCACATCAACTAGGCAAATTAACGGGCTATGGAGATGTCCATCAATTGATATCGATGCAAGTGAGTAGGGATTGCCATGCAACAGATGCACTAGAGCTATAAGTGTATGAAAACTCAAAAAGAAACTAAGTGGGTGTGCATCCAACTTGCTTTATCATAAGGACCTAGGGCAATTTGAGGAAGCCCATCATTGGAATATACAAGCCAAGTTCTATAATGAAAAATTCCCACTAGTATATGAAAGTGACAAAATAGGAGACTCTCTATCTTGAATAACATGATGCTATTTCAAAGCACAAATGTGTAAAAAGGATAGTAACATTGTCCCTTCTCTCTTTTTCTCTCAATTTTTTGTCCAAGCTTCTTTGGCCTCTTTTTTCTTTTCTTTTTATTTGGGCTTCTTTGGCCTCTATTATTATTTATAAAGTCTGGAGACTCATCCCAACTTGTGAGGGTATCATAGCTTACATCATCCTTTCCTCACATGGGACAATTATCTAATAATGATGATAATCACACTTTTATTTACTTACAACTCAAGAATTACAACTCGATACTAGAAGAAAGATATGACTCTATAGAATGCCTCATGCATATGAGAACAATATGACAATGATGGTATGTGTCATAATAAAACGGAACGGTGGAAGTTGCATGGCAATATCTCGGAATGGCTATGGAAATGCCATAATAGGTAGGGATGGTGGTTGTTTTCAGGAAGGTATATGGTGGGTTTAATGCACCGGTGATAGTTGCGCGTAGAGAGGCTAGCAATGGTGGAAGGGTGAGAGTGCGTATAATCCATGGACTCAACATTAGTCATAAAGAACTCAGATACTTATTTCAAAAGTTTATTAGCCATCAAAAGAAAGTACTAATACGCATGCTCCTAGGGGAGAGGTTGGTAGGAGTTAACCATTGCGCACTCCCGACCTCCACACAAAGGATGACAATCAAGAAAATAAATCATGCTCCGACTTCATCACATAACGGTTCACCATACGTGCATGCTACGGGAATCACAAACTTTAACACAAGTATTTCTACCAATCCACAATTACTCACTAGCATGACTCTAATATCACCATCTTTATATCTCAAAACAAATGCAAAGAATCAAAATTCTCATATACTCAATGCTCTTATATGAAAGTTCTCATTATACCCCTCTTGGATGCCCATCATATTAGGACTAAATTCATAAGCTAAGAAAATTACCATGTTGTTTAAAGACTCTCAAAATAATATAAGTGAAGTATGAGAGTTCAACAATTTCTATAAAATAAAGCCACCGTCGTGCTCTAAAAAGATATAAGTGAAGCATTAGAGCAAACTGCCTAGCTCAAAAGATATAAGTGAAGCACATGGAGTATTCTAGTAAATTCACAATTAAAGTTTGTCCCTCCCAAAAGGTGTGTATAGAAAGGATGATTGTGGCAAACTAAAAGTCAAAGACTCATATCATACAAGACGCTCCAAGCAAAACACATATCATGTGGTGAATAAAAATATAGCCTCGAGTAAATTTACCAATGGATTGAAGATGAAAGAGGGGATGCCATCCGGGGCATCCCCAAGCTTAGATGCTTGGTTGTCCTTGAGTATTACCTTGGGGCGCCTTGGGCATCCCCAAGCTTAGGCTCTTTCCACTCCTTATTCCATAGTCCATCAAATCTTTACCCGAAACTTGAAAACTTCACAACACAAAACTCAACAAAAAACTCATAAGAGCTGTTAGTATAATAAAATAAATCACCACTTTAGGTACTGTTGTGAACTCATTCTAAATTTATATTGGTGTAATATCTACTGTATTCCAACTTCTCCATGGTTCATACCCCTTGATACTACCCATAGATTCATCAAAATAAGCAAACAACACATAGAAAACAGAATATGTCAAAAATAGAACAGTCTGTAGTAATATGGAAATTCCGTATACTTCTGTAACTCAAAAAATTCTGACAAATTAGAAAAATATAGGCAATTTTTATATCAATCTTGTGTAAAAATTCAGATCAAAAGCATGTTTCTGTGATTTTTTAAAATTCTGGTAATGAGTGCAAAAGTTTCTGTTTTTCAGCAAGATCAAATCAACTATCACCATAGACCATCCCAAAGGTCTTACTTAGCTCAAACACTAATTAAAACACCAAAACAAAACTACTACAAAATTAATAATGTGTATTTTCATAAAAATATAAAATAAAAACATCGGGTTGTCTCCCAACAAGCGCTTTTTCTTTAAAGCCTTTTAGCTAGGCATTGATAATTTTGATGATGCTCACATGAAATATAGCAATTGAAATACGAAGAGAGCATCATGTAGCATGTGAAAAAGAAGTTTAAGTCTAACATACTTCCTGTGCATGGGCATTTTATAAGCAAACAAATTATCAAAACAAGCAAAAACTAGCATGTGCAAGGAAGACAAAAGAAACAACAACAATCTCAACATAACAAGAGGTAATTTAGTAACACGGAAATTTCTACAACCATATTTTCCTCTCTCATAATAATTACATGTAGGATCATAATCAAATTCAACAATATAGCTATCCCATAAAGTGTTCTCAACAAGATCCACATGCATGCAAAGTTGAAACTCTTCCAAAATAGTGGGATTATCATCAAATAAAGTCATGACCTCTCCAAACCCAATTTTATCAAACATTTCATAAGATTTATCAATCTCCAAAGTAATGGGATCATTATTTCCTAAATTTGATGCTCTTACAAACCCACTTTTGATAATATTTCAAACATTATTATCAATTTCATATTCATCATGAGGCTTAAATAATTTTCAATATCATAAGAAGAATCACCCCAATCATGATCATTGCAATAAGTAGTGGACATAGAAAAATTAGCATCCCCAAGCTTAGGGTTTTGCATATGAGTAGACATTAATATCATCTATAACAACATCATTCTAATCATGCTTTTAATTCAAGGAACTATCAAGTATGGGTGCAATAGCAATAATTTCATGTTTAACATAAGGAACTATAGCAAGTTCATCTCCAAAAGTATAATTAATATTGGCATCATGGCCATAAGAATAGCAAACATCATATTCGTCAAGGGGGGGGGGGGGTATTTCAATAAAATCAACGAAATCATCTATAGATCCATGCATATCATTATTTTATCCCAAAGTAGCAGACATTCTCTCAATAAATTATTTAACATAGGCATTAGAAGCATAGTTTTCATAGGAATATTTAAGTATGTCAAAATTTTCAGATTTCTAGAGAGTAATATCATAATTTTCAATCAAATAAGCAACTTCATAAGCACCCTTAAAAGCAACAAATTCTTTAATTTGTTCGATATCATAGTAACTATAAATACCCTTGGCATAAGAAGATAGGATTCATTATCATTAAACTCACATAGGTAGGGAAGGTGTTTTTAGGGTTCTCCGAGCAACAATTAAAATCATAAATTTCACATACATTCCAAGCATAGCATAGCAAACAGTTTATTTGATTCCATAAGAGTCCCCCTTTTGAGACAAACGGTGACGCACAAAATGAGCATGCCCATCTAATGATTTTCCCTCAACTAAACTAGTTGGGGTTTCGGCACGAGCACATATGGATCGAAGATGATCCAAGTAGAAAACTTTAAGTGGATCTATAAACCTTTTGCTTTCTAATTTTCAATAAACACACAATTATACCAAGAAAACAAGCAAACAGACCAAGTAAGACATAAAGGCAAATGAAAAGAAGGCAAATATTTTTGTGATTTTCTGAAAATGTTTTAGAAGTGGGGAGAGGAAAACGAGAGGCAAATGGCAAATAATGTAAGTGCAAGAGATGAG
Organism: Triticum urartu; assembly: GCF_056163025.1. Taxonomy (NCBI): domain Eukaryota; kingdom Viridiplantae; phylum Streptophyta; class Magnoliopsida; order Poales; family Poaceae; genus Triticum; species Triticum urartu. Next base: position 216,605,011 of record NC_141874.1, read on the forward strand.
ATTTTATGATGGGTACTTGGTAGGCTTGATATAGAACCTCGTCGGCAACAGCGCCAGAAATTCTTCCTGCTACTTCTTGAGCTTGCGATGATTTTTCCCTTGAAGAGGAAAGGGTGATGCAGCAAAGTAGAGATAAGTATTTCCCTTAGTTAAGAACCAAGGTATCAATACAGTAGGAGGCACAAGCAAGTCTCCAATATATGCACCTGCACGAACTAACAAACACTTGCACACAATGCGAAAAAGGGGTTGTCAATCCCTTCACGATCACGAACAAGAGTGAGATCTAAGAGATAGGTATAAAAGATAAATAAAAGAGCAAACTAAAGTAAATATAAATAAATTGCAGCAAGGTATTTTTGGGTTTGTTGGTTTATATATCTAAAAAATATATGATGGAAAATAAACCCGGGGGCCATAGGTTTCACTAGAGGCTTCTCTTGAAAGAAAATATACGGTGGGTAAACAAATTACTGTTGAGCAATTGATAGAAAAGCGCATAGTTATGATGATATCTAAGGCAATGATCATGAATATAGGCATCATGTCTGTGACAAGTAGATCGAAACGATTCTGCATCTACTACTATTACTCCACACATCGACCGACTCCTGCCTGCATCTAGAGTATTAAGTTCATAAGAACAGAGCAACGCTTTAAGTAAGATGACATGATGTAGAGGGATAAACTCAAGCAGTATGATATAAACCCCATCTTTTTACCCTTGATGGCAACAATTCAATACGTGCCTCACTACCCCTTTTGTCACTGTGTGAGGACACCACAAGATTGAACCCAAAACTAAGCACCTCTCCCATTGCAGAAAAAACAATTTAGTTGGCCAAACCAAACCGATGGTTCGAAGAGAAATATAAAGATATCTTAATCATGCATAAAAGAGTTCAGAGAAGACTCAAATAACATTCATAGATAATCTGATCATAAATCCACAACTCATCGGATCTCAACAAACGCACCGCAAAAGAACATTACATCAGATAGAACTCCAACAACATCGAGGAGAACATTGTATTGAAGATCAAAGAGAGAGAAGAAGCCATCTAGCTACTAGCTATGGACCCTTAGTTCTGTGATAAACTACTCGCGCTTCATAGGAAGGGCGGCAAGGTTGATGTAGAGGCCCTCCATGATCGAATCGCCCTCCGACAGAGTGCCGAAAAAGGCCCCAAGATGGGATATCACAGGAACAGAGGCTTGCGGCAATGGAAAAGTATTTTTGGGGACGCTTCTGATGAATATTTTAGAATATGTAGAAGTGGAACTAGGGTTAGGGGACTCTCGAGGGGCCCACAAATAATATAAAATAGCATATTAATGCATATAAAACATCCAAAATAGATAATATAATAGCATGGAACAATTAAAAATTAGAGATATGTTGGAGATGTATCACCCGCCTACTGGGTCACTAGTGAGTCGCCAAGCTCGGTCAGGTCACCAGTGAGTCGCCAAGTTCCAGTCGGGTCATACTTCATGTCGGGTTATACCGCAGGATATATCCCCGACAGGCGGAGTACGGGAAAAGGCCTCCAGATGGGATCTCGTGAGAATAGAAGCTTGAGGCGGCGGAAAATGTGTGTTGGGTGGCTCTTCGTTGGTTTCCTAATTTTTGAGAATTCATAGAGTCGGGATTAGGTAAAACGGAGCGGCGAGGGGCCCACGACACCAGGGCGCGCCCTAGTGGCTCGTGGCCACCCCCTCTATCTTCTAACTTCCTCCTGAAGCTTCTAGTGTCTCTTATGTCCAGAAAAAAATCGTCAAAATGCTTCGTGGCTTTGGACTTCGTTTGGTCTGGAAAACCAAAAACAGACAAAAAAACAGCAACTGGCACTTGGCACCAAGTTAATAGGTTAGTCCTAGAAAATGATGTATAATTGCATATAAAACATCCAAGGTTGATACTATAATAGCATGGAACAATCATAAAATATAGATACGTTGGAGATGTATCATGACACAGCTGGACGATCCGGACGACCACCCGGATCATTCGGACCTCCGGAGCCCTGATCATCTAGACCACCTCCCGGATCGTCTAGACCATGCATGTGTGCATGACTTGGGCCGAGGCGCACGTACCTCTATCTACTCCTAGACGATATATACTCCTCCTCCACCTACATTTTAGGGTTAGCAAAGGATTAGCTCAAGATAGAGATAGAGCTTTGCTCATCCACTTACATCTCCCATGGAGATCAAGACCTCCATGTGAGAATATCCCCCAAGTGGATTCAAGACCCCTTCATGGGAAGATCCTCCTAGGATTCAAGACCTCTCTCCTTCAAGGATTGGGATGAACTAGCTACCCTTTGTACCCTCTTATGTTGGATTTGAATCCTTGTATCTCCTTTTTGTGTATGTGGATTTAGTATATGTGTGATTTGGATCTTGTTGATTGAGTGTTCCCCTCTCGTGTTCTTCGTGGGATCCCCTCAAATTCGTGAAAGACCGGCCATTAGGGTTTCATGCTACATCAAAATCCCTCATTCCCTTCCCACCGATCGCTATCTCGCTTTTTAGGGTTCTTGGTCTTATCCCTTCGGGATATGATCATATTCCTTTTAGGGAGGATCTTGGTGCGCCTAGACCAGGGGTGTGGGGCCTTTCCCCACTACCCATGTCCATGTGGGTCCCCATGCAGGTGGGCCCCACTCCAGAACCTTCTAGAACCTTCCCGATACAATACCGGAAAAACCCAAACATATTTCGGAACCCTGAATATGATACCTTTGGACCATTCTGGAGCTCCTCGTGATGTCTTGGATCCCATCCGGGACTCCGAACTACTTTCGGACTTCACCATATGTAACGCCCTCGATGCGGCTATATCTCCCACGTGTCGAAGCACGACTTAGAGGCATAACTGCATTGAAAGCAATGTCGCAAGTGAGGTAATCTTCACACAACCCATGTAATGCATAAGGGAAAGAGATACATAGATGGCTTACAATCGCCACTTCACATAATTACATGAATAAAGCATTACATCATCCAGATACACTCAAGGTCTGACTACGGAACCTAAAATAGGAAGACTATCGCAAATGCTACACAGATCCCCGATCGACCCCAACTGGGCTCCACTACTGATCAACTAGAACGAAACGACATAAAGGATAAGATCTTCAACGAGCTCCTCCTTGAGCTTGGTTGCGTCACCTGCTCGATAACATTGGCACCTGCAAACTAGTTTTGGAAGTATCTGTGAGTCACGGGGACTCAGCAATCTCACACTCTCGCGATCAAGACTATTTAAGCTTATAGGTAAGGTAAAAGGTATGAGGTGGAGCTGCAGCAAGCGACTAGCATATATGGTGGCTAACATACGCAAATGAGAGCGAGAAGAGAAGGCAAAAGCACGGTCGAACAACTATGATCAAGAAGTGATCCTAGAACAACCTACGTCAAGCATTACTCCAACACCGTGTTCACTTCCCGGACCCCGCCGAGAAGAGACCATCACGGTAACACACGCGGTTGATGTATTTTAATTAAGGTCAACTTCAGGTTTTCTACAACTGGACATTAACAAATTCCCATCTGCCCATAACCGCGGGCACGGCTTTTGAAAGTTCAAATCCCTGCAGGGGAGTCACAACTTAGCCCATCATAAGATCTCACGGTCAACGAAGGATATTCCTTCTAGCGGGAATACCCGATCAGACTCGGAATCCCGGTTACAAGACATTTCGACAATGGTAAAACAAGACCAGCAAAGCCACCCGAATGTGCCGACAAATCCTGATAGGAGCTGCACATATCTATTTCTCAGGGCACACCGGATTGTCCAAGGTTCCGGTAGGCCAGCCCAGAGTTGCCCCTGGTGGCCACCGGCAGCTGACAGGTTGTACCAACACTCAGAGGAGCACTAGCCCGGGGGGGTTAAATAAAGATGACCCTTGAGCCGGCCGACCCAAGGGAAAGAAAAGGCTAGGTGGCAAATGGTAAAACCAATGTTGGGCCTTGCTAGAGGAGTTTTATTCAAGGCGAACTGTCAAGGGGTTCCCATTATAACCCAACGACGTAAGGAATGCAAAATCCGGGAACATAACACCGATATGACGGAAACTAGGGCGGCAAGAGTGGAACAAAACACCAGGAATAAGGCCGAGCCTTCCACCCTTTACCAAGTATATAGATGCATTAATTAGATAAGAGATATTGTGATATCCCAACAAGTAAACATGTTCCAACAAGGAACAACATCTCCATGTTCCAACAAGGAACAAACTTCAATCTTCACCTGCAACTAACAACGCTATAAGAGGGGCTGAGCAAAGCGGTAACATAGCCAAACAACGGTTTGCTAGGATAAGGTGGGTTAGAGGCTTGGCTTAACAATATGGGAGGCATGATAAGCAAGTGGTAGGTATCGCAGCATAGGCATAGCAAAAGAGCGAGCATCTAGCAAGCAAAGATAGAAGTGATTTCGAGGGTATGGTCATCTTGCCTGAAATCCCGCAAGGAAGAAGAACGAGTCCATGAAGAAGACAAACGGACGTAGTCGAACGGGTCCTCATAAACGCGACGTTTTCAGAACCAACCCGAAGAAGCAACACCAGAAAGAAGCACACAACATAGTAAACAACCAACACACGAACATGGTATGATATGCGGGATGCGGTATGTGATGCATATGCATGATTTGGAAAGGAATGATTGAAACTGGCCTCAACTTCGAAAACCAAGGGTGCCACTGAAAAGGTGAGGTGATTTCGGTTGAAATCGATATAAAGATCGCCGGAATCGGATGCACGGTTTGGAAATGGCAAGCAAAACAAATATGGCACCGGTCTGCGATTAACAGCAAGTGACCATCTAAATGCATCAAGATAAATATGCTACATCACTCAAACATGGCAACAGAATACATTGCAGCGATCCACTCATGATGCTTGACAAAAGATGAACACTGAGCTACGGCTAATTCACTAATTAACAGGTTCAAACAAGCATGGCAAAAGAGCAAATGATAACAGGTTTCAGACTTAGTAAAATTAACAGCATGTCAGGAATTTATCATCAGGAAGCAATCTTTAGAGCATGAAAACTACATGCTACAGGAACATATCATGGCAAAGCAAGGCATGGAATGAAGCTACTCAAAGCATGTAACAAAAGTCCCTTAGTGACCATGAGCCAAAAGGGATCAGAAAATACAATTGCAAGCATGTGAACATAGCAAAAACTTAAACAGATTCAGACTTGGTGAAAAACTGGAGCATGCAAAACAGATTAACGAGTAGGCATGTTTACGAGCTCGATGCACTCACTACAGAGCATGGAATGACAAACTAAGCATACACCCATCAAGAAGACATGTCATAGAAGCTAGACATGGCAAGAACAACAACATAGCATCCACGGATCAACAACAACAAGCTCGGCAAAATCGCTAAACATGTTAACAATCTGCCAGGAACATTTTATAGCAAAAGTAGAGCTCGATTGACTCAAGCTAGGATGCTCAATAATTGCAAACAAAGACATGGATGGATAGAGCACAACAATATTAACAAAACATCCTTACTTATCATCCTCAAAAGAGGCACGGATCACTAGGAAACAACAAGAACATATGGAATAACAACAAAATCAGGACAAGGACTTAGTGAAATTCTAAGTCTCTGAAATCAGCATCAACGATTACGCTACTTTGCATGCTTGTGCTAGTCACCACAAATATCACAAAAATACATGGCATACACCCCTGTAAAGATGGCATAGCATATAACAAAACACATGTAGAGCTCAGGATCATAGCATGCACACATTAATCATGGCAAAAATGACAAAATGTCATTTGCTGAAACAGATCTGACATAGTCATCACATAGCCCTCTTCCAACAGCATTTCAGGCATCAAGATGAGCTCAAATGAAAATGATGCAATGAGATGAAATGATGTACTCATCGAGACGAACATTTTGATATGCTACACGCACGAATCGGAGCTACGGATGCAGAGTTATGATGCGATGAAAAGTGCATAAAAGTACTGAGATCTGGGGACTTAGTGGAAATATTACCCCGCGGGAAAGTCAACGGGCGGACGAGGTGGTGCGGGATGAGAGGATCCGGATCTGGACGGAGGCGTTTGGATCGGGGGAGTGGTGGATCTCGTCCACCTTCTTCTCTGGATCCGGCCGGCGAGGGACGAACTCCAGCGAGGTCGAACACGGGGCGGCGCACGCCGGCGCGGCTGCCGAAGCTTGCAGTGGCGAGAAAAGGCGGCAGGGAGGCTCGGTCGCCGAGGCACGGAGGAGGAGGTCCGCGGCGCGGCGGCGGAAGCAAGATCCGGCGGCGAACCTCGCCGGCGGGAGGTCTTGGCGGCGGGGTATAGGGAGCTCGGGGCCCGGCGACAACGTGCTCGCCGCGGTGGCTCACCGGCGCAGGGAGGATACGGGGCGGCGCGGCGACGTTGCCTGGCGGCAGCGGAGGCGGGCGGCCGCGGGCGCGTGCCCTTAGGCGGCTCGAGCCGCGATGCAGAGAGATGGGCCCGCGCGGGCCGGCCTCGGGCCCCGCGGGCCGCGGCGGCGCGCTGCGAATAGAGAGGGCGTGGCGCAGGTGAGGTGGCGTGATCTGATTGGCTCGCGGCGGGGGGGGTGACGTGGCGACGCCTCATTCGCCGGAGTGAGGTGGCGGCGGGATGGACGCGTCCGCCGGCGAGATGGACATGTCTGGCGGCGCGATGGAGAAGAAGGTTAGGGTTTCATCCGCGAAAATTTCAGGGGAGGCAACATATTTATAGGTAGAGGGAGCTAGGAGAGTCCAAATGAGATGCGGTTTTCGGCCACACGATCGTGAACGCTCTAGACGATGGGAGAGGTTTTGGTCCACTTTGGAAGGGTGTTGGGCTGCAACACACACGAGGCCTTTTCGATCCCTCGGTTAACCGTTGGAGTATCAAACGAAGTCCAAATGGCACGAAACTTGACAGGCGGTCTACCGGTAGTAAACCAAGGCCGCATGGCAAGTCTCGGTCCAATCCGAAAATGTTTAACACCCGCACACAAAAAGAGGTAGAAAGGGAAACCGGGTGACATAGGAGCGCCGGATTGCAAAACGGACAACGGGGAAAATGCTCGGATGCATGAGACGAACATGTATGCAAATGAAATGCACATGATGACATGATATGGAATGCATGACACGCAAGCAATGACAAGGCAACAACAGCGAATAACTGGAGGACACCTGGCACATCGGTCTCGGGGCATTACAACACTCCACCACTACGAGAGGATCTCGTCCCGAGATCTAGAATGGCACCGGAGGGAAAACGGAAGAGAAAGTGAAGAGGTAAAACTAAGTTGCTCCTTTGACAAACGAGTGAAACCAAAGAACCTTGAAAAGGTTAAGCCATTTCGAGAAAAGAATACCACGGAGATGAACGAGGTTGAAAACACTCCGTTAGAAAAGAGGAACAAGGAAGAACAACTTCGGGTAGCACTCCGATTGAAAAGAAAAGGAAATGGATAAGAACTTGATAAGATGAGAAGATACTTGAATGAAAACACGACACTCCGGTTGGAAAAAAATTATCAAAGGAAAGAATATGGTCTTGACAAACCGAGATGAGGGGTGAAAATAGCAACATCGCTAGACCTCCGGGAGAAAGAATAGAAGTTGGATCGTCGGAACAAAAGAACGGAGGAGAAAACAACATCTTCTACCTCAAATGAGCTTGCAAAAAAACATCTTTAGGAGAAGGGTCGAACGGAGTTGTTGGAAAAACAACAACGAAAAGGATAAGCTTGATATGGACTTATAGAAGCCATCTCAAAAATTATGAGGTGACAACTTGCCACTCACGGGAAAAAGAATTGGATTGATAAGAACAAGGGGACGAGAAACTTATTTCACCGGGAGGATAAATGAAGAACTTGGATCATTTATAAGCACCATAAATAGCAACAATCCTTAGGGAAAGCTTTAGGTGAAATATAACCCAAGGTAACTCCAACGAAGAGGTTGAATCCATATATCTCATTCTTAACAACATGTGAATCATGAAACATGAACTCAAATTATCAAGAATGACATAATACCACCTCGAATGATACGGTTGAAAGAATTGCACTTTGAAATGCAAGATAAAGAATACTTGAGCTCCTCTGAAAAGAATCTTGATGAACACTTCGAGAAGGAATTAAATCCTTGATGAACCACCATGTAGAACCTTCATGAAGAACTCTGGTAAACAAAGGGATGTTCAAACGAAAAGAAAGATGAAAAGAGTAAGGTTGAAGCCTTGCAATGATTAGATGAAGCTTTGCGACGAGATAAAGTGGAAACTTGGAACTCTGGAAAGAAAGATGTACAACTGAAAACAAGAATTTTGATGAACCTCCGGAATAAGGAATTAATCACTTGGATGAAAACAAGAATAAGAATTACATTATGCTTATCCTTCACCAATTCAAATTGATGACAAGCAACGGATTTGACATATTACTTATTCTCGTAGAAAGGATTTAGGTAGATATAGCACAAACTTAATGGACCACCAGTAGGATTGAAACAATGAATGAATTAAAAGGCTGAAACACCGATAAGGATTAGCAAATGAACGAACATACATGAGAGAGCTCGGGGCTCGGCGACGACGTGCTCGCCGCGGTGGCTCACCAGCGCGGGGAGGATACGGGGCGGCGCGGCGACGTTGCCTGGCGGCGGCCGCGGGCGCGCGCCCTCAGGCGGCTCGAGCGGCGGTGCAGAGAGATGGGCCCGCGCGGGCCGGCCTCGGGCCCCGCGGGCCGCAGCGGCGTGCTGCGGAGAGAGAGGGCGTGGCGCGGGTGAGGTGGCACGATCTGATTGGCTCGCGGCGGCGGCAGGGTGACATGGCGACGCCTCATTCACCGGAGTGAGGTGGCGGCGGGATGGACGCGTCCGCCGGCGAGATGGACATGTCCGGCAGCGCGATGGAGAAGAAGGTTAGGGTTTCATCCACAAAAATTTCGAGGGAGGCCACATATTTATAGGTAGAGGGAGCTAGGAGAGTCCAAATGAGGTGCGGTTTTTGGCCACGCGATCGTGATCGAACGCTCTAGATGATGGGAGAGGTTTTGGTGGGTTTTGGACCACTTTGGAAGGGTGTTGGGCTGCAACACACACGAGGCCTTTTCGGTCCCTCGGTTAACCGTTGGAGTATCAAACGAAGTCCAAATGGCACGAAACTTGACAGGCGGTCTACCAGTAGTAAACCAAGGCCGCATGGCAAGTCTCAGTCCAATCCAAAAATGTTTAACACCCGCACATGAAAAGAGGTAGAAAGGGAAACCGGGTGACATAGGAGCGCCGAATTGCAAAACGGACAACGGGGAAAATGCTCGGATGCATGAGAAGAACATGTATGCAAATGAAATGCACATGATGACATGATATGGAATGCATGACACGCAAGCAATGACAAGGCAACAACAGCGAATAACTGGAGGACACCTGGCACATCGGTCTCGGGGCGTTACACCATATGAATATCTCAATACGACCCTAGCGCAACCGAACGTTAAGTGTGTGACCCTACGGGTTCAAGAACATGCAGACGTGACCGAGACACCTCTCCGGTCAATGATCAATAGCAGGACCTGGATTCCCATATTGGCTCCCACACATTGAACGAAGATCTTTATCAGTTCAAACCATGATGTAGAGGATTCAGTTAATCCTGTATACAATTCCCTTTGTCCAGAGATACGTTACTTGCCCGAGATTCGACCGTCGATATCTCCATGCCTAGTTCAATCTCGTTACCGACAAGTCTTTTTACTCGTTCTGTAATACAAGATCTCATGACTAAACTCATTAGTCGCATGCTTGCAAGCTATTTATGATGTTGTATTACCGAGAGGGCCCAGAGATATCTCTTTGTCACATGGAGCAACAAATCCCAATCTCGATCCATGCAACCCAACAAACACTTTCCGAAATATCTGTAGAGAACCTTTATGATCACCCAGTTACGAAGTGATGTTTGATAACCCACAAAGTATTCTTCTGGTATTCGGGAGTGGCATGATCTCATGGTCTAAGGAACAGATACTTGACATTAGGAAAGCTATGAAAAATTGAACTTGGCGACATGATCAGATGCTAAGCTTACGGTTGGGTCTTGTCCATCACATCATTCTCCTAATGATGTGCTCCTGTTATCAAGTGACAACTCATGTCTATGGTTACGAAACATTAACCAACGTTGATCACCGAGCTAGTCTAGTAGAGTCACTAGGGACACGGGGTTGTTTATGTATCCACACATGTATTTAAGTTTCCGGTCAATACAATTATAGCATGGATAATAAACATTTATCATGAATGGTAAATATGATAACAACATCTTTATTATTGCCTCTAGGGCATATTTCCAACAGTAAAAATAACACTCATCAACGGGTCCAAACAACCATGGTGCCAACATGCTTGCTTCAAGGACATCCCCCTCCAATGAGTCTTCGGGCAGCCAGGCAACCTCTCACAATGAGTACGACCGCAACCACCGCCATGGAGGGACATCGTGGGGACAGAGGGGATCAAATTGATCAGCCCGTCCCTGCCCAATCGGGCCTACCGTGAGCCCGATGGGATGAAAAAAGATGACGACCGTGGTGAGCCCCAATGGGGTGGCAACGTCGACAAGGATGATGAGGCCTTATGATAATAGCTGACGATGGCGGTCCAGACTTCCCAAGGCATGGCGATGTGAGAACATAGGGAGTCCACCCACTATGACCCATCCCCTTGAGGCGTGGGGATAAGATAACAATTCTTGAGTTTTCTGTGATGCAATGAGGACAAACTACCAAGATGTGTTTGTTGTACATAAAGGTCGCATCTTACTCTTGGCATGTAGTTTATTTAACTTGATTATTAGCTAAGTAACTTATTGATATGGGGAATACTATATAGTTGATGTTGGATAAATCAATGGAGAAGGATTTCTAGCTCCGTTTAGGTCCACTATGGGCAGCTCCATTAGAGCTTGGAGATATGAAGAAAGGATTTAGTTGATGCTTTCAAGTCAACTAAGCCCATTCCACTACCAAAGGTTACCACTCTAGATGAAATACTTGATGCACTTAAGTTGATACCTTATTTAGCCGAGCAAGATATGATGCGATGTTATGGGAAGTTGGTACTTAATGATCGCCTGTTTCAAGCTTCGATGGAGTTGCCCATCACCATGAGGAAGACATGGTTGCTAATGTTGCCTTGAAGAATGAAACTTTGCGATATGTGTGTGTTCTTGTATGTCTTGTTAAACCTGGAACTATGTATGAGCTAGTGTTTGGAACTATCATATTGTTTGGACGTATCATATTTATGTGTATGTACTGTTTGAAACTACCATATTTGAGTCTATGCACTGTTTGGATTTGTCGTATTGTTTGGAATATCTATGAACTATCGTAAGTGCATGTGTCGAGTCTATCATATTTGTTGTATCGATGAATATTTGATGCTGACATATTGTTTGGAACTACTCCCTCAATTCCATAATATAGTGCGCCCGCGCTTCCCGAGATTCAAGACTAGTGGTGTGCACAGTTTGGAACTAGTATCATATTTGAGTGTATGTATTCTTTGTTATTGTTTAGAATTTGTGTTAATGTTATTATAAGAGAATATTGTTGTTGTGTGACCATTCGAATCCGGCTTGCCTGCTTCCTTCCAATGCTTCCATCCGTGCTCCCACTTCATTCTATGGTTGCCTTTTTTTTCTTTTTCCTTTCTAATCTAATCTCCCCCTCCGATTTTAAGGGGGTGGAGCAGGCAAGTCTCGTCCACGCCCATTCGTGTTGTTGTGATTCATTTCTAGAATATTTATTCTTTTTACTACTATATATCCACTCCATTTTATAGTAACATGTGAGCCGATTTCATTTTTGAGTCATGTAGAACAAGGTATAATCTTCTTTGTAATGTAGCTATGCAATTCCAAAGTATGTCATCCAAACAAAATTTGGCATTGAAACCTCAAAAATATTTCAAGGGTCAATTTAGTGAACAACCAAGGCGACAAACTCGTATTTGTGCCGTTTTCAGTTTTCTCATTGGATTGGAACCCCAGACCAATTCCATACTCCCCTTGAGGCGTGGGGATAGTACTATACTAAACTCTCTAGTAGCACGGGCATCCAAACAAAGCGCTAGAGTTGTTGTAACATCCAGGGCTCCAGGCCGGGTCTCCGTACAGATTGAGCAGACGAGCGTTCATTTCGAAATGCGACCGTTCCTCGTCCACCAATAAAACTTCCCGCTCAAAAACCCCAAATACCCCAACTCCTACCACAATCCCCGCTCCCCCCAGATCCCATGGAAGCCCTGCCCGCCCGCTCCAGAATCTTCTAGAACGTCTTCCTTCCTCCGTCGCCATGAACCGCTGCGAGCTCACCGAACCCCCCTTCCGCGACGTCTCCAACCTCGGCACCCCAAAACCTAACCCCAACTCTCCCTCCCCGCTCTTCTTCACCGCCTCCAAAACACCACTCCGTGCCCCCACCCCGACACCGCTGGCCCGCAGGAGGCCCCTCGCCGGCGCTGCGACCCCGACGCCCATCGGCCGCAGGAAGGCCCTCGCCGGCGCGGCGACCCCGACGCCCCTCGCCCGCCGCCTCCGCGCCCTCGAACTCGACCAGTCGCGCTCCGCCCGCCGCGCCGAGTCCGGCCGCGAGCGCGCCCTCCGCGCCTTCGCCGCCTCCGCCTCATCATGGCTCTCCCTCCTACTCCGCGACCCCTCCGCCTGCGGCTGCTCCCCCGCTGCAGCCGCCACGGCCACACACGTCTCTGCTGCCGGCAAGCGCGACACGCTCGATGGCGAGCGCGCGCGGGGCAGCAGCCCGAAGCGGCACCGCGGCAGGGACCGCTACGGGGAGAAGAGGAAGGCGATGACACCTGCCATGGTAGCCGTGTTAAGGGAGTCCCTTAGGGAGGTGTGCAGCTTGGAGGATGTGAAGCAGAGGATGGGCAAGTACATGAGCACGGAGGCGTGCGAGGAGGTGCTCCTCATGATGTGCCAAATTTGTAAGGTGAGGATTTTTCTACGGCTTTTATTCTACTGTACGAGCTAAGGGATTGGATTTTTTAGACTAAATGCTCCTTCCACCCCAATTTCAACATTCGTTCAACCATCGGCGTTTCAGGCGTATTGCTAGGCAAATAAAGTTAGTTGAATTACCTGGCGTGCCCCTCACCCCCAGTTCATTCACAGTTAGGCTGTACAGTTGGCCTGTTGGGGTTGATCTTAATTTAGTGGCATGGTAAGAGTTGTCATTTGCAGCACATAGGTGATAGTGGACACTGTGGAATCCTCTTTCAAAACAACATACGGGTAACAGAAAAATATTCGGGTGGGTTGGATATATCATGCTGTATGTTGGGACTTGGGATGTTGCACATCTCTTTATTGTTGGTAATCTGACACTGTGATTTTGTATCTCTAAAATTTACTACAGCTAGAATATCTTAAACAGAGAATTTTTCAGCCGACTTCAGTCGGCAGCACCATTAATAAGATACTCTAAGCAGTAATGTTTCTTCTTTTGCAGAACATTGATGAGAGAAGGCTGAAGATGAGAGCCAATTGCCCAATTGTTACCGATCTTAGGCTGAAAGAGAACGCGACTAGAGTTTTCTTGTGTTACAATCCAGAGTGGCTCAGGATAGGCTTGCATATGGTCCTTGGGGGTGATTGCTTGCTACAGAGTGGATCGTGGAAACGGGAAAAGGAGGTTTCCTTTCTGAAACTTCTTCTGGAGAAGCAGTTGTTTGGTCAAAACGTGGCTCCAACAACTTTTGCTCACAATAAGGTTGTAGAAGGGCTCCACAGAACAGATTATACTGAAGCATTGGGCGACATTATACTGAAAAGAATGTTTCTGCTCGTCGCTGCTCTAGATAGGGCGAAAATGGAAAGAGCCCTACCTCTCAAATTTGGAATAGATAGCCTTGACGGTGGATCCCCTCCATTGTTTTGTCACCGAGCCAACATAAAATCTAGCCAGCAAATTATTCATCGTAAGTAGCAAATCCATCTAATTCTGGTTTATTTTATTTGTGAACTTGCATGTATTTTATTCAATGGACTGTGTCTTCTTTTACTTGTTCCTGAATTGTAGAGTCTTTGGCTGAGGCCATGCATGGAGAAGGTGATCTCCTGATGCATCTGTCAACCATGGGCTACAGACTGAATTATCAACAGGTATGGTGATAGCTAGCACGACCGTGCTCTAAAATTATGCAATAACTGATCGCAAAAGAACAATAACCATGCAACATATTGCTGTATTTTGACATTTTATATTTTGGCTATAAGTTTCCTTTGAATATTTGGTGAATTTCTCTAATTATGTTTCCTTACCAGCCTGCGCTGTTGGAGTATGATTTCACTATAGGATACTTATTTGAAGATCTCCATGATGGCATAATTCTTTGTAGAGTTGTTCAGCTCCTGCTTTCTGATGCATCGATTATTTTGGTATGTACTTTACTTGCCCCACACTAGTCGGATGATTATTGTCATTGGATTTACAGAGACATCATGTTTTATTTCAGAAAGTGATTGCTCCATCAGATACACATAAAAAGAAATTGCACAATTGCACCACGGCTATCCAGTATATCAAGCAAGCTGGGGTTCCAATATCTGATGCAGATGGAGTCACAATTTCAGCAGAAGATATTGCTAATGGCGACAAGGAACTAATTCTTTCGTTGCTATGGAATATGTTCATTCATATGCAGGTTAATCTAAATATTCAGTATCACGTTACCCCAGTCAAAGTTTTATAATGTTATAACACACCTTTCATTTGTATTAAAGAATAAAGATAATGGATTATTCAATGTTCAGTTTTGTTTTCTCACTCACTTCATAGGCTGGCTTACAGTGAGGATATGCTGTACTTCTCAGCACTAAATTCTTCCCCCAGTCTAAATAGTATCTGATGACTGTTACTCTACTTGCCTAAGTCAGAAGGGTTGCAGCAGGGAATTTCTACTTAGTGAGAAACTGTATTCTTTAGGTTTTTGGTCCTTCTGTCTTACTATCAATTCTTGTCCAAGTTAATAAATTATGGCACAAACAGGGTATTATTTTTTCCATATGATGTCCTGCACTGTGTAGACTAACTTGTTGCACAATATAACTCGTAAGAAATAGTTATGTTGCAAATAGTGCATAAATTATCTCTAGCATGTCGTTCTTCAAATATATAACCTTGTGCTCTTGTGCAGTTACCCTTGCTAGTAAATAAAACTTCACTAGCTCGTGAACTATCCAGGTTAAATGCATCGGCGGTGGTAAGTTTCTTGTACTCAGAAGATCAAATTTAGCTATCCCCCCTAATCTTTTGTACTCCACTTAGACATAAGTATTAAGTAGCACCCTGTTACACAAGATTGCAAGGTGCATTCCTGAAGTAAATTTATCATTACTGGACAGTGTTTTATTCTGGCTCTTGCTTCCATTAAACTACCACTGAATCATATGGCTACTTGTGTAATCGTTCTAAAAAAAGGTCTCTGTCTCACTAAACTACTGCCTGCAGTAACAAAATTATTTTTTACTCTGTTCCACTGCACTTCACATTGAAGTTTCAACACTATACAGCCAGAACTATGCGTTGCTGGCAGATATGGGACAAGACATATGTGCTTTGCAGTAACTGTATTATTTCTCAAGTAAAAGATCAGAATTCCATGATAAAGCAGCCGTATAAGTCTACTTCTGTTTTGGTGATTTTATTAGGGGATACTATTAGTTTATTGTTTTCATAAGGGGATCTACTTCTTTCATGTCAGGAACAACCAATCACTGTGACCAAGTCGCACATGGGCTTGCTTTACGATTGGATTCAGGTAGGTGTTGATTTTTCACTTCTTTATGTTTTCTACTTGTTCAAATGTATAAGTCTGGCAAATCACCATGATCAGAGATATAGAGATCAGAATGTGGCATTTGTAATGGTTTGTACACATTTCATTTTAGAGTTTTGTACTTTCATTACCACCAAATTATGGGTCTCTTGAGCTTATTATTTCTTCAACCTGTACGGTGTTAAGTTTTAACCTTACAACATGTTTGGCTGTAAGGTATTTATTTGTGTGATTTCTACACATATTTTCCTTGGTATTTTTACAGGTGGTGTGTGCAAAATATGGCTTAAGTGTGGAAAGTTCCCAGATTGACAGGAAAGCACTGAAATACTTCATAACTCACTATCTGAACATTAGCATTCATAGGTGTCCCCTAAAGGTTTTCTTTAACTTCCATCAAAGTTTTTCCTCTTCATTGTTAGTTTCTTCCATCTTTTTTGTTCATTTTTTTATCTTACGTGCTAATTTTCCTTCGTGTTGATTGTCAGGAAACATTTTCTGATTGTCGAAAGGAACTGTTCAGTTGCCATGAACAAGAGACTTCCACTGCTATCACCAGCTGTCCATCAAGCAAACTAGGAGAAGTTCTTGGAGACTTTCTTCAGGTGGTAGTATCTTATTTATTTGGATTTTAGGAGGTATATGTTTCTCATGCTTTTTCTGCAATGTGCAGGATTTTCCAGCTAGTGGCATCTTAGCCAATGATGTATTATTCGATGAAAAGGGTGCAATAATTTTGATTGCATTCCTTTGTTCACATCTGACTAATGATAAAAGATTGGTATCTTTCTTTCACATTTCTCTCCTTTCATTTCTGTTCAGCATGCATACAATACCTTACTTGATTTGTATAGGGACAACTACGGAATTTGATCAGTACGAGATTGGACTGCCAAAGCCTGGAGAATAGAGTTTCTGCTAGGCTTAAATCTCCGGGAAAGAATGATGTGAAGTATCAATCCCCTCAGACAGATAACACAGATGATTCATGCACTAGCCAGGGTTTGTCCTTTATCGCTTCATCTGGTTGTCCTGTTTTCACATTGAACAAGATGAAAACTGCCACTTTTTAAGGCTCTGATGCCTATCTAGTGCTGTTCACAAATACTTTAATATGCATTAGCCATTATTTTCTGCTGCTAAAAAATACCTGTGAGGTTTCCATAGTTTGATGGTTTCTAGCTTTGTTGGCAACATAAGATTCTCTGCAAACTAGTGAATGACTGAATGTCATGTTACTATTTCTCCAGAGAAGGCTGCTACAATTATACAAGCTCAAATCAGACGGATAATTGCAAAGAACAGATATCATAAGCTTAGGAAGTCAATATCTATCCTGCAAGGTGCTATAAGAGCTTGGTCATTTGTTATCATGATAAGGAAATCCAGCTGTCTAACTGCCGCCTTCTCTACCCACGTGCAAGCAAATGGTACATTTCCCTTACTAATTGCTCCTTATTCATGCACTGAAATCGCACCATACTTGTTAATATCCAGCTGTCCATTTCTTTCCAGGAAGCTACAACAGATGGTTAATTTCCATATTAGAAAGGCATAGATTTGTGCGAATGAGAAGATCTGCCATTGTGATTCAGCAAGCTGTAAGGATTTGGATTGGGGAAAGAAAGAGATCTGAGAGCATCGAGCCTTTTGAAAGCCATGGGTTCTTGGAAACTACAGCTTCGCCGAAAACTGATTGCATAGAAATGTGCGATGGTGAGCATGAAACAACACCTTGCAAGGATTTGGGTACCTCGATAGCTTCTGCTGCCCCTCAATGCCCTGATGAGAGTAACCATATAGATACAGTCACTATTCTGCAGCGTCGTGTCAAAAACAGCAACTATGTAACTTCTCCTAGTCCTCATCGGAGTATCAATAAGAGCGGCTCTGTAAATTCCGTCAGCCATCACCCATGTGAGATTGAGACTGCCAGCATAGCATCAGCCACTAAACTTGGGTGCGAGGATGATGTGGATAGTAGAAGCAATATATCCTGTGGAGCTTCATTCCAGCATGGACAGCCTGTATCTGCTCAGCTCGATTTCTCACTTCGCAAAGACATAGTGGCTGTTCAAAAGATACAGTTTGCATATAGAAGATTTGTACACAATAGATCCTCAAGAATATCTGCTGCAACCAAAATCCAGAGCCACTGGCGTGGTTTCACCATGCGGATGTGTTTCACAAAGCAAGTTGAAGCTATCATTGTAATCCAATCTATAGCCAGACACAACTTGTGCAGCTGGGCCTTTTGGCGGTATCACAATGCTGCACTAGACATTCAGCGTATTGCCAGAGGACGTATCGCTAGAAAGCGACTATTAGGTTAGTATTTATTCTTGCTTTTGGTGCATTCTTGTTGGCTACTGACCCACATTACTCATGCAGGTTCTTCACTGCAAACCTACACTAGCCTTGTTAGCCTTGACCAAAGTCAGCATAAAAGATCTCACCAGAGTACTGAACTCAAAATTGTGTTGTACTCAGCCTTAAGGCTACAAAGATGGTGGAGGAAGGTCCTATTGCACCAGTCTATCAGACTATCAGCTATCTCAATTCAATCCTCAGTTCGTGGTTGGTTGGCTCGGAAACAAGCCAAACGAATTACCTGCTGCATCCATGTCATTCAAGTATGTGTGCTATTTTTTGCTACTTTCTAGTTGGATTGTAATGGGAGGGAAGGTATATATGATCAGTCTATTTGCAGAGATGGTGGAGAAATGTTATGTTTCTTGAATCAAGGAAAAGAGCTGTGACTACTATTCAATCTCATGTCCGTGGTTGGATAGCACGACAGTTTGCTATTAGAAAAAGGAAGTCTATAACTATTATTCAGGTCATGACCAACATCCAACCATATGATTTCTTACATGAGTACACTTCCTTTTCTTTGCAAAAACGATTCAAGTTTTTTCTTCATATGATATTCCAGTTTCTTCAAGAACTTGTGTCAGTGTGCAATGGTGCATTTTCTTTCACATGACATTCTACCACTTGAATCTTGCAGTCATTTGTCAAAGCATACCATGTGAGGAAAGCTTCAAAGCAAGAAGTTGTTGACATAAGGTCTAGAATTCAGAAGGCTTCTGCACAAGTTGATGATGACATGCGCCTGATCAATAGACTAATTGCTGCGCTGTCACAAATCACTGGATGTAGAAGCATCAGCAGCATTCGACAAACTTGCACGACACTAAGTAAATATATATTCTTTAAGACTACCTTTTGGAGTATTTCTCTAGCCTGGTTTCATGTCAGTGTTGTTGTGTTCTTTGTTTCATATTGGCTTCCTTGACATCCTTAGGACTGTACTGTTTTCTGATCCTTTACTGGGCACTTGCTTCTGAAGTCCTGCGGTTTACTATATCTGTAACGTTTCTCCTCCAGGTATTGCTACAGAGCTTTCTGAGAAGTGTTGTGCGACACTTGTTGATGCCGGTGCTGTAGACATTCTTCTGAAGCAAATCCCTCAACTTAACCGTGGGATCCCTGACCAGGAAGTCTTGAAGCAAGTACTCTATACACTGCGGAACATTGCACGATTCCCAAATGTTCGACCGGTGTTAGCTAACAATCCACAATTGGTTAACACTATTTTCCAGGAGCTGCTGCGGTAATTTCTCTCAGTATTGAGTTCATTTTTCGACTACTCTTAACCCCTAAGTACTTATCATTTTGCTCTTTCTGGTAGTTAATTGCTTGCTCACTCACATGACATGATTACACAATAAGGACCGTGCCCAGCGCATTTTTTACATACTCAAAACAGAAGCTCCACTGAAGCTAGTGTTCCATTATAAAATTTCCCTATGTTTAAGTAGTTTGTCACTGCAGCCTCTGTCTTCCCAAAGCCAGGTGTTCACTTTCAACCTGCGAGATTGAGAATTCACAGTTTTGAAATTTGAACTTGAGTCATCCTTTTGTTCTGATTCATGAGCCTGTAATTCCTGAGATGATATGTTCTCTGTCGTTGCCCTCAGGAACAAAACGGACATGTTTTTCATCGCATGTGAAATTCTGAAGAAGCTGTGCGAGTCGGAAGAAGGGCGCGGATTCGCCGGGGCCCTGGGGCACCACATAAGAAGGCTGGACAGTATGGTGCGAGGCCTTGAGAAGAAGGTGGAGCTCGACAAGAGGTAAAGAGAGAACAGTAACATCCTTGGAAAAGTACTAGTGAAACAGAGTATGGCTAACTGGACCAGACTGTTTTTTGATTCACTGGCTTGACTAACGGCTTGGCTTGTCTTGTCTCTGCAAGAAATGGTCACACTGAAGCTCGTAAGGAGGACAATTTGCGGCGGCTCGGGGAGGCGGCGGCCCTCTACCATCTTCTCACCAATAAATAATGGCATACGGTGTGGTTTGTAGCCCTTGGTTTCTGGAACCGGAAGTGATTGTAGTCCAAAGGTAGATCCTGTGGACAGAAGTGTGCGCGTCAGTCGTGGTAGTATGTGGTAAACAGTCGGGGTTGTGGAACGGAGCATCAGCTTGATGTATGTGACAATGGTTCTATTTTCTTGACATTTTCTTCGTTGTGTTGCGTTTATCCTGTTACGACTATTGATCCGAGGCAGAAGCGAGAAACCGACTTGCGATTTCAATGTATGCTATTCTGGCATGAAAGCTTGACAAGATCTTATGGCTCTTGGGTGCTAGCACACCCTATATGCGCAAAATAATTTAGTAGTAATTGCATAGAAGTCGAAAAAATCTGAAACTTTTTTGGAATCAAATATGATAAGTATTATACTTTTACTCCCTTCATTCCAATGAATAAGACGTGTATGCACGCACCTCAATAATTATGAGATAAAAATTATGCCGTTGAATTTATATTGAATAGAAGTTTTCAGTGGTATAATTTTTAAGTCATAAAAATGTATACTATAGATTTAATTTATGGTCAAAGCTGGATTTTGGTAAACATGCATGCCTTATTCAATGGAATGGAGAGAGTATATAGTGTTTTGATTAATTTATTTTCGCCTGGAATACCATGGAAGTCATTCCTTGATGAATCTTTTTATACAAGTACAATACCATATTTGATTCCAAAAAAATTGTGGATTTTTTACAATTACTAAATTATTTTTTGCATACAGGATTCACTGGCACCCATGTTCACCATGGTATTTCTCAGTGAAGCACAGCCTAGTTTGATCAATCTATCGTTTTACCTTACTTGCACCTGTTTCAGCAAATTTCAATCATAATGTAAAGTAGCACTTGTGTCATTCCATTAACAAATAAGAATAGACCTTATGAGCCCAGTCATCAAATGCCAACTACTGAATTAGAATATCAAACAATCGTATCCGCCCGATACAGGGGCAATTCTGGCCCAAAAACGTTGCCAGTAAACATTACATTTGGGTCGATATCAATAATATACATACATAACAGCACAATGATCAATTGTACATATACACCATCTAGCGCTCTAGCTAGGCCCTAATTCATAACCTAATACTTCACCCTTCTTATCAACCACTGCCATCAGCTAGACAATCAACAATGTTCCTCGGGGGGGAGGCTTAGACACTCAACAATACAAGAGAAAAATTAGACTGCTAAGGTCAGTCTGCGCATCAGCTGGATTCCAGATTGAATGGCTGCAGCAGTTGAGCAGACTTTCGCCTTCGCTTTCCTTCAGGAGTCAATCTGACTGCTGCCTTAACTGAAACCTTGCCATTTTTAGGTGGCTGCTTCTTAGACGAATTTGGTTGTACCCGAGAGGGCTCGCCCTCTTCACCACAACTTCTTTGAGGGGACTTGACTCTCTTGCGTGCAAAACGTGCCTCCATCTCTGGTCTACGGTTGGGACCAATCAGCTTTACATGGAATGGATTCACAGCTGTGTAGCAAACCAAGTCATTTGTAGCTTGTCCTTTGTCCAGATCAACACTTCTGCCATTCACCTAAAATAAGAGTGAAGCTCAGGGTCATCTGGTGCCGTGTCAAAACACAACCACAAAGATAAAGGGGGTTACCAGCTGGAGAAGGGCAGAGAATGTTCTTGCAACCTCGTACTTTGGTTTGCTGCTAACAATCTCACTGAATGATGCAATCCCTGTATCAGTTCTTGACGAGAGTGTGTCAAGGATCTGCTCTCCATATAAACCAATATCAAAGGGTGGGTTTCTATCCTGAAAAGGCATGAATTGTAGCACTCGTGAGTGTGAAGCAAGTTCATATGTGCAGAACAGTTAGCAGATCAATCATGCAACCAAACCTGCTCTTCCAAGGCAAGCTCTATTCGCTCTTTCCATGTTGAAACTCGTGCATCCAGCTCGGTTTGTTGTTCAGCCTCAGCTATGCTAGCAAGGAGAGCATCCTGTGAGAGTTATCCATGTTAGTATTGGAAGTTGAACAGCTAACATAAAATTCAAAACACAATCCAAAAGTAGCTAGCTAGCAATCGGAATTCTGTTTCTCAAAACCAATATTTTGAAAAGTATTGTGCTTTGACAACATCTGCCAAGAAAAGTATGGAAATGCCATGTGGTATCAGAAACCAGACAACCCATAGGACACAATGCCCTGGCTGAACAAACAGTGCCCTAAATGCCATGTGGTATAGGATAAAAGAAACATCTGAGATAATAGGAATATCTAAATGCCATTTGGTCTCATCGGATACAACAAGCACTTCAAGTCACGTCAGAGTGATGAAATACTGATGTATCAGAACAAATCAGTCATCACAATAGCTAAATTTAGCAATTCATTGAATCTGTGACAGATCAACCTGTAGCTGGCTTCGAGCATACCACATCTATTTGAGAAGACAAAAATGGCATGCCTTAACACCCGAATATATGAGAAGTGAAGACACATGAAGTAATTGCAAGACAGCAATGTAGCATTTTCGTTGAACAAGTTTAGCACCAACATAGCAGCAAATTTCTGAATGGAATTTGTGTTAATAATGTTATTCTTTCAGACACATCATTCAAGAATATTGGCTACAAACTCCAATTATCATCAGACAAGATAAAGTTACAAAGAAAAGAACAAAATGGTTAGATGATATGTTAGCTAACCCCTATAACATGCTATTCCGAACAGCTATTCCAAACAGCTTGACACTAGTGAACCTGGACATCTCATATATTTTGGCAACTTACATGGCGCAAGTTGCTTGCAAATAAAAATAGAGGAAAGTTCATGCATCTACGCAAAATTTGAAAGGGAATGGAGCTATTAGTGGTCCGTATGACTTACCAGATGTGATCGACACAAATCATCAAGGCTTTTATGTCCATCCATGCTGTCCTGCGTAACTCGAACCACGTCATCATCAATCTAAACAGAAGCAAGCAGATGTCAGCCAATTGTTAGGTCAGTGAAGACAGCGATCAACTAATAGAAAGCTAAAGAAAATCAACCTTATCTGAGTAACTTGGCATGTCATCATCAATATCCATGTCAACATATGGATCATTCGGGGTGTCTGGCCCATCAATATCATCAAAATTATTGGTCTGTTTGTCATCCTTCAAATCTCCAGATATATGGCAATTTACTTCACCAGTTTCAAATGACTCTCTAAGCTGCAGCATGAATGGGTTGCAACAAGTTACTACGTGAACATATCTGACGTACCTAATCAAAATAGCACATTTTTGTAACAATGCTGAACACCTTTTCATAAAGAGGAACTGACTGGGAGACATCAGGTTTTTCCTGCTGAGACATTTGTACTTCAAAATATTTTGTTAGTTCAGGACTAACAACACCATCCATTTTTGCCACAGGAAATATAGATGCAAGGGTTTTCTTCTTTGGAGCGCCAATAACTTGCCTTGAAAAAGCTTTTACTGTTCCAAGCAGATCAAGAAAGAAGGTTCAATATATAGTTAGTGGAGATAATATACAAGGAAATAAAACATCCTTGTAGGGGAAACAACAGTTTCCAATACCTCTCTTGTAAGGCTTGATCTTTAGGTTGCTAGGTTCATGCGGATCCAAAGATTTATATGGATCTTCATCATCAGAATCATCCCCAAGATCTGGGCACCCAGGGTCTTCATCATCTGGTGGGGGCATGATGATAGGAGAATTGTGGTCAACAGGATGATGAGGCCAGCTATCTTCTTGACTTTGATCTGCTATCATTTCATGAGATTGCTCGCTGTCCTGAGTTGGATCTATATTTTCATCTCGGGCTTTCCCTGGAGTTCGTCTACGAGCAGTACCCCCTGATCTTACATTTGGGGAAGTGAAGACATTGTTTCGGGCTTTCCCAGGAGTTCGTCTATGAGCCAAAATATCTTCTTTGCATGATTTTTTTCCTTGAAAAAATTCAAAAACAGCTGGTGCGTCACATGGATCCAGCAGGAGGAAATCTCCGAAGAAACCACATGTTGCTAACTGCAATAAAGAAACAACTAGACTAGTTTAGTACGGCAGTACATGCCACCAGTCTCAGTTGCAATTAAAGAAATGCAGGATTACCAAATATGAATCCAGCTCGCTTGCTTCGCTATCGACACAGTCTCCTTCGAACACTAGAAGATTTGCTGGTGGCCTCACAATTTTTCTTCGCAGATCATCCTGGTCAAGGTTGTTATCCAAAGTGGTCCTTGTTTCCGCTGGCAATTTAGAAGGGGCGATATATGCTTGGTTTCATGTCATTTGAAGTAAACATATGACTGGTAAAACCGCAGAAGGTCCACTTACCTGGGACATCATCTAAACCCATAAACATATCATCTTCTTTGTTGGCAGTAGTGCTAGGACCATTTTCGTTAGCTTCAGCAGATCCCTTTTCTTGTTGATCTTGCCTGGTATAGTTCAAATGTTAGACTATTCGCAAAAAATGCACTAGGGTGGTCAAAGAGGAAATTGCAGGCCCGTAATTTGGCAACCGTCCAAACAAGGGCCGATGTTTCAGACACAAACCAGATATATAAGAGATAATCTGAAAGCACAAACTCTACTAGGGTTTATATCTAGCAGACACCAACAATTGCTTCTGCACCGTTAATTTTAACATAGTTAATTAGTTTAGAAATTCTATAGCTCCCTAAATCAGGGCCCTTATTGTTAACCTGACATGTCATGCTCTGAAATAAGATGTGCAAGAAAGCTATAGTTGCCAGCAGATATGTCACTGTCTGGCAGTTTGAGGCCCATTTCATTTAAGATGTGCAACGTCCAAGTCTCAGCAAGGTAGCATATACAGATAAGGCTAAGACAAAGCTGATATATCCTTACTTATTTTGCGAGAGAAATTCCAGCGCATGTAGCACCAATGAGTACAGGTACTCCACCTTGCGGCTGTAAACTTGAACTGAACCTTGGAGCAATAGCGCAGCTGCACATGAAGTGGCCACATATTACCAGCGCAGTAGAAGGGTTTACAAGAAGAAAGGAACTTTCTTTCAGTGCAAAATCCCTGATTTAATTAGCATGGGTCTCAAGAAGCCTTCGCAAAGAAGAAGAAGAAGAAGAAGAAGAAGAAGAAAAGGAGTTCCAGGTTTTGTAAGCACCTGGGGAAGAACCACAAAATCCACCGAAAAGAAGCTACTTCGTTAAAGCTCATTCGAGCAAAATAATAAAACCACCCAAAAAGCACACAAATTCCAACTATTAGTCTTTCTACCCTCCCAATTTTCAAACAAATCCTGGCACACTGCGCCACCCGTAAAAGAAAGCCCACGCCTTCGCCGCAAGAAACACGGTTACCATCCACACAGCCATACCTTCGGCGAAGTTGAAGCTGTGGGCCCCGTCTTCGGCGGAGATCTCGCCTGAGCAGATCTTGAGGAGGTACTCCTCGAGGCTCTTGGCGACGTCCACCTCCCAGTTCGACTCCGGGTCCCGGTTCGCCTGCAGTATCGGGAACCTCCCCCCGCTCGTGCTCCCCTCACCGCCGGCGCCGGCGCCGCCGCTGCCGTCCTCCATGACTCCCCCTCAGGCAACGAAGTTACTGGGCGCGAAGAGGTATTCTTGCGGGATGGTGGCTCGGGATCCAATGGGCGTGGACCGCGGGCGGTGAGGGTGCTTGGAAGCGGGAAGGGGAAGGGGGGAGGAAGCAAGGGGGCTAGGGTTGGAAGAGGATTGGGGAATTTTCGGATTTCGGAGGTCTCCCGCTCGATGGAATTTGTGACGGCGGGATCTGAGTTTCGGTGAAGGGCCGTTTCGCAGTTTTGGAAGTAGTCTAGGGATGAAGTGAACAACCGATGTTTCGCGACGAACCCCCTGGTTTTCGCACTATCGTGATGACAACCCTATTCGCCGTGGTTTAACTAGTAGTATCTTCCTAAAGAAATATACTCCCTCCGTCTACGAATAAATGTACATATAGTTTTTGGTCTTAATCAAAATTTTAAAATTTTGACCAACTTTATAGAAAATAATAGTAATACATATGACATCAAATTGGTATATTATGAAAGTACATTTCAAAACGGATCTAGTGATACTAATTTAGTGCTATAAATGCTTTTACTTTTTTTTAGAAAGTTGGTCGAAATTTTAACACGTTAACTTAATACAAAAGCTAGATGTACACTTATTCGCGGACGGAGGGAGTAAGAGCATACTAAAGGCTCCCGATAGCGCCTAAGAGCGGCTCAAAAAGAACTGGAGAAGTTGACGCAAGGAGAATACACGGTTGAATCAAAGGTGAAGCCAAATTATCTCACACTTTTGATTGAAAACCTTCTTAAACTGGAGGAAATTTACTGGGCGCAGCGCGGACGGGTGAACTGGCTGAGGAGGGAAGATCGGAACGCCAAATATTTTAAGCAGCTTGCTTCTGCTCGTAGGCGTCGTAATTTAATAAAGAATCTGAAAGATAATATAACGATTGGGTTGAGGGTAATGATAACCTCAAACTCCTCATTTTTTTTATTACTTCCAGAGTCTTTTCCGTTCAAACACATGTGTGATTGATAAGGGGTTGATAGCTATTGTGAAGTCATTGGTTACGGAGGACATGAACAAGATCTTAACCGCTTCGTATACGCAAGAGGAAGTAAAGAAGGCACTATTTCAAATAGGTGACATGAAGGCGCCCAGGCCTGATGGGCTTCATGCCATCTTCTTTAGGCCTCGTTTGGTAGAAGCGGGTCGGGGGGGTTTCAGCGGGTTTTTCTCGCGTGGCCCAGAAACCACGCAAAACCCCGAAGGCCCTTTTGATACGCGAGGATTCCACGGCCCAAACCCCTCTGAGCCTCCTCTGATACCATGTTTCCACGTGGTTTTCAGCCCTCGAGGGGGGACTCGGGGATTTGCAGGGGACAACGCCGCCGCCCCCCGCTCAACATGCTTCGTCGCCTGCTCAACGTGCCGCCGCCATCGCCGGACTCCTCAAGACGCCGTCGCCCGCTGCCTCGACGTCGGCGTATCTCCTCCGACATACCCCCGGCTGTAAGTCCTCGCCTCGCCTCTCCACCTGTCCCCTCGTCATCTAGGTTTCTTCCACCTCCCGACCATGGTTGCCGCCTCGTCCTCCGCGGAGAGCTCGCAAAGCACGCTGTCTCCGAGGGCACCAAGTTCACATCCTCATATATGCATCTCTAGCAACTGTAGTTGGGTGTTGTTTATCAAGAATTAGTGTCGCTCTATGGAAATTGGTGGAATATTGTTTAGTTTGTAGTTGGGATGGTGATGTTGCCGTGTTATGTGACTGATCGATCTGAAACGGCGATGATCTGGTGCATCTTTTGGGAAACCTTGGTTTCTGTACTAGTTGTTCTTGTTGGGGAACGCAATATTTCAAAAATAATCCTATGATCACGCAAGATCTATCCAGGAGATGCATAACAACGAGAGGGGGTGTGTCTACGTATCCTCGTAGACCGAAAGCGGAAGCGTTAAGTAATGTGGTTGATGTAGTCGAACGTCTTCGCGATCCAACCGATCAAGTACCGAATGCACGGCACCTCCGCGATCTGCACACGTTCAGCTCGGTGACATCCCTCGAACTCTAGATCCAGCTGAGGCCGAGGGAGAGTTTCGTCAGCACGACGGCGTGTTGACAGTGATGATGAAGTTACCGACGCAGGGCTTCGCCTATGCACTACGACAATATGACTGAGGTGGAAATCTGTGGAGGGGGCACCGCACACGGCTAAGAAATCAACTTGTGTGTCTATGGGGCGCCCCTCCCCTGTATATAAAGGAGGGGAGGAGGGGCCGGCTGGCCTCATGGGGCGTGCCCCAAGGGGGGGAATCCTACTCCTACTAGGAGTAGGTTCCCCCTTTCCTAGTCCAACTAGGAGGGGAAGGAAAGAGAAAGAGGGAGAGAAGGAAAGCCCCCCCCCCAATTCGGATTGGGCTTGGGGGGGGGCCTCCACCTGGCCGCCTCCTCCTCTCTTCCAACAAGGCCCATGAAGGCCCATTAACCCTCCGGGGGGTTCCGGTAACCCCCCGGTACTTCGAAAAATGTCTGAACCTATCCGAAACCTTTCCGGTGTCCAAACATAACCTTCCAATATATCAATCTTTATGTCTCGGCCATTTTGAGACTCCTCGTCATGTCCGTGATCACATCCGGGACTCCGAACAACCTTCGGTACATCAAATCATATAACTCATAATACATAACGTCATCAAACGTTAAGCGTGCGGACCCTACGGGTTCGAGAACTATGTAGACATGACCGAGACTCATCTCCGATCAATAACCAATAGTAGAACTTGGATGCTCATATTGGTTCCTACATATTCTACGAAGATCTTTATCGCTCAAACCGCATAACAACATATGTTGTTCCCTTTTGTCATCGGTATGTTACTTGCCCGAGATTCGATCGTCGGTATCATCATACCTAGTTCAATCTCGTCACCGACAAGTCTCTTTACTCGTTCCGTAATGCATCATCCCG
Organism: Triticum urartu; assembly: GCF_056163025.1. Lineage (NCBI taxonomy): Eukaryota > Viridiplantae > Streptophyta > Magnoliopsida > Poales > Poaceae > Triticum > Triticum urartu. Next base: position 216,633,750 of record NC_141874.1, read on the forward strand.
TAACTAACTCATTACTCACATTGCTTGCAAGGCTTATAGTGATGTGCATTACCGAGAGGGCCCAGAGATACCTCTCCGACAATCGAAGTGACAAATCCTAATCTCGATCTATGCCAACTCAACAAACACCATCGGAGACACCTGTAGAGCATCTTTATAATCACCCGGTTACGTTGTGACGTTTGATAGCACACTAAGTGTTCCTCCGGTATTCGGGAGTTGCATAATCTCATAGTCATAGGAACATGCATAAGTCATGAAGAAAGCAATAGCAATAAACTAAACGATCATAGTGCTAAGCTAACGGATGGGTCTAGTCCATCACATCATTCTCTAATGATGTGATCTCGTTCATCAAATGACAACACATGTCCATGGCTAGGAAACTTAACCATCTTTGACTAACGAGCTAGTCAAGTAGAGGCATACTAGGGACACTCTGTTTGTCTATGTATTCACACATGTACTAAGTTTCCGGTTAATACAATTCTAGCATGAATAATAAACATTTATCATGATATAAGTAAATATAAATAACAACTTTATTATTGCCTCTAGGTCATATTTCCTTCAGTCTCCCACTTGCACTAGAGTCAATAATCTAGATTACACAGTAATGATTCTAACACCCATGGAGTCTTGGTGCTGATCATGTTTTGCTCGTGAGAGAGGCTTAGTCAACGGGTCTGCAACATTCAGATCCGTATGTATCTTGCAAATCACTATGTCTCCCTCCTTGACTTGATCGCGGATGGAATTGAAGCGTCTCTTGATGTGCTTGGTTCTCTTGTGAAATCTGGATTTCTTTGTGATACGTCTCCAACGTATCTATAATTTTTGATTGCTCCATGCTATATTATCTACTGTTTTGGACATTATTGGGCTTTATTATCCACTTTTATACTATTTTTGGGACTAACCTATTAACCGGAGGCCCGGCCCAGAATTGCTGTTTTTTGCCTGTTTTAGGGTTTCAAAGAAAAGGAATATCAAACGGAGTCCAAACAGAATGAAACCTTCGGGAACGTGATTTTCTCAACGAACAAGACCCAGGAGACTTGGACCCTACGTCAAGACACAAAAGAGGAGGCCACAAGGTAGGGGGGCGCGCCTACCCCCCAGGCGCGCCCTCCACCCTAGTGGGCCCCCTGTTGCTCCACCTATGTACCCCCAAACGATCAGATACGGAGCCAAAACCCTAATTCCACCGCCGCAACTTTCTGTATCCATGAGATCCCATCTTGGGCATGTTCCGGAGCTCCGCGGGAGGGGGCATCGATCACGGAGGGCTTCTACATCAACACCATAGCCCCTCTGATGAAGTGTGAGTAGTTCACCTCAAACCTATGGGTCCATAGTTATTAGCTAGATGGCATCTTCTCTCTTTTTGGATCTCAATACAATGTTCTCCCCCTCTCTTATGAAGAACTATTCGATGTAATCTTCTTTTTGCGGTGTGTTTGTTGAGATCGATGAATTGTGAGTTTATGATCAAGTCTATCTATGAACAATATTTGAATCTTCTCTGAATTCTTTTATGTATGATTGGTTATCTTTGCAAGTCTCTTCGAATTATCAGTTTGGTTTGGCCTACTAGATTGATCTTTCTTGCAATGGGAGAAGTGCTTAGCTTTGGGTTCAATCTTGCGGTGTCCTTTCCCAGTGAAAGTAGGGGCAGCAAGGCACGTATTGTATTGTTGCCATTGAGGATCACAAGATGGGGTTTTCATCACATTGCATGAGTTTATCCCTCTACATCATGTCATCTTGCTTAAGGCGTTACTCTGTTTTTAACTTAATACTCTAGATGCATGCTGGATAGCGGTCGATGAGTGGAGTAATAGTAGTAGATGCAGGCAGGAGTCGGTCTACTTGTCTCGGACGTGATGCCTATATACATGATCATGCCTAGATATTCTCATAACTATGCTCAATTCTGTCAATTGCTCAACAGTAATTTGTTCACCCACCATAGAATACTTATGCTTTCGAGAGAAGCCACTAGTGAAACCTATGGCCCCCGGGTCTATCTTCATCATATTAATCTCCTACTACTTAGTTATTTCCTTTGCTTTTACTTTACTTTGCATCTTTATCACAAAAATACCAAAAATATTATCTTATCATATCTATCAGATCTCACTCTCGTAAGTGGCCTGTAGGGATTGACAACCCCTTATCGCGCTGGTTGCGAGGATTTATTTGTTTTGTGCAGGTGCGAGGGACTGACGCATAGCCTCCTACTGGATTGATACCTTGGTTCTCAAAAACTAAGGGAAATACTTACGCTACTTTGCTACATCATCCCTTCCTCTTCGGGGAAAACCAACGCAGTGCTCAAGAGGTAGCAAGAAGGATTTCTGGCACCGTTGCCGGGGAGGTCTACGCAAAAGTCAACATACCAAGTACCCATCACATACCCTTATCTCCCGCATTACATTATTTGCCATTTGCCTCTCGTTTTCCTCTCCCCCACTTCACCCTTGCCGTTTTATTCGCCCTCTCTCTCTATCCTCCCTCTCTTTCTCTATTTGCCTCTTTTTGCCCGCTTGCTTTTTGTTTGCTTGTGTGTTAGTTTGCTTGCTTGTCGTTATGGCTAGTACCTTATCTTCTCCGTTATCTCCCGAGAATGAAATTCTAAATTTTAAGCAAATGGAGGGGGGAAATCTAAAAGACGCTTGGTAGAATTTGCAATGCTCAAAATAGATGTACCAGGAAGCAATCTACTTTCGTTCTTCTTCGCAATTTTTATGTAGGCATTACTCCTTGGCATAGATATGTCCTTGATACTATTACTAGAGGGAACTTCTTGGGTAGCCATACTTTTGATTCTTATAATGCTATGATAGATTTGCTTGGCTCACCCCCTCTTTTGGTTAATTGAACTGTATTAACTTTGGAGCATGTAATGCAAAGACTTGAAATTACTGAAAATAAGGTTGCTACCGTAGAGTTAATTGAAAACTTGGATAAAAAGATCCACAATCGAATCTCTCAATATGGATCTAAAGTAGGAGTCACTTTGAAAAATATTAAAGAGAAGGAACCCATAGTTAATGAGAAAATAAATCACGATTCCACTAGAATTGATAAACTTGAGGATATTATTACCAACTTGGGAACCGCTTTTTCTTCCGTAAAGAATACTCCAAGTCCGCCTGCTAAAATTTCCAAGCTTATGTATGTTCCTAAAAATAAGGGTGAATCCTCTAGTAAGGAAACTGCGGATCTCAAATCTATAAGTGTTCATCCCAATCTTTTTGCTATCATTAAGGAACCATTTGTTACAAATGATTTTTTCGATCTTGTGCCTAAAAGTTTGATAATAAATAAAAAGAAAGAAATTCCTAAAGATGGTAGATGACTCACTGAAGAATTGCCTACCAAAGATGGCAATACCTGGATCTATCCTTGCTTGTTATGCCTAGCTAGGGGCGTTAAACGATAGCGCTTGTTGGGAGGCAACCCAATTCTATTTTTATTCCTTGCCTTTTCCTCCTGTTTAGTAATAAATAATTTATCTAGCCTCTGTTTTGGTTTTGTTTTTTGTGTTTAATTAGTGTTTGTGCCAAGTAGAACCGTTGGGAAGACTTGGGGAAAGTCTTGTTACACTTGCTGAAAAAAATAGAAACTATAGCGCTCATGAGAACTGCTGCCATTTTTATTTGGAAAGTGCTATTTAGTTAGTTATTTTTGAAGATGATTAATATATAAATTCCTCACGTCCAGCAATTTATTTTAGAATTTTTGGGGTTCCAGATCTTGCGCTAGCTACAGATTACTACAAATTGTTCTGTTTTTGACATATTCTGTTTTTCGTGTGTTGTTTGCTTATTTTGATGAATCTATGGCTAGTAAAATAGTTTATAAACCATAGAGAAGTTGGAATACAGTAGGTTTAACATCAATATAAATAAATAATGAGTTCATTACAGTACCTTGAAGTGGTCTTTTGTTTTCTTTCGCTAACGGAGCTCACGAGATTTTCTACTTTAAGTTTTGTGTTGTGAAGTTTTCAAGTTTTGGGTAAAGATTTGATGGATTATGGAACAAGGAGTGGCAAGAGCCTAAGCTTGGGGATGCCCTGGAAGGCATCCCCTCTTTCGTCTAATTATATCGGTAACTTTACTTGGAGCTATATTTTTATTCGCCACATGATATGTGTTTTGCTTGGAGCGTCTTGTATGATTTGAGTCTTTATTTGTTAGTTTACCACAATCATCCTTGTTGTACACACCTTTTGAGAGAGCCATAAATGATTTGGAATTTGTTAGAATACTCTATGTGCTTCGCTTATATCTTTTGAGTTATATAGTTTTGCTCTAGTACTTCACTTATATCTTTTAGAGCACGGTGGTGGATTTGTTTTATAGAAACTATTGATCTCTCATGCTTCACTTAGATTATTTTGAGAGTCTTAAATAGCATGGTAATTTGCTTAAAATCCTAATATGCTTGGTATACAAGATTAATAATAAAACTTTCTTATGAGTGTGTTGAATACTATGAGAAGTTTGATGCTTGATAATTGTTTTGAGATATGAAGATGGTGATATTAAAGTTGTGCTAGTTGAGTAGTTGTGAATTTGAAGAATACTTGTGTTAAAGTTTGTGATTCCCGTAGCATGCACGTATGGTGAACCGTTATGTGATGAAGTCGGAGCATGATTTATTTATTGATTGTCTTCCTTATGAGTGGCGGTCGGGGACGAGCGATGGTCTTTTCCTACCAATATATCCCCCTAGGAGCATGTGCGTAATACTTTGCTTTGACAACTTGTAGATTTTTGCAATAAGTATATGAGTTCTTTGTGACTAATGTTGAGTCCATGGATTATACGCACTCTCACCCTTCCACCATTGCTAGCCTCTCTAATACCGCGCACCTTTCGCCGGTATCATACACCCACCATATACCTTCCTCAAAACAGACACCATACCTACCTATTATGGCATTTCCATAGCCATTCTGAGATATATTGCGATGCAACTTTCCACCGTTCCGTTTATTATGACACACTCCATCATTGTCATATTGCTTAGCATGATCATGTAGTTGGCATAGTATTTGTGGCAAAGCCACCGTTCATAATTCTTTCATACATGTCACTCATGAGTCATTGCATATCCCGGTACACCGCCGGAGGCATTCATATAGAGTCATATTTTGTTCTAAGTATCGAGTTGTAAGAAAATAAAAGTGTGATGATCATCATTATTAGAGCATTGTCCCAGTGAGGAAAGAATGATGGAGACTATGATTCCCCCACAAGTCGGGATGAGACTCTGGACGAAAAATAAAAAAAAGAAAAGAGGCCATAAAAAAAGAGAAAAGGCCCAAATAAAAAATGAGAGAAAGAGAGAAGGGGCAATGCTACTATCCTTTTACCACACTTGTGCTTCAAAGTAGCACCATGATATTCATAGTAGAGAGTCTCTCATTTCGTCACTTCCATATACTAGTGGGAAATTTTCATTATAGAACTAGGCTTGTATATTCCAATGATGGGCTTCCTCAAAATGCCCTAGGTCTTCATGAGCAAGCGAGTTGGATGCACACCCACTTAGTTTCTTTTTGATCTTTCATATACTTATAGCTCTAGTCCATCCGTTGCATGGCAATCCCTACTCACTCACATTGATATCTATTGATGGGCATCTCCATTGCCCGTTGATACGCCTAGTTGATGTGAGACTATCTTCTCCTTTTTGTCTTCTCCACAACCACCATTCTATTCCACCTATAGTGCTATATCCATGGCTCACGCTCATGTCTTGCGTGAAGATTGAAAAAGTTTTGAGAATGTCAAAAGTATGAAACAATTGCTTGGCTTGTCATCGGGGTTGTGCATGATTTAAATACTTTGTGTGGTGAAGATAGAGCATAGCCTGACTATATGATTTTGTAGGGATAACTTTATTTGGCCGTGTTATTTTGAGAAGACATAATTGCTTTGTTAGTATGCTTGAAGTATTATTATTTTTATGTCAATATGAACTTTTGTCTTGAATCTTTCGGATCTGAATATTCATATCGCAATTAAGAAGAATTACATTAAAATTATGCCAAGTAGCACTCCGCATCAAAAATTCTGTTTTTATCATTTACCTACTCGAGGACGAGCAGGAATTAAGCTTGGGGATGCTTGATACGTCTCCAACGTATCTATAATTTTTGATTGCTCCATGCTATATTATCTACTGTTTTGGACATTATTGGGCTTTATTATCCACTTTTATACTATTTTTGGGACTAACCTATTCACCAGAGGCCCAGCCCAGAATTGATGTTTTTTTTGCCTGTTTTAGGGTTTCGAAGAAAAGGAATATCAAACGGAGTCCAAACGGAATGAAACCTTCGGGAACGTGATTTTCTCAACGAACAAGACCCAGGAGACTTGGACCCTACGTCAAGACACAAAAGAGGAGGCCACGAGGTAGGGGGGCGCGCCTACCCCCCAGGCGCGCCCTCCACCCTAGTGGGCCCCCTATTACTCCACCGACGTACTTCTTCCTCCTATATATACGTACCCCCAAACGATCAGATACGGAGCCAAAACCCTAATTCCACCGCCGCAACTTTATGTATCCATGAGATCCCATCTTGGGGCCTGTTCCGGAGCTCCGCCGGAGGGGGCATCAATCACGGAGGGCTTCTACGTCAACACCATAGCCCCTCAGATGAAGTGTGAGTAGTTCACCTCAGACCTACGGGTCCATAGTTATTAGCTAGATGGCTTCTTCTCTCTTTTTGGATCTCAATACAATGTTCTCCCCCTCTCTTGTGGAGAACTATTCGATGTAATCTTTTTTTTGCGGTGTGTTTGTTGAGATCGATGAATTGTGGGTTTATGATCAAGTCTATCTATGAACAATATTTGAATCTTCTCTGAATTCTTTTATGTATGATTGGTTATCTTTGCAAGTCTCTTCGAATTATCAGTTTGGTTTGTCCTACTAGATTGATCTTTCTTGCAATGGGAGAAGTGCTTAGCTTTGGGTTCAATCTTGCGGTGTCCTTTCCCAGTGACAGTAGGGGCAGCAAGGCACGTATTGTATTGTTGCCATCGAGGATAACAAGATGGGGTTTTCATCATATTGCATGAGTTTATCCCTCTACATCATGTCATCTTGCTTAAGGCGTTACTCTATTTTTAACTTAATACTCTAGATGCATGCTGGATAGCGGTCGATGAGTGGAGTAATAGTAGTAGATGCAGGCAGGAGTCTGTCCACTTGTCTCGGACGTGATGCCTATATACATGATCATGCCTAGATATTCTCATAACTATGCTCAATTCTGTCAATTGCTCAACAGTAATTTGTTCACCCACCATAGAATACTTATGCTTTCGAGAGAATCCACTAGTGAAACCTATGCCCCCCCGGGTCTATCTTCATCATATTAATCTCCTACTACTTATTTATTTCCTTTGCTTTTTTACTTTACTTTGCATATTTACCACAAAAATATTATCTTATCATATCTATTAGATCTCACTCTCGTAAGTGTCTGTGTAGGGATTGACAACCCCTCATCGCATTGGTTGCGGGGATTTATTTGTTTTGTGCAGGTGCGAGGGACTGACGCGTAGCCTCCTACTGGATTGATACATTGGTTCTCAAAAACTGAGGGAAATACTTACGCTACTTTGTTGCATCATCCCTTCCTCTTCGGGGAAAACCAACACAGTGCTCAAGAGGTAGCACTTTGCCAAGGCAATTGCACCAGTATTGTCACAAAAGATCGATTTTCATTGGACCCGATGCACTAGGTATTACAGCTAGATCGGATATGAACTCCTTCATCCAGACTCCTTCATTTGCTGCTTCCGAAGCAGCTATGTATTCCGCTTCACACGTAGATCCCGCCACGACGCTCTGCTTAGAACTGCACCAACTGACAGCTACACCATCCAATAAAAATACATATCCGGTTTGTGACTTAGAGATAACCGGATCAGTGACAAAGCTTGCATCGACGTAACCGTTTACGACGAGCTCTTTGTCACCTCCATAAACGAGAAACATATCCTTAGTCCTTTTCAGGTATTTCAGGATGTTCTTGACCACTGTCCAGTGATCCACTCCTGGATTACTTTGGTACCTCCCTGCTAAACTAATAGCAAGGCACACATCAGGTCTGGTACACAACATTGCATACATGATAGAACCTATGGTTGAGCCATAGAGAATGACTTTCATTTTCTCTCTATCTTCTGCAGTGGTCGGGCATTGAGTCTGACTCAACTTCACACCTTGTAACACAGGCAAGAACCCTTTCTTTGCTTGATCCATTTTGAACCTTTTCAAAACTTTATCAAGGTATGTGCTTTGTGAAAGTCCAATTAAGCATCTTGATCTATCTCTATAGATCTTGATGCCCAATATGTAAGCAGCTTCACCGAGGTCTTTCATTGAAAAATGCTTATTCAAGTATCCTTTTATGCTATTCAGAAATTTAGTATCATTTTCGATCAACAATATGTCCACATATAAATGCTACGGAGCTCCCACTCACTTTCTTGTAAATACAAGCTTCTCCAAAAGTCTGTATAAAACCATATGCTTTGATCACACTATCAAAGCGTATATTCCAACTCCGTGATGCTTGCACCAGTCCATAAATGGATTGCTGGAGCTTACACACTTTGTTAGCACCTTTTGGATCGACAAAACCTTCTGGTTGCATCATATACAACTCTTCTTTAAGATATCCATTAAGGAAATGCAATTTTGACATCCATTTGCCAAATTTCATAATCATAAAATGCGGCAACTGCTAACATGATTCAGACGGACTTAAGCATCGCTACGGGTGAGAAGGTCTCATCGTAGTCAACTCCTTGAACTTGTCGAAAACCTTTCGCAACAAGTCAAGCTTTGTAGACAGTAACATTACCGCCAGCGTCAGTCTTCTTCTTGAAGATCCATTTATTCTCTATGGCTTGCCGATCATCGGGCAAGTCAACCAAAGTCCACACTTTGTTCTCATACATGGATCCCATCTCAGATTTCATCGCCTCAAGCCATTTTGCAGAATTTGGGCTCATCATCGCTTCCTCATAGTTCGTAGGTTCGTCATGGTCAAGTAACATGACTTCCAGAACAGGATTACCGTGCCACTCTGGTGCGGATCTTACTCTGGTTGACCTACGAGGTTCGAAGTTTCATGATCATAATCATTAGCTTCCTCACTAATTGGTGCAGGAATCACTAGAACTAATTTCGGTGATGAACTACTTTCCAATAAGGGAGAAGGTACAGTTACCTCATCAAGTTCTACTTTCCTCCCACTCACTTCTTTCGAGAGAAACTCCTTCTCTAGAAAGGATCCATTCTTAGCAATGAATATCTTGCCTTCAGATCTATGATAGAAGGTGTACCCAATAGTCTCCTTTGGGTATCCTATGAAGACACATTTCTCCGATTTGGGTTAGAGCTTATCAGGTTGAAGATTTTTCACATAAGCATCGCATCCCCAAACTTTAAGAAACGACAACTTGGGTTTCTTGCCAAACCACAGTTCATATGGTGTCATCTCAACGGATGTTGACGGTGTCCTATTTAACGTGAATGCAGCCATCTCTAAAGCATAATCCCAAAACGATAGTGGTAAATCAGTAAGAGACATCATAGATCGCACCATATCTAATAAAGTGTGGTTACTACGTTCAGACACACCATTACGTTGTGGTGTTCCAGGTGGCGTGAGTTGCGAAACTATTCCGCATTGTTTCAAATGAAGACCAAACTCATAACTCAAAATTCACCTCCATGATCAGATCGTAGAAACTTAATTTTCTTGTTACGATGATTTTCCACTTCACTCTGAAATTCTTTGAACTTTTCAAATGTTTTGGGACTTATGTTTCATCAAGTAGACATACCCATATCTGCTCAAGTCATCTGTGAAGGTCAGAAAATAACGATACCCTCCACGAGCATGAACACTCATCGGACTGCATACATCAGTATGTATTATTTCCAATAAGTCTGTCACCCGTTCCATTGTTCCGGAGAAAGGAGTCTTAGTCATCTTGCCCATGAGGCATGGTTCGCAAGCATCAAGTGATTTCAAAAGCTCATCAGCATGGAGTTTCTTCATGCGCTTTACACCAATATGACCTAAACGGCAGTGCCACAAATAAGTTGCACTATCATTATTAAACTTATATCTTTTGGCTTCAATACTATGAATATGTGTATCACTACTATCAAGATTTAGTAAAAACAGACCACTCATCAAGGTTGCATGACCATAGAAGATATTTCTCATATAAATAGAACAACCATTATTCTCTGGTTTAAATAAATAACCGTCTCGCATCAAACAAGATGCAGATATAATGTTCATGCTTAACGCTGGCACCAAATAACAATTATTCAGGTCTAAAACTAATCCCAAAGGTAGATGTAGAGGTAGTGTGCCGATGACGATCACATCGACTTTGGAACCATTTCCGACGCGCATCTGATGACCCACAAGTATAGGGGATCTATCGTAGTCCTTTTGATAAGTAAGAGTGTCGTACCCAACGAGGAGCAGAAGGAAATGACAAGCAGTTTTCAGTAAGGTATTCTCCGCAAGCACTGAAATTATAGGTAACAGATAGTTTTGTGATAAGGTAATCTGTAATGGGTAACAAGTAACAAAAGTAAACAAGGTGCAGCAAGGTGCCCCAATCCTTTTTTGTAGCAAAGGACAAGCCTGGATAAACTCTTATATAATGGAAATTGCTACCGAGGGCACATGGGAATTATCGTCAAGCTAGTTTCAATCATGCTCATATGATTCACGTTCATTACTTTGATAATTTGATATGTGGGTGGACCGGTTCTTGGGTACTACCATTCCTTGGACAAGCATCCCACTTATGATTAACCCCCCTCGCAAGCATCTGCAACTACGAAAGAAGAATTAAGGTAAACCTAACCATAGCATGAAACATATGGATCCAAATCAACCCCTTACGAAGCAACGCATAAACTAGAGTTTAAGCTATTGTCACTCTAGCAACCCATCATCTACGTATTACTTCCCAATCCCTTCCCCTAGGCCCAAACAATGGTGAAGTGTCATGTAGTCGATGTTCACATAACACCACTAGAGGAAAGACAACATACATCTCATCAAAATGTCGAACGAATACCAAATTCACATGACTACTTATAACAAGACTTCTCCCATGTCCTCATGAACAAACGTAACTACTCACAAATCATATTCATGTTCATAATCAGAGGGGTATTAATATGCATAATGGATCTGAACATATGATCTTCCACCAAGTAAACCAACTAGCATCAACTACAAGGAGTAATCAACACTACTAGCAACCCACAGGTACCAATCTGAGGTTTTGAGACAAAGATCGGATACAAGAGATGAACTAGGGTTTGAGAGGAGATGGTGTTGGTGAAGATGTTGATGGAGATTGACCCCCTCCCGATGAGAGGATCGATGGTGATGACGATGGTGACGATTTCCCCCTCTCGGAGGGATGTTTCCCTGGCAGAACAGCTCCGTCGGAGCCCTAGATTGGTTCCGCCAAGGTTCCGCCTCGAGACGGCGGCGCTTCGTCCCAAAAGCTTCCTTCTGTTTTTTCCAGGGAAAAAGACACCTTATACCAGAAGATGGGCATTGGGGGGCTTCCAGGTGGCCCACGAGGCAGGGGCGCGCCCTCCACCCTCGTGGACAGTGGGTGGCCCCCTCTGGTGCTTTCTTCGCCCAATATTTTTAATATATTCCAAAACTGACTTTCGTGGAGTCTCAGGACTTTTGGAGTTGTGCATAATAGGTCTATGTTATTTGCTCCTTTTCCAGCCTAGAATTCCAGCTGCCGGCATTCTCCCTCTTCATGTAAACCTTGTAAAATAAGAGAGAAAAGGCATAAGTATTGTGACATAATGTGTAATAATAGCCCATAATGCAATAAATATTGATATAAAAGCATGATGCAAAATGGACGTATCAACTCCCCCAAGTTTAGACCTCGCTTGTCCTCAAGCGGAAGCCGATATCGAAAAATACGTCCACATGTTTAGAGATAGAGGTGTCGATAAAATAAAATACGGACATGAGGGCATCATGATCATTCTTAGAATAGCAACACATATATATTGTCATATGATTTGTTATGCTGAAGTAACAATCTATTCACAATGTAAAGTATGAATCAGAAACTTCATTGAAAAACTAGCAAACTATAATCTCAGTCACTGAAGCAATTGCAATTTATCATAACATTGGAAAGAGTCAATATAAGAGCTTTTTAGTAAGTCCACATACTCAACTATCATTTCGTCTTTCACAATTGCTAACACTCATGCAATACTTATGGGTATGAAGTTTTAATCGGACACAGAGAAAGATAGGGGCTTATAGTTTTGTCTCACAACCTTTACATCAAGGGTAAAGTCAACAATAATGCTTTATGAAAATCCACATCCAATTGGATATATATATATATATCAGGATCTTTCCAACACATAGTGCTTGCCAAAGGATAAAGTGTAAAAGGAAAGGTGAAGATCACCATGACTCTTGTATAAGGTATAAGACAAAAATAAAAGATAGGCCCTTCGCAGATGGAAGCAGAGGTTTTCATGTGCTTTTATGGTTGGATGCACAAAATCTTAATGCAAAAGAACGTCACTTTATATTGCCACTTGTGATAGGGACCTTTATTATGCAGCCCGTCGCTTTTATTTCTTCCATATCACAAGCTCGTATAAATCCTATTTTCTACACACTAATAGATCATACATATTTAGAGAGCAATTTTTATTACTTACTACAATGACAACTTACTTGAAGGATCTTATTCAATCCATAGGTAGATATGGTGGACTCTCATGGAAAAACTGGGTTTAAGGATATTTGGAAGCACAAGTAGTATCTCTACTTGGTGCAAAGAATTTGACTAGCATGAGGGGGAAAGGCAAGCTCAACATGTTGGATCATCCATGACAATATAATTTATTTCGGATATAAGAAAATATAACCCATTACGTTGTCTTCCTTGTCCAACATCAAACTTTTAGCATGTCATATTTTAATGAGTGCTCACAATCATAAAAGATGTCCAAAATAGTATATTTATATGTGAAAACCTCTCTTTCTTTATTACTTCCTATTAATTGCAACGATGACCAAAACTATGTTCATCAACTCTCAACAACTTTTATTCATCATACTCTTTATATATGAAGTCATTACTCTCCATAAGATCAATATGATATCTTTATTTCTTTTTATTATTTTTTTCTTTTATTCCCTCAAGATCATAGCAAGATAACCAAGCCCTCGACTCAAGACTAATCTTTATTATATATAGCTCATGGACTCGATTACATAGATAAGGATCAACACAAAAACTCAAAGCTAGATCATACTAAACTTTATTCTACTAGATCAAGATATAACCAAAAGGATCAAACTAAGAAAAATGGTAAAGATAGAAGTGTGATGGTGATACGATACCGGGGTACCTCCCCCAAGCTTGGCAGTTGCCAAGGGGTGTGCCCATACCCATGTGTCTATGTCTCTTTCTTCGGAGGTGGTGATGATGGAGTTGTTGATGACGTAGGCTTCTTCCTTAATTTGCGCTTGAGGATAGAACTTTGCTCCCTTAGGTCATCGATCTCCTGCTCAAGGCTTAATATCTTTTTCCATAGTTCCTATTTGTTCTCCTGCAAGAGGCAAAAAGGGATAAACTCGATCTTAGGTTTCTTTGCTCTATCAGGGAGGCTTGACTTTTTGAACTCCACATGCATGTCCCCAGGTTGAGGTAATGGGACTTCATCTTCATCTGAGCCTGTCTCCTCCTTTTCCCTAGGATCATAGTCTTCTTCTTCCTCCGTGGTCCAACCATAATGCTCCAAGTCCCCGTAGACCTTAGGGTCTGCAAGGTAATCAGCCACATAGCTTTCTCCCTCTGAATTCTGGGACGACATGTTGCTCTAATCTGCGGCAGAAACAACTCAACACAAAAACAGAGGATTTTGTCGTGGTATGGTGGTCAAAACCTTCGGGAGATTATATAATGAATTTTTACCGACCAAAAGAAATATCGTGCAAGAAAAAGGAGTCCGGAGGGCACACGAGGTGCCCACGAGGCAGGGGGCGCGCCCAGGGGGGTAGGGCGCACCCTCCACCCTCGTGGATGCCTCGTGTACTTTCCGGACTACTTCTTATTTTCCTATTTTCTTAAGTATTCCAGAACGGAGAAAAATTGCTGTTAGAACTATTTTAGAGTCGGTTTACTTACCGTACCACATACCTGTGACGCACCCGATTCAATCATACACTAATCATACACGCAAATGTGTACGATCAAGATCAGGGACTCACAGGAAGATATCACAACACAACTCTAAACACAAATTAAATAATACAAGCTTTATATTACAAGCCAGGGGCCTCGAGGGCTCGAATACATAGCTCGGTACACAAGAATCAGCGAAAGCAACAATATCTGAGTACATACATAAGTTAAACAAGGGATGCCTTAAGAAGGCTAGCACAAAAGCAACAATGATCGAAGAGGCAAGGCCTCTTGCCTGGGACCTCCTAACTACTCCTGGTCGTCGACGATCTCCACATAGCAGCAAGCACCATCGGGAAGTAGTAGACATCGGCAGTGGCATCTGGCTCCTGGGATCCACCGTCTGGTTGCAACAACCGGGAAGAAGATAGAAGGGGGAAAGGGGGTAGTAAAGCAACCGTGAGTACTCATCCAAAGTACTCGCAAGCATCAGATCTATACTAAGTATGCATTGGTATCAAATGGAAGGGTTCTATTTGTGGACTGAACTGCAGAATGCCAGAATAGAGGGGAAGGCCTAGCCTATTACTACCTCTTGAGCATGCGTTGGTTTTCCCTTGAAGAGGAAAGGGTGATGTAGGAAAGTAGCGTAAGTATTTCCCTTAGTTTTTGATAACCAAGGTATCAATCAAGTAGGAGATTACACGCAAGTCCCTCGTACCTGCACAAACAAACAAGAACCTCGCAACCAACGCGATAAAGGGGTTGTCAATCACTTCACGGTCACTTACGAAAGTGAGATCTGATAGAGATAATAAGATAAATATTTTTGGTATTTTTATGGTACTAGGAAACATGCCCGTGAGTTGCAACGGGAGAAGAAAAACTACACTCTCCTAAACCCAATGGATCAAAACCTCCCACACACATTCGATGGCATCAACAAACTACTTAATTGTACAACATGATAGACAGTGTTGTGCAAAACATAGATGTGGGACGATTCCATGGCAGAACTAAAAGTAGCTACCTAGCTATGAGTATTTCTTCACAACCTTGCTAACGTTCCTCAGTGATGCCTAAGAAATATTGCATTAGCTTGAAAACAACAAAGTGCATTTTATTACTCAATGATAGCATGTACATGACACCTAGCATCGCATAGCATGGGCCACCCCCACCGCCACTTTTGAACTTCCACTGACAAATATGCCTTGCATTGCAATGGGAGAAAAATATGCTCGTATTCTCCCAAAATAATGCAACACATTGGAATTGATAAATATCAAACTGAAAAATTGTTACAATGAACAAGAAACATGCTTTGCTATGGAGAAATACCAGACGACATGAACATTCTAGCATAACGTTACTTTTGGCGAGGGTCTTCCCTGAAAGGAAGGAATCAGGCGAATCCACCACCTTAAAGCGTCACCACCATTTGCGTGAAACGATCTCCTACCCGCCATCAACCTCATTGGATTCCTATGGCTCGCAAAAAATCCTTTGATGCGACGCAGCTTCCACTCCGCGATCACCACCACTATGTTTTTTTAGTTAAAAAAACTTTGCAATTAGAGTATTTCCTAAACAAAGTTGTTTATGGCTTTCATCTGAAGATATATACATGTGCCACATACTTGTGAAATTAATAATCACTATTAATGTTGAGGCATGGATGTATGAATAAGAAGCAAAAGCTCTATATTAATACTGAAGGCTAACAAGTTTTCTATAGTTGACATCGCACTGACCATATCTGTAGTCTGCACTATTAATTATCATTGGGACTAAAAACAATTGTAAATTTAGTTAAGAAGGAAGATGCTAAAATATCAATGTGAATATATACCACAATATATTTATTTACATGAGAGATCATTCACCCTAAAACGAAGACTCCCACATCGCAAACAGTTGTACGGACTACACATATGAAGAGGCTATACATCATATTTTCTCCAACTGAAATGCAGAAACAATGGTGAGCAACAAAAACAAAAATCACGGGCATACCAAGGCTGCTAATTTGCAATAAGAGTTAACCTAGGTCGGCCGGAGGCAACTGTTCAAGTGGCTATAGTGGTAGTCTTCCATGTAATTCCCATTAACATTAGCGTTAGAAGAGGACTTAATACAAGTTATGACTTTTATTCCTAGTTAATTATAATGGAGTGCATCCTATCCACACCGCAGCCCATCCTAGTAGAACCCACCCGACTCACCTTTTTGTGTCTTTGAGAGAAGGAGGCAATAATGGCGATTGCAGTTGTAGCCTATCCCGTCTTCCTCTTCCTCTGTCTTCTTCTTCCTCCTCTACGTTCTTTCAGCGCCATGCTCCTACTCCACCAGTCCTCTCCCTTCTTCCTCCTACTCTACGTCCTCCCCCTCCTCCATCTCTTTCCCTCTCATGCCTCCCTCTTATAAGGCTTGTCGGTGTCAAAACCGGTGGATCTCGGGTAGGGGGTCACGAACTGTGCGTCTAAGGCGGATGGTAACAGGAGGCAGGGGACACGATGTTTTACCCAGGTTCGGGCCCTCTTGATGGAGGTAAAACCCTACGTCCTGCTTGATTTATTCTCGATGATATGGGTATTACAAGAGTTGATCTACCACGAGATCGGAGAGGCTAAACCCTAGAAGCTAGCCTATGGTATGATTGTATGTTGTCCTACAGACTAAAACCCTCCAGTTTATATAGACACCGGAGAGGGTTAGGGTTACACAAGGTCGGTTACAAAGGAGGAGATATCCATATCCGTACTGCCTAGCTTGCCTTCCACGCCAAGTAGAGTCCCATCCGGACACGAGACGAAGTCTTCAATTTAGTATCTTCATAGTCCAACAGTCCGGCCAAAGGATATAGTCCGGCTGTCCGGAGACCCCATAATCCAGGACTCCCTCAGTAGCCCCTGAACCAGGCTTTAATGATGATGAGTCCGGCGCACAGTGTTGTCTTCGGCATTGCAAGGCGGGTTCCTCCTCCGAACACATCACAGAAGAGTTCAAATAAACGATAGTGTCCGACCCTGCAAAATAAGTTACACATACCACCGTAGAGAGAATAATATTTCCACAAATCTAATCTGCTGACATGTTTAGGCAACATGACATCATGCCATGGCTCGGCGGTTATTCGAACTGTTTTTCTTTAACTAGCCCCGCACACAACGCGAGGCAGTTTCTTGACACGTCTTGTCAAAGCAGAGATCGTGTTCCCCTTATTACGGGATCCTCATCAATACGGACGTAGGTAACCCAACCGCGCCATCGATTACGTCGCTTGGGGGGTAAGCAAGTTTTACTAGGCTAGTGGGGGCGCATAGTTTTGGCCGCCCTTATAAAGGGATAAGGTTTAACCTTTCTCTACCCACGCCTTCTTCCTCCTTGCCCATCCATTCTTGCGCACTCGAGCCCCAACGCCCAAGTCCACATCTTTCTCCTCAACCTCCTCCAAACATGTCCGGAGCGGGAGGCAAGTGGATGGCTTCCTCCATTACGGAGGAACACATCAAAAAGCTACGCGGAGCCGAATACTTAGCCATGAATATCGCGCATCGGCTGCCCGCCGCGGGGCAGATCGTCCCTACCCCCGAACCACATGAGAGGGTAGTTTTCCTCCACCACTTCCTCCGTGGACTGGGGTTTCCCCTTCATCCATTCGTTTGCGATCTCATGTTCTACTACGGGCTGGACTTCCATGATCTGGCCCCGAACTTCATCCTCAACATTTTGGCGTTCATCGTCGTCTGTGAGGCTTTCCTCCGCATCCGCCCCACTTCGGCCTATGGCTAAAGACCTTCAATATCAAGCCAAAGGTGGTGGGCGGCCAACAAGCAGAATGCGGCGGAGCCATGGTGGGCAAGATGCCCAACGTTATATGGCTTGAAGGCTCCTTCGTGGAGACCATAAAGGGGTGGCAATCGGCGTGGTTCTACATCACCGAGCCGCCCGACACCAAATGGGTGGCTGCCCCCAAGTTTCGATCTGGATTCCCTACACGACTCACTTCCTGGAAAGAGAAGGGCTAGTCGTGGGGTTCATCGGTGGAGCTGGACGGACTCCAGAAATATATCCTGAACATGACAAGCAAGAAGCTCAAGCTTGTCAACATAGTCCAGGTCATGCTCATCCGCCGGATCCTCCCGTGCCAACAACGGGACTTCAACTTGTGGGAGTTCGACCCGTCCCAGCACCAGACTCTGAGCGAGCTCTTCGACACAACGCATAAGGACGTCTGGAAGGTGCTGTTCAAGGGCGCTGAGGTCCCTCCCTCTCTCACCGAGGACCGCGGGCTAAGCACGAAGCGCCGAGCGCATTCGGTGAGTTCTATACATCCGGTAGGATATTTATTTCCCCTAGCTTAACCATGTGCAGGGTCTGATCTCCATGCCTTTGACAGGACTGTGTGGAGACGTCGGGGCAGATTAACTGTCCGACCCCTCTGCCCGAAGACACTGCGGACGCTCTCCTGACGGAGATGTTGACTCCAGCTCCTTACAAGGTGCCGGAGAAGACCAAGAAGGCCAAGGGAACCCGAAAGAGCTCCCGGCGCCAGGTGTTATCGGGCTCATCGTCCGATAACTCCGCGACGCACTCCTCCCCTGAAGACGAGGAGGAAGATGAAGATGTTCCCCCTCCAGTCGGGGAGACAAGAAAAGGAAGGCCGCCCCTACTGGGGGGCCGAAGGGTCCAAGAAGGGAAGGACTCTCCTTCCGGACTACTCCACCACCGCCGCCGAAGGCAAAGACGAGTGGCTGCTCAGGGCCAAGCCCCTGGCAAAGTCGTAAGTATTCGGATACTAGAGTAACTCATAGCATTCCTTTGTCGCACTGCTTCTCCTAACGCCGAATTATGATTGTGCAGACCACCCCGAACCCGTATCGACGTATCCTCGTTGGACGGCTCCCTGGGCTCGTCGGATATGGATAGCGATCCACTTCCGACCGCCACCTCCCCTTGCCCTATGGACAACGCCGAGGTGTTGTCTCAAGAGGCACTGGGTCGAGGGGAGACGGCCCCGGAGGTGCCTCAAAGCGACCTTCCGGACTCCGGGAGCAGGGGGAGCAAAGCCCCCGAGGGCTTCGAGTTCGGCCCTCAGCCGAACACCGCGCCGGAACCTCCAGTGGTTCCGGACTCGGGCAGGCGGCCTCCTTCCAAGAGGGGAAAGACGCCTGTGCTGGTGACCTCTGCCCATCCAGAGGCACCGGACAATCTGCTGGGAGCGCTTCGCAGCGCTTCCATTGACGAAGAGCACCGCACTATTATGAGTGCGATGGTCCAAATGGTTCAGTCCGCCAAGAGCGGACTGACTGAAGCCTGTGCCAGCCTTCTAACAGGCTTTGAGGTAAGTTTTTGAAATATGGGAAAAAATATTACCGCATAGACAGTAGCCCCTGATGCTCTGTTTGGTGTTCACAGAGAAAAGCTGAACGAAGGATCAAACAATATCGCAGGAGTCTAATATAAGTATGTCAATATGCATATGCAGGCTTCGCTGCTGGCCTCTGCCGCACTGACTGCGGAGGTCGCCGCACTGAAGCAGGACCTTAAAGGGTCCAAGGACGAGCTCGGCCTTGCCAAGAGACAGCTCGAGGAGAACAAAGGTAAGTAGTACCTAGTCTATGGATATGTATAAAAAGAATGCGATTGCAAAATGATAGGATCATCGTAAATTTGCCAGGGGCCACGACTGAGGTGGCGACCCTGAAGCAAGCGCTATCTGAGGCCGAAAACAAAGCGGCCAAGGAGCGCACCGTGCGGGAAAGGCATGAGGCACGGGTGGGCGAGGTGCAGCAAGAGCTCCACACTCTCGTGACGAAGCACGAGGCGTTGGAGCTTGACTTGAAGACGCGAGAGTCCGAGCTTGCCGCGGCCCTTGAGAGCGCAAAGAATGCAAAGGCCAAAGCCCAAAAGGCCCTCCAAGAGATTGATGCGATGAAGAAGATAGCGGCGGGTAAGGCATTCTATATGCAAAGCAAGCATGTGAAAGTAAATTACCTGTTACTTACCCGAATCCGGAGCTCTCCAGGAGCATTCGCAGATTTGCCCCGCAGCGTGTCGGATGCCGCACAGTTTTACCAGGTCGAGGAGGGAAGCTCAACGGAGAAGCTGTTCTGGTCTCAGTATACTGGGACCGAACACTTGATGCCTCTGAGCGACCAGCTGAAGCAGCTGGTCGAGCTACACAAGGCGGCCGAACAGGCCATGAAGGGCTTTATAGTCCGGATGTGGCCTGGCGATGCCCTTCCCAACAGCTACTTCGGCCTGGTGAGGCGGCTTGTGGATGCCTGCCCATGGCTGGAAGTCATCAAGCGGTCCGTCTGCATCGAAGGTGCACGCCGGGCTTTCGCCCATGTGAAGGTGCAATGGGCCAAGCTGGACGCCGTGAAGCTGATTAAGGAAGGGCCGCCGGAGGGCAAGGAGCATTGCCACCCCGAGATGTACTATGAGGGTGTCCTGAAGGGTGCTCGTCTCATAGCGGACGAGTGTATGAAAGATGTAATATTCGAGTAAATTCGCTCGTGTAATCCTGTATTTATGAAAACTTGTTCATATGCGCTATGCAACGCTTGTTTGAATTTAAAATATTACCTTCTGTTCGACTGTTTATCAAATCTGAGAGATGGCTAGTCGTCAGCTTCTGCCCCCACGCCACGAGTGCTGGGGTGTTCGGGATAAACCTGAGCACTCTTGTTCCCATTGTTGGGTCCTTTGAGGGAGGTGCTCAGCACAACGAACAAGGCAATCTGACTATAATGCGTTATCACTCTCACTTAGCCATAGAATTCTATAATTTTAAATTTCAGCAAAGCCCCTAGTATTCGGAAGGCCGAATCTGGGGCGCGATACACGCCTTAAGCTGGACAGGGCCGACTCCTCGCTCTAAGTGGCATAAGTCTTTAAGGACTCGAAAACCTCTCGAACAGCGACCAGTCTCTCGCCTTATCATGACAATCAGTTTTAGCTTTCTCTACTGAGGTGCTTAGCCCAGCAGAATCGGGGCACAATCGCAGTAGTTCTCCCAGTGCTACCTTAGCCGATATAGCGGAACGTAAGGTACCAAAACATGGGAGCCGGGCAAACCCAACTATTTACCCAAGACATGATTCGGAGCTGATGCATATAATGCTATAAGTTCGGGGTGCTGCACTGTCGAAAGTGTTCGGACTTCTCACGCCGTATTGTGGGGTATGCTGAAGCCCCTAGTGTATTGGCCGTACCAGAGTGTACGGGTGCTGGATGTCACGAATGAACATATATATATATATACAAAAAGAAGAATGCAATAAAAGCCTTAATGCAATGCATTGTTTATTAAAAACGCGCGTTAGAGCAAAATGATACATGTAGTGCGATAAGCAAAAAGTAGGACTATGTCCCCTCCAAGGGCAAGCTGAGGAATAATATTAAAGCAAGTATTTCACTCGTTATCGTAATCCACCTGGGAGTTCCGTGGTGTGATGTAGCTTTCTGCCTCCTTGGTTGCTACATCATGTG
The DNA here is from genome assembly GCF_056163025.1 of Triticum urartu. Lineage (NCBI taxonomy): Eukaryota > Viridiplantae > Streptophyta > Magnoliopsida > Poales > Poaceae > Triticum > Triticum urartu. The sequence goes on from NC_141874.1 coordinate 216,655,520, forward strand.
TTCGGCAATCATGCTGCCGGACAAGGTTTCCAGAGATTAATGTCCTGAAAGAGAGAAAAATAACAAAGCGTGAAGCCCCTAGTGCGGTTTAAGCCGCGTCTTGGGGCGTGCCACCGTCGTGCCCCCCTCCCCGCCTGTGCCCATGGTATTTTTAATGCGTAATTATGTACGCGTGGCACGGATTTCGCCGTTTGGCTGGGACCGGGGTGGGGGCCGCATTGCTATGCGAGCTCGGAACGTGCCAGGCGGTCCTGTTGCCGATTACTCCAGGCACGCTTGAAGGTGTCCGGGTCCTTAAATGCTGAACTAGTGGATTGCCTTAAGAGGCTGCTTTGCGCTTCCGCTGCGAGGGCCGCAGAGTGCTCCTCCGTTCGGAGAGAGCGCACTGTGTTTCCATTAACTGTAATGACCCCCCGAGGTCCCGACATCTTGAGCTTGAGGTATGCATAATGCAGTACCGCATTGAATCTCGCAAATGCGGTTCGCCCGAGCAGTGCATGATAACCACTGCGGAACGGGACTATATCGAAGATTAATTCTTCTCTTCGGAAGTTATCAGGGGATCCGAAGACCACTTCCAGTGTGACTGAGCCTGTGCAATGGGCCTCTACACATGGTATGATGCCTTTAAAGGTCATTTTTGTGGGTTTGATCCTTGAGGGGTCTATACCCATTTTGTGGAATGTGTCCTGATAAAGCAGGTTCAGGCTGCTACTGCCATCCATAAGGACTCGAGTGAGGTGAAATCTGTCAATGATTGGGTCTAGGACCAGTGCGGCAAATCTGCCATGACGGATACTAGTGGGGTGGTCCCTGCGATCGAAGGTGATCGGACAGGAGGACCATGGGTTGAACTTTGGGGCGACTGGCTCCAACGCATATACGTCCCTGAGTGCACGCTTCCGCTCCCTCTTGGGGATGTGGGTTGCGTATATCATGTTCACCGTCCACACTTGTGGGGGGAACCTCTTCTGTCCTCCGGTATTCGGCTGCCGGGGCTCCTCCTCGTCATCGCTATGTGGCCCCTTATCTTTGTTTTCGACAATTAACTTGCCGGCCTGCTTGAACACCCAACAATCCCTGTTGGTGTGGTTGGATGGCTTGTCGGGGGTGCCGTGTATTTGACATGAGCGATCGAGTATACGGTCCAAACTGGACGGGCCTGGAGTGCTTCTTTTGAATGGCTTTTTCCGCTGACCAGGTTTAGAGCCTTTGAATCCGGCATTGACTGTTGTATCCTCGGTATTGTCGCTGTTAATGCGGCGCTTATGTTTGTTGCGACGTGACCTGCTATTGCCGTCCTTGGTATCCAAAGTACCATGGTTCTTTGATATGTTATTACTGGGAGCCAGCCAACTGTCTTCTCCCGCACAAAAGCGGGTCATGAGTGTCGTGAGGGCTGCCATAGATTTCGGCTTTTCCTGACCAAGGTGCCGGGCTAGCCACTCGTCGCGGATGTTGTGCTTGAAAGCTGCTAGGGCCTCTGCATCCAGACAGTCGACGATTTGATTTTTCTTTGTTAGGAATCGTGTCCAGAATTGCCTGGCCGATTCCTCTGGCTGCTGAATTATGTGGCTCAAGTCATCGGCATCTGGTGGTCGCACATAAGTGCCCTGAAAGTTGTCGAGGAATGCGGCTTCCAGATCTTCCCAACAACCAATGGACTCTGCTGGCAAGCTATTGAGCCAATGCCGAGCTGGTCCTTTGAGTTTGAGTGGGAGGTATTTAATGGCATGTAGATCATCACCACGTGCCATGTGGATATGCAGGAGGAAATCCTCGATCCATACCGCAGGATCTGTTGTGTTGTCGTATGATTCTATATTTACGGGTTTGAAACCCTCTGGGATTTGATGATCCATTACTTCGTCTGTGAAGCATAAGGGGTGTGCGGCGCCTCTGTACTGGGCTATATCGCGATGCAGCTCCAATGAGTCTTGCCCGCTGTCTGCGGCCCAACCGGATTTACTTTTACTGTATCCGGTGTGACGTTTATCGTCTCGCATAGTGGCGCGCCCTCGTGATCCGTAGATCGATCTTGCATGTTTTTTCTTTGTCCTCCAACACGTCTCGTAGGTCTGGCGTATTTCCCCATGCCTTTTTATTTGAAGCTGCTGCTGCTTTTTCTTAAGGCTACTTGCCGTGGCTATAAGCCGGCGCTTGAAGCGCTCTTGTTCGACGAGATCCTCTGGCATGACGAATTCGTCATCGTCGACGCTTGCCTCGTCTTCGGAGGGGGGCATGTAATTATCATCCTCTGCCTCTCCATCTGCCGCTCTCACTGGAGGGCTGGCCTTTCCATCCTCCTGTCCTAGATCGTGCTGGAGGGGATTGTTGCCATCTTCGGTACTATCCGGAGTGTTATTATCTCATGTGCCGGTATCACCACTTTTGCTTTGGCGGGACTTAGAGCGGCGCGCTGACGTTGGCGCTTGGGTTGCTTCTTGGAGGGGTCATCCTCCGCTGTCTCGTCGCCATTGCCTTCTTTGGGTGTGTCCACCATGTATATATCATATGATGAGGTGGCTGTCCAGTGCCCTTTGGGTAGTGGTTCCTCTTCGTCTCCTGCATCATCGTCCATACCGTCGATGTCTTTGGAGTCGAAGTCGAGCATGTCGGTTAAGTCGTCGACATGGCTACTAAGTGGGTGGTGGGTGGGCAGCGAATTTCTTCGTCATCCACATCCCAATCCTGTCGGACATAGTTCGGCCAGGATCCTCCTGACAAGGAGAGAGACTTTAATGAGTTCAGTATGTCGCCAAAGGGCGAGTGCTGAAAAATATCCGCGGAGGTAAACTCCATGATCGGCGCCCAATCGGATTCGCTAGGAATGGGCGCAGGCGGTTCGGAGTCCGTGGCCGGAGAAAGATCTGACAGTTTGACAACATGGCTCTCGTGCAGGGTAAGGTCGATGTTCGGCTCGATCACCGCTGAGGATAAGGCCTCTGTGGCGGGGTCCATCCACCCGTCCATGGATGGCGCAACTGGCTCAGAATTGAGGGTTGGAGTGGCTGCCGGTGTGATCTCCCGAACACTGTCCGATGGTAGAGCTAAATCGTACTCATTGTGACCGTGTGACGCACAAGGCAGGGGCTCGAATCCGTCGAAGATCAAGTCTCCGCGGATATCGGCCGTGTAGTTTAAGCTTCCAAACCTGACCTGGTGGCCAGGGGCGTAACTTTCGATCTGCTCCAGATGGCCAAGCGAGTTGGCCCGCAGTGCGAAGCCGCCGAACACAAAGATCTGTCCGGGGAGAAAAGTCTCACCCTGGACTGCATCGCTATCGATGATCGTAGGAGCCATCAAGCCTAACGGCGATGACACAGAGGAACTCTCAATGAAAACACCAATGTCGGTGTCAAAACCGGCGGATCTCGGGTAGGGGGTCCCGAACTGTGTGTCTAAGGCGGATGGTAACAGGAGGCAGGGGACACGATGTTTTACCCAGGTTCGGGCCCTCTTGATGGAGGTAAAACCCTACGTCCTACTTGATTTATTCTTGATGATATGGGTATTACAAGAGTTGATCTACCACGAGATCGGAGAGGCTAAACCCTAGAAGCTAGCCTATGGCATGATTGTATGTTGTCCTACGGACTAAAACCCTCCGGTTTATATAGACACCGGAGAGGGTTAGGGTTACACAAGGTCGGTTACAAAGGAGGAGATATCCATATCCATACTACCTAGCTTGCCTTCCACGCCAAGTAGAGTCCCATCCGGACATGAGACGAAGTCTTCAATTTAGTATCTTCATAGTCCAACAGTCCGGCCAAAGGATATAGTCCGGCTGTCCGGAGACCCCCTAATCCAGGACTCCCTCAAGGCTCCTCACGACCGGCTCCGCCGCAAGATTCGCCACCGGCAGTGCCAGGCACCTCGCTCCCGCCTCCAACAAACACCAGTAGCATGGCCGCCTCGTCATCCTGCTTGCTAATCTTGAAGCCCGCCTCCTCCCCCCAATGACCGACGAAGGCAACATGAACTTGGTTTTCGAGTCACTCGACTACGCCCACAATGCGCTCCGGGAGTGCACGGCCATGATGGCTGGCCAGGACCAAGTCAGCAACAGCACTGACAGGTCATGCCAGGAGCCGCCACGCTGGGCGATGTAACCAGAGGAAGCCGCCGGCTGGGCGAGACCCCTGTGAGAGGTGATTCGAGGCAGGGCATGGTCGGGCCGGTGTCGGGCTGTCGATGCATGACCTATAGGCAACGAAGCAGCGTGACGACGTGATGAGAGAACAGGAGCACAAAGATCCATTCTACTGATTCCTTCCCTCGCTCGTCGGCAGTCACACGTCATCCACTCCTCCATCGAGCTAGGCGTCGCTAGCCGTGTCCTCCTCCATCCGTCGCCTGTACGTTGTGCTTTGGCTGATGCTCCTTTGTTTTTCTGCTCCGAGGCAAGGCCTCGTAGTCACCTACCTTGCCAAGATCGACGGAGACGATGGAAGTAGCTAGTAGTCCTTCCTGCTCCGCCATGGCGTATTCCTTATTACGGTTTGGATATCCATGGCTCATCATCTGAGTTCAATAGGAAATCAAAGGGATCAGGAGGAAATCATGGGGATTAATTTAGTTTTATAATGTCTGGTGCTCCTTGTGGCTTTTTTTAACTAACTCCTTTTCGTTTCCTAGTTGCCTAGGATATTGGATTGAATATAGACACGGATAGTCTGAGGTCAGTACGGTTCAAATCCATCTAAGCACAATTTATTTTGCTTTTTGTGAAAAAAATATATTTGAAATCAAAGATTGCAAAATAAACAGCGATAGAAATAGCAAATTGACGGGAGAATAATATAATGGAGAATAGACCCGGGGGCCATTTCACAAGTGGCTTCTCTCAAGATAACAAATTCTACGGTGGATGAACAAATTATTGTCAAGCAATTGATAGAAAAGCGCATAGTTATGAGAATATCTATGCATGATCATGTATATAGGCATCACGTCCGCGACAAGTAGATCGAAACGATTCTGCATCTACTACTATTACCCCACACATCAACCGCTATCCAGCATGCATCTAGAGTATTAAGTTCATAAGAACAGAGTAACGCATTAGGCAAGATGACATGATGTAGAGGGATAAACTCAAGCAATATGATATAAACCCCATCTTTTTATCCTCGATGGCAACAATACAATACGTGCCTTGCTGCCCCTGCTGTCACTGGGAAAGGACACCGCAAGATTGAACCCAAAGCTAAGAACTTCTCCCATTGCAATAAAGATCAATCTAGTAGGCCAAACCAAACTGACAATTCGAAGAGACTTGCAAAGATATTAAATCATGCATAAAAGAATTCAGAGAAGAATCCAATATTGTTCATAGATAATCTTGATCATAAACCCACAACATCGGATCTCGACAAACACACCGCAAAAATAATTACATCGAATAGATCTCCAAGAGAATCGAGGGGAACTTTGTATTGAGATCCAAAGAGAGATAAGAAGCCATATAGCTAATAACTATGGACCCGAAGGTCTGTGGTAAACTACTCACACATCATCGGAGAGGGTATGGTGTTGATGTAGAAGCCCTCCGTGATTGATTCCCCCTCCGGCGGAGCACCATAAAAGGCCCCAAGATGGGATCTCATGGGTACAGAAGGTTGCGGCGGTGGAAATAGGGTTTCGTGGTGCTCCTGGATGTTTTCAGGGTATATGGGTATATATAGGAGGAAGAAGTAGGTCGGTGGAGCTGCGAGGGGCCCACGAGGGTGGGGGGCGCGCCCTCCTGCCTCGTGGCCTCCTCGCTTCTTTCTTGACGTCCACTCCAAGTCTCCTGGGTCACGTTTGTTCCAAAAATAACTCCCCCGAAGGTTTCATTCCGTTCGGATTCCGTTTGATATTCCTTTTTTTGCGAAACACTGAAATAGGCAAAAAAACAGCAATTTGCACTAGGCCTTTGGTTAGTAGGTTAGTCCCAAAAATAATATAAAAGGTATATTAAATCCCATTAAACATCCAAAACAGATAATATAATAGCATGGAACAATAAAAAAATTATAGATACGTTGGAGATGTATCAAGCGTCCCCAACCTTAATTCCTGCTCGTCCTCGAGTAGGTAAATGATAAAAACAGAATTTTTGATGTGGAATGCTACCTAGCATAATTCTCAATGTAATTTTCTTTATTGTGGCATGAATGTTCAGATTCGAAAGATTCAAGACAAAAGTTTAATATTGACATAAAAATAATAATACTTCAAGCATACTAACAAAGCAATCATGTCTTCTCAAAATAACATGGCCAAAGAAAGTTATCCCTACAAAATCATATAGTCTGGCTATGCTCCATCTTCATCACACAAAGTATTTAATCATGCACAACCCCGATGACAAGCCAATCAATTGTTTCATACTTTTGATGTTCTCAAACTTTTTCAATCTTCACGCAATACATGAGTGTGAGCCATGTATATAGCACCATGGGTGGAATAGAATGGTGGTTGTGGAGAAGACAAAAAGGAGAAGATAGTCTCACATCAACTAGGCGTATCAACGGGCTATGGACATGCCCATCAATAGATATCAATGTGAGTGAGTAGGGATTGCCATGCAATAGATGCACTAGAGCTATAAGTGTATGAAAGCTCAACAAAAGAAACTAAGTGGGTGTGCATCCAACTCGCTTGCTCACGAAGACCTAGGGCATTTTGAGGAAGCCCACCATTGGAATATACAAGCCAAGTTCTATAATGTAAAATTCCCACTAGTATATGAAAGTGACAACATAGGAGACTCCCTATCATGAAGATCATGGTGCTACTTTGAAGCACAAGTGTGGTAAAAGGATACTAACATTGTCCCTTCTCTCTTTTTCTCTCATTTTTTTATTTGGGCCTTTTCCTCTTCTTCTTTTTATGGCCTCTTGTTTTTTCTTTTCATCCGGAGTCTCATCCCGACTTGTGGGGGAATCATAGTCTCCATCATCATTTCGTCACTTGGGACAATGCTCTAATAATGATGATCATCACACTTTTATTTACTTACAACTCAAAAATTACAACTCGATACTAGAACAACATATGACTCTACGTGAATGCCTCCGGCGGTGTACCTGGATATGCAATGAATCAAGAGTGACATGTATTAAAGAATTATAAAGGTGGCTTTGCCACAAATACGATGTCAACTACATGATCATGCAAAGCAATATGACAATGATGAAACGTGTCATAACAAACAGAACGATGGAAAGTTGCATGGCAATATATATCGGAATGGCTATGGAAATGCCATAATAGGTAGGTATGGTGGATGTTTTGAGGAAGGTATATGGTGTTTGTATGGTATCGGCGAAAGTTGCGTGGTACTAGAGAGGCTAGCAATGGTGGAAGGGTGAGAGTGCGTATAATCCATGGACTCAACATTAGTCATAAAGAACTCACATACTTATTGCAAAAATGTATTAGTTATCGAAACAAAGTACTACGCGCATGATCCTAGGGGGATAGATTGGTAGGAAAATACCATCGCTCATCCCCGACCGCCACTCATAAGGAAGACAATCAATAAATAAATCATGCTCCGACTTCATCACATAACGGGTCACCATACGTGCATGCTACGGGAATCACAAACTTTAGAACAAGTATTTCTCAAATTCACAACTAATCAACTAGCATGACTCTAATATCACTATCTTCATATCTCAAAACAATCATCAAGTATCAAACTTCTCATAGTATTCAATGCACTTTTTATGAAAGTTTTTATTATACCCATCTTGGATGCCTATCATATTAGGACTAATTTTATAGCCAAAGAAAATTACCATGCTGTTCTAAAAGACTCTCAAAATAATATAAGTGAAGCATGAGAGATCAATAATTTCTATAAAATAAAACCACCACCATGCTCTTAAAGATATAAGTGAAGCGCTAGAGCAAAATTATCTAGCTCAAAAGATATAAGTGAAGCACATAGAGTATTCTAATAAGTTCCGATTTATGTGTGTCTATCCAAAAGGTGTGTACAGCAAGGATGATTGTGGTAAACTAAAAAGCAAAACTCAAATCATACAAGACGCTCCAAGCAAAACACACATCATGTGGTGAATAAAAATATAGCCTCAAGTAAGTTACCGATGGACGAAGACGAAAGAGGGATGCCTTTCGGGGCATACCCAAGCTTAGGCTTTTGGTTGTCCTTGAATTTTACCTTGGGGTTCCTTGGGCATCCCCAAGCTTAGGCTCTTGCCGCTCCTTATTTCAAAATCCATCAAATCTTTACCCAAAACTTGAAAACTTCACAACACAAAACTCAACAGAAAATCTCATGAGCTCCGTTAGTATAAGAAAACAAACCACCACTTCAAGGTGCTGTAATGAACTCATTATTTATTTATATTGGTGTTAAACCTACTGTATTCCAACTTCTCTATGGTTCATACCCCCCCGATACTAGCCATAGATTCATCGAAATAAGCAAACAACACACGAAAAACAGAATCTGTCAAAAACAGAACAATCTGTAGTAATCTGTAGGTTTCGGATACTTATATAACCCCAAAAATTCTGAAATAAATTTGTGGACGTGAGTAATTTGTCTAGTAATCATCTGCAAAAATAATCAACCTAATCTCACCCTCCAGTAAAAAATGGCAGCAAATCTCGTGAGTGCTAAAGTTTCTGTTTTTTACAGCAAGATCGCAAAGACTTCCCCCAAGTCTTCCCAGAAGTTCTACTTGGCACAAACACTAATTAAAAACATAAAACCACATCTAAACGGAATATAGATGAATTATTTATTACTAAACAGGAACAAAAAACAAGAAACAAAAATAAAATTGGGTTGCCTCCCAACAAGCGCTATCGTTTAACGCCCCTAGCTAGGCATAAAAACAAGAATAGATCTAGGTATTGTCATCTTCGGTATGCAATCCATAAGTGGCTCTTATAATAGATTCATAAGGTAATTTAATTTTCTTCCTAGGAAAGTGTTCCATGCCTTTCCTTAACGGAATTTGAATCTAATATTTACTTCTTTCATATCAATAATTGCACCAATCGTTCTAAGGAAAGGTCTGCCAAGAATAATAGGACAAGTGGGATTGCAATCTATTCAAGAACAATGAAATCTACAGGCACATAATTCCTATTTGCAACAATTAGAACATCATTAATCCTTCCCATAGGTTTCTTAATGGTGGAATCCACAAGATGCAAATTTAAAGAACAATCATCAAATTCACGGAAACCTAACATATCACACAAAGTTTTGGGAATTGTGGAAAAACTAGCACCCAAATCACATAAAGCATATCATTCATGATCTTTAATCTTAATTTTAATAGTTGGTTCCCATTCATCATAAAGTTTTCTAGGGATAGAAACTTCTAATTCAAGCTTTTCTTCATAGGATTGCATCAAGGCATCAATGATATGTTTGGTAAAAGCTTTATTTTGATCATAAGCATGAGGAGAATTTAGCATGGATTGCAACAAGGAAATACAATCTATGAAAGAGCAATTATCAGAATTAAATTCCTTGATATCCAAAATAGTGGGTTCATTGCTATGTAAAGTTTTGACCTCTTCAATCCCACTTTTACCAATTTTTGCATCAAGATCTAAAAACTCCGAATCATTGGGACGCCTTTTAACTAAAGTTAACTCATCTCCAGTCCCATCATTATCAAGATTCATATTGCAAAACAAAGATTTAATAGGAGACACATCAATCACTTTCAGATCTTCATCCTTATTACCGTCTAACTCTTCCGGTTTGGCGGCCATCTTATTAACTAAGGTGGCCTGCTTATCCAAAATTTGGGCTATTAATTTTTCAAGATGAGCAAACTGAGATTTCAAACCATAAAATTCCTTAGACATATCATCGAGCTCTTTATTCACGTACTCCATAAAACCTTTTTGCTCTTTAAGCTCATTTCTGAAGAAATTATTATGCTCAAATTGCAAGGACATAAAACTTATAATGTTGTTTCCAATTTCTTCCAACCTTCTATGGTGAAGATCAATACCTTTTGGCAGAGACATCGTAACAACCAATCCAAAACACAAGCACACAAGAAGCAAGCAAAAAAAGAGATGAACGGAAAAGAGGCAAGCGGAAAAGAGGGCGAATAAAACGGCAAGGGTGAAGTGGGGGAGAGGAAAACGAGAGGCAAATGGCAAATAATGTAATGCGAGGGATAAGAGTTTGTGATGGGTACTTGGTATGTCTTGACTTGTGCATAGATCTCCCTGACAACGGCGCCAGAAATCCTTCTTGCTACCTCTTGAGCATGCATTGGTTTTCCCTTGAAGAGGAAAGGCTGATGCAGCAAAGTAGCGTAAGTATTTCCCTCAGTTTTTGAGAACCAAGGTATCAATCCAGTAGGAGATTACACGCAAGTCCCTCGTACCTGCACAAGCAAATAAGAACCTTGCAACCAACGCGATAAAGGGGTTGCCAATCCCTTCACGGTCACTTACGAAAGTGAGATATGATAGAGGTAATAAGATAAATATTTTTGGTATTTTTATGGTATAGATTGGAAAATAAAGATTGCAAAATAAACAGCAATAGAAATAGCAAATTGAGGGAGAATAATATAATGGAAATAGACCCGGGGGCCATAGGTTTCACTAGTGGCTTCTCTCAAGATAGCAAATTCTACGGTGGATGAACAAATTACTGTCGAGCAATTGATAGAAAAACGCATAGTTATGAGAATATCTAGGCATGATCATGTATATAGGCATCACGTCTGCGACAAGTAGACCGAAACGATTCTGCATCTACTACTATTACCCCACACATCGACCGCTATCCATCATGCATCTAGAGTATTAAGTTCATATAAGAACAGAGTAACACATTAGGCAAGATGACATGATGTAGAGGGATAAACTCAAGCAATATGATATAAACCCCATCTTTTTATCCTCGGTGGCAATAATACAATACGTGCCTTGCTGCCCCTGCTGTCACTGGGAAAGGACACCGCAAGATTGAACCCAAAGCTAAGCACTTCTCCCATTGCAAGAAAGATAATTCTAGTGGGCCAAACCAAATTGATAATTCGAAGAGACTTGCAAAGATATTAAATCATGCATAAAAGAATTCAGAGAAGAACCAAATATTGTTCATAGATAATCTTGATCAACGACCCACAATTCATCGGATCTCGACAAACACACCGCAAAAAGAATTACATCGAATAGATCTCCAAGAGAATCGAGGATAACTTTGTATTGAGATCCAAAGAGAGAGAAGAAGCCATCTAGCTAATAACTATGGACCCGAAGGTCTGTGGTAAACTACTCACACGTCATCGAAGAGGCTATGGTGTTGATATAGAAGCCCTCCGTGATCGATTCCCCCTCCGGTGGAGCGCCGGAAAAGGCCCAAAGATGGGATCTCACGGGTACAGAAGGTTGCGGCGGTGGAAATAGGGTTTCGTGGTGCTCCTGGATGTTTTCAGGGTATATGGGTATATATAGGAGGAAGAAGTAGGTCGGTGGAGCTGCGAGGGGCCCACGAGGGTGGGGGCGCGCCTACCCCCCTGGGCGTGCTCTCCTGCCTCGTGGCCTCCTCGCTTCTTTCTTGACGTCCACTCCAAGTCTCCTGGATCACGCTTGTTCCAAAAATAACTCTCCTGAAGGTTTCATTCTGTTTGGATTCCATTTGATATTCCTTTTCTGCGAAACACTGAAATAGGCAAAAAAAATAGCAATTTGCGCTGGGCCTTTGGTTAGTAGGTTAGTCCCAAAAATAATATAAAAAGTATATTAAAGCCCATTAAAGATCCAAAACAGATAATATAATAGCATGGAACAATAAAAAATTATAGATACATTGGAGACGTATCACCTATCAAAGACTAGCATCTTCAAGTAGCTCCAAGCATCTTGCGGCATGTAGAAGGGTAAAGAATAACAGTTTATATTTAACAAACATGTTGTAGTAATAACGCCCAGAGATCCTTCCTCGAATCCCTGCGAGAAAGCAATCTCGGAGCCACATATCCATCACATGTCTCAAGTATCCATTTCTAGTTATATAAGATCAGGATACAAGTCTGAATGTCCATTACTGTGGACACGCTATTCGAATATATATCTTCCCTGCAGGGGTGCACCACGTTACCCAACACGCTCAATCACTCTGGCCGGACACACCTTGCTGGGGTCAATGCCCGGCCTCGGAAGATCAACACGTCGCAGCCCTACC